>NC_036846.1:17681962-17793205 GCF_002910315.2 Salvelinus sp. IW2-2015 | reverse complement strand
GTGAGAAGGTGTTGTTCCACACTGTTGTGCTGGGCAGAGTGAGGTGGGTGGGTGGGGTTGTTGTTCCACACTGTTGTGCTGGGCAGAGTGAGGTGGGTGGGTGGGGTTGTTGTTCCACACTGTTGTGCTGGGCAGAGTGAGGTGGGTGAGGTTGTCGTTCCACACTGTTGTGTTGGAGGGTGAGGTGGGGTTGTTGTTCCACACTGTTGTGTTGGGCCCTTGAGGAGGGTGAGGTGGGGTTGGGGGTAGGGGTGGAGTTAGGGACAGAAGGGAAAGTTGTATGCGACTTGCCAGTGGGAGGCTAATTGGGTTTAAARGTGTAGTTGTAGCATTGGAGATCATCTGTCACACATTGAACCACATAGAGAGGGGGGTGCTCCTACCCCAGCGTGGGGGCCTGTTGGCAGGGTGGGAGGTGAAGTAAGGGGGATAGGGGTGGGACTAAGGGCTCTTGTTTTGTAAAGGTGAGAAGGTCATGCCAGAGAGGCCAAGGTATGACATAGAGCCCAGAACAAGACACACTCCTCCTGTTCTTCCTCTCCTCCTGTTCCCCTCCCCACCTGTGGACTACAACACTTGGTTTCCTCATCTGTTTCTTTGTGCTCACTAGTGTTTTTTGTATGTAGCCTGCTTTTTATTTAATTTAACTTTTGCAGAAATACTGAGACATTTTCACATTTGTACTACAAATAATCCGCAGCCCCAGACTTCGCCCCGCAGCCCCAGACGTAACTTCCGACCACAGAATCCCCAATTGCCGTCTTAACTACACATGACACGGATCCACCATTAGGGAATCTGCACTAAAGTGAATATTGGGTGAAGTGTTCCCCCCCCGTTTTATTAAAATCTATTTAAACTTTTCCTAGTGGAGCAGGGTATGTGAACGAGGGGGCATGAATACAGACTTTTTTGGCGGAGTTGATTTCACGGCCATTTCATGCTACATCACCCTTTAGTGTTGTGTTTGGCGACATCCGAGCATAATGTACATTTGAAACACTGTGGTTTGGGAGAGGGACTATTGATTTAAACGGCTCATCCAAAATCTACAAACACACACCAACAACACACACATACTGTAGAGTCGCCTGTGTGGAAACACACAAACTACTGTGTGCCCCTTCTTTTCCAGCTTCTTACTAATTACCGTAAAAACAAGTTAATCCACGTCAAACATGTCAACTTCTCCGTGTTTTTAGATTGATTTCTGCTTGTTCAGTGCCCTCTTCATTTATTTTTCTCCCGATCTTAAATTTGCATGTGAAAGACTGTTGAAATGTGGGGGGGTCTACAGGAAAGTATAGGGACCCCCCCCTCCCCCCACATAGTCCACCCGACTTACGTGCACACACACCAAACCTACACACATCCCTGCACCCTCTTCTCCAGTCCTACACACAGGAGGATATACAAAGTGTGTGTCAGCGGGGTGGCCATTCAGAGAGGAGGCCCTACAAAACCGCCACTTAGCCAACTGCTGAGCCGGGACAAAGAGCCAAGGTCAGTGGTCGCTAGGCGGGTTGGGTCGGCCAACGGGTTTCTCATGCTTTTTCCTCTCCTTTTCTCCCTGGAACCCCCCCAACCTACCCAACCCCCTCTCTCCTCCATCCCTCTCTCCCCACTCCTTGCAGGTCTTCTGGGCCCATTGTCTGAATGGCCTCTTCCACTCGGTCATCCTCTTCTGGGTCCCCCTCACAGCCTTCCAGCACGGTAAGCACCTCCCAGGGACTCTAACCCTGACCTCCCAGGGACTCTAACCCTGACCTCCCAGGGACTCTAACCCTGACCTCCCAGGGACTCTAACCCTGACCTCCCAGGGACCCTAACCTCCCAGGGACTCTAACCCTGACCTCCCAGGGACTCTACCCGACCTCCCAGGGACTCTAACCCTGACCTCCCAGGGACCTAAACCTCCCCAGGGACTCTAACCCTGACCTCCCAGGAACTCTAACCTGACCTCCCAGAGACTCTAACCTGACTCCTAGAGACCCTAACCCCCCTCCCCCCAGAGACTCATCTGGCACCTTGCTCTTTGTGACAGCCTGGATTTCTAGTATCTACATGCTCTGGGTGGAATGAGGCCAGTTAACACACACCTTATCTTGATTACTTTTCTTTTTTACCCACAACCTCATGAATTATAAACATTGYCATGCTTGGCACGCACACACACACTCAAACACGTTCAAGTTCCCTTGTTCCGCTCACACGTCACTATATGGCCAAATAGTTACAATTCTCAGACTGTGGTAAGGTTCAGGGTTGAGAGAATGGGTATCTTTGAGTCGATGGAGTCTTGGCTGGTGGAGCCAGAGGACCACACAGGCTTGGGCCTGCTCTCCAAATAAAGCGAAGAGTGAAGCCCCTTCAGTCTGACTGACAGGCTGTCAGCAAGGCTTCGAAGCACACATAGGCATGTGACTAGCCGAAAGCAAAAAGGAGGCAGTCTCGCTCTCCCTCTTTCTTCTTCTCTTTCTCCCTCTCTCGTTCTTCTTCTCTCCCGCCCTAACACTCTCCCCAAGCACGCCCATGTGTTGAATTTGGAGGATGCTCAGAAATTAGGTGGTGTTAAAGTAAATGTTTCTAGTACAATCAATGAGGCAACATTTTTTTTAAACTGAACAAAAGTTGACCCATGCCTTTACCGGTATTTGAGTAGCAGTTTGCTTTGATTTGAATACTTAATTTGTCAAAGATTACTGGACTAATTCTTGTTTTTGTTTTCAATAATAACCAGGAAAATTGGGTCATGTCAACCATAGTCCAGACTGCTTCCTGATTCCTCCATCAGGTTGCTCCATTAAGCATATGCAATGGACACACACACACACGCACACACAGTCTTGTACAGCTCACKTTGTGGGGACACACAATTCAGTCCCATTCAAAGTCCTATTTTCCCTAAACCTAATCCGTACTCTTACCCTAAGCCTAGCTCCTAACCCTTAATGTAATTCTAACACTAATTCTAACCTTAACCCTAAACCCCCTAGAAATAGCATTTGACCTTGTGGGGACTAACTGTCCCCAGTTGGTCAAATGTTTGTTTATTTACTTTTCTTGTGGGGACTTCATGTCCCCACAAGAATAGTTAAACATGTCCACACACATCTCACTGCTTATGGGCGCCATTTGTCCAGTGTTACATCTCACTGCTCTAATGGCCATTATGTCCATGTTACATCTCACTGCTCTAATGGGCCATTATGTCCAGTGTTACATCTCACTGCTCTAATGGCCGCTTATGCCCAGTGTTACATCTCACTGCTCTAATGGGCCATTATGTCCAGTGTTACATCTCACTGCTCTAATGGGCATTATGTCGCGTGTTGCCATGTCTAATGGTGCATTATGTCCAGTGTTGTGTCTCTAATGGGGAATTATGCTCGCCTGCACATACAGTACTCACAGGCTGCATCCCAAATGGCATCCTATTCCATTTATAGTGCACTGCTTTTGACCAGGGTCCATATGGCTCTGGTCAAAAGTAGTGCGCTATAGACGGAATAGGGTGCCGTTTGAGATGCCGCCTTATCCTCAGCTCCCTGGTCATCATAGCAGCACCCACCCGTAGCACTCGCTCCAGCAGGTATATTTCACTGGTCATCACCAAAGCCAACTCCTCKTTTGGCCTCCTTTCCTTCCAGTTCTCTGCTGCCAATGACTGGAACGAATTGCAAAAATCACTGAYGCTGGWGACTCATATCTCCCTCACTAACTTTAAGCATCAGCTGTCAGAGCAGCTTACAGATCATTGCACCTGTACACAGCCCATCTATAAATAGCCCACCCAACTACCTCATCCCCATATTGTTATTTWTTTTTTTGCTCCTTTGCACCCCAGTATCTCTACTTGCACATCTATCACTCCAGTGTTTAATTTCTAAATTGTAATTATTTCGCTACTATGGCKTATTTATTGCCTTACCTCCCTAATCTTACTACATTTGCACACACTGTATATATATTTTTCTATTGTGTTATTGACTGTACGTTTGTTTATCCCATGTGTAACTCTGTGTTGTTTGTGTCGCACTGCTTTGCTTTATCTTGGCCAGGTCGCAGTTGTAAAACTGGCGTACCTGGTTAAATAAAGGTGAAATAAAATAAATGCAGACAGTCTGTCTGCTCTTTGGTAGTTTTCTCCATAGCCGAGATTTCACATTTCTTCTGGTCTAGTGGAACTAGCAAAGAGGGATATGACCATACGTCTAAAAGCTTTTCATGTTCATCCTTTTCACAGATACGGTCTTTGGCAACGGAAAGACCCCGGACTATCTCCTCTTAGGCAACATGGTTTATACAGTAAGTATGTGTCTCAAATGGCACCCTTTTCCCTGTGTGTGTGTGTGTGTGGTGCACTATGAAGGGAATAGGGTGCTATTTGGGACACCACCTGAGTCTTTTTTGGATGAGCACACAGTCAGTTCAGCCCTCCCCTGACTGATAACCAGTGTTGTATTTCTGCTTTTTTAGCTTTGAGAATGAAGACATCTTTGTCTGTCTATCCGTAACCTTGTGTTAGCCTCAGCGTCTTGCTGTGAGATTATTTATCAGTTTGTTTTGAATTTCTTTATTTATTTTTGACCGTCTTGAGCGTCATTACTGTGTTTTGATCAAATATGTGTGAGTCAAACAGTATTTCAAGTTCTAAACTAAGGAATACACCTTTAGCTGTCATATATAAAATGCTATCTGTCAGTGCCTTTTCCTGTCAAACTTCTGACTTTGATTTTGACTTATTCTCAATGGCGAGGAAGATGTTGGTTTAGCATTTAACATTGATGTTCTGTTTCCTAGTTTGTGGTCATCACCGTGTGCCTTAAAGCTGGCCTGGAGACCTCGTCGTGGACTATGGTAGGCTCTCCTCTCACTACAATATCTTTACATTTAAGTCATTTAGCTGACGCTCTTGTCTTTTCATCATCATTCTCTTATGGTACCACAGACACTTGTAACAAAGGCAGATCTTAAAAGGTCTATAATAATGCTCCATCCAGCTTTTCCTCTTRCTCCTGCCACTCCTGGCCACCATTCACATGACATAGGCTTTTCAGCAGAGCTACTAGCAGAATAACTTAGTCATTGTTTAATTACTCTACAATAAGATGGTTAGTACTCTGTATTTACTGTTGGAACTCTCACTGCCAACACTGTATTTATGTAAAGACAAAAGGAAGTAACATTCTCTGTCTCCTCCAGTTCAGTCACATTGCCATCTGGGGCAGCATCAGCCTGTGGGTGGTGTTCTTCGGTATCTACTCCTCTCTGTGGCCGCTCATCTCTCTGGCTCCGGARATGTCTGGCGAGGTAAACACTCATCTTACCCTCCACCCTCCTTTAAACCCAGCAAAACATGTCTGATCACCTCTTCATTCCCAGAAAGTTAGTAAGGGCTCCATTGGAAAATTAGCAAACGTTGTAGGAACATTCACCCCCCCAGCAGTGATAAACCCTACTGTATCATGCTGTCATTCATCWCTCAACAGAATGTACAGTATCTCCTAACATTGCTGTTACTAAGGGTGGTAGTMGTTGGGAAGAATTTCAATGTGTCTATGCCGTAACCCAACTCTGTGTTTCTCAWCGGAGGGCCAGAGGGGATCTAGACTGTCGGAATGACAGATTCTGGGTTGTGTTGCGGAATGACTTAATTGGGCCCAATTAGCCAACTGTTTGTGTTATGTCACCCTCGCTTGCCCCCTAAGTATCTGCAGGTGACGGTGAAACCTTGTCGCTGTACGGAGGAGCGATTCAACAATTCACACTAAAATCTGAAGTATTTGTGGTGGTGTTGTCAGCAAAGTTATATTATAGCAGGTATTTGTGTCTCAGCATTGTATTTGTAATACATCAAAATTGTTCTGAATATCTGTTTGATTCTGTTTAAGGTAAAGTGTCTAAAATGCATTTTGCGGTATGACATGTGTAAGGCACTCCTCCCTTGGTGCATCCCTGCCCACACACACACACACACACACACACACTGGTGCTTTCATCCAGTCCCTGCAGTTCTGGAGTAAAGGGAGTGATGGTGCTCTCTGGACAGCTTGGTAACCCTATGCCTAGCTCAGCCGTGGGGTTCCCAGTACATCATCACACTGGAATTATGTTCCTGACACCCGAGAACATATCAGAGTCCTGCTAAATGACACCAGGCCTCCCAGGCCCCAGTTGTGGCAGAGGAAGAGGGGAGGTCTCTACAGGGTCGTTTCACCTCGAAACCCACCATCTCAGATTGTTCTGATATTGTTTCTGTTAGAAACAGATAAGATCTCTTTGAGCTAATTGATTGCATCCAAATTGGCCATTTTAATTWATAGGATTCATGTAATATTCAATAACTATAGTCCCTAATATTCGATTTGGACCAAACAGTTTTCTAACAATGAGTAGGGACATGAGGAATCCAAAGAAATAGTCAAAAGTCAACGACGGACCGCCCACACCAATCCCACAACGAGTATATAGTATCAGTTCTCTGTCTTACAAAGGAGTATGGAGCTGCAGCTCGGGTGTTGTTTCTCATCCGTTGTAATGTGTTCTCAGTGAAGTTGGTGATGTTTTCTTCCCCCTGTTCAGATACAGTTGTCATTGAAGTTGTGTTTAGGTCCCATCCTACGTCCTTCTTACCAGATTCTGACCACTATTACAAAATTATATATTGGTTTGCTTATATATTGAGTCATTAAAACTAGTTTTTCAACCACTCCACAAATTTCTTTATTAACAAACTATTGTTTTGGCAAGTCGGTTAGGACATCTACTTTGTGCATGACAAAAGTAATTTTCCAACAATTGTTTACAGACAGATTATTTCACTTATAATTCACTGTATCATAATTCCAGTGGGTCAGAAGTTTACATACACTAAGTTGATCGTGCCTATAAACAGCGTTGGAATATTCAAGAAATTGATGTCAAGGCTTTAGGAGCTTCTGATAGGCTAATTGAAATCATTTGAGTCAATTGGAGGTGTACTTGCGGATGTATTTCAAGGCCTACCTTCAAACTCAGTGCCTCTTTGCTTGACATCATGGGAAAATCAAAAGAAATCAGCCAAGACTTCATAAAAAAAATTGTAGACCTCAAGTCTGGTTCATCCTTGGGAGTAATTTCKAAACGCCTGAAGGTACCACGTTRATCTGTACAAACAATAGTATGCAAGTATAAACACCATGGGACCATGCAGCCGTCATACCGCTCAGGAAGGAGACGAGTTCTGTCTCCTAGAGATGAATGTACTTTGGTGCGAAAAGTGCAAATCAATCCCAGAACAACAGCGAAGGACCTTGTGAAGATGCTGGAGGAAACAGGTACAAAAGTATCTATATCCACAGTAAAATTAGTCCTATATCGACATAGCCTGAAAGGCTGCTCAGCAAGGAAGAAGGCACTTTTTGGAGAAATGTCCTCTGGTCTGATAAAACAAAAATAGAACTGTTTGGCCATAATGACCATCGTTATGTTTGAAGGAAAAAGGGGGAGGCTTGCAAGCCGAGGAACACCATCCCAACCGTGAAGCACGGGGGTGGCAGCATCATGTTGTGGGGGTGCTTTGCTGCAGGAGGGACTGGTGCACTTCACAAAATAGATGGCATCATGAGGTAGGAAAATTATGTGGATTTATTGAAGCAACATCTCAAGACATCAATCCAGAAAGTTAAACCTTGGTCACTAATGCGTCTTCCAAATGGACAATGGACCCCAAGCATACTTTCAAAGTTGTGGCAAAATGGCTTAAGGACAACAAAGTCKAGGTATTGGAGTGGCCATCACAAAGCCCTGACCTCAATCCCATAGAACATTTGTGGACAGAACTGAAAAAGCTTGTGCGAGCAAGGAGGCCTACAAACCTGACTCAGTTACACCAGCTCTGTCAGGAGGAATGGGCCAAAATTCAACCAACTTATTGTGGGAAGCTTGTGGAAGGCTACCCGAAACGTTTGAACAAAGTTAAACAATTTAAAGGCAATGCTACCATATACTAATTGAGTGTATGTAAACTTCTGATCCACTGGGAATGTGTTGAAAGAAATAAAAGCTGAAATAAATTGTTCTCTCTAATATTATTCTGACATTTCACATTCTTAAAATAAAGTGGTGATCCTAACTGACCTAAGAGAGGGRGTTTTTAGGAATGGTGAAAAACTGAGTTTAAATGTATTTTGCTAAGGTGTATGTAAAKTTCTGACTTCAACTGTAGATGATTTGGATATGAAGAGCGAAAATGCAATGCAATAGGTACTATTGACCTGCTTTGGATTTCTGAAATGACATGGAACGACCCTGCACTAGCAGCAAACACCTCTCTTTCGCTGACTCGCTTTCCCTCTGTCACTGTTGCTCTGTCGTTCTCGCTTGATCTCTCACTAACACTTTCTTTCTCTCTGCCTCTTCCCCTCTCCTCTTTCTTTCCCATATTCTCTCTTTTCCATGTTCTCTCTCTTTCCCCCCTCCCTCTATCACCCACCCTCCCCTCTGTCTCTGTGTCTGTTTGTAATGCCTGAGGGTCATGATGATATAGACACCACTTCTTGTTCTACAGTTTCTGACTCCACAATTCACCTCATTCAAGAAAGACATTGAGCAATGGCTGACTTAATGCGATAGCATTTGTCAGTGTCAGTGAGTTTGAGCTTTACTTGGACGATTGACAAGACAGGTGCCTTGGACCATCCCTTAAACATCTTGAAACAGACGTCTTAAGTTTGACAAGATGCTTGGTTGGCCCAGGCCCAAACCACACATAKATTTTAGCCTTGAGTTGACGTGGATGAAAAAGGAAGATTCAAATCGGATATTTTCAGAGGAGGGACATGAGCTGCTATAGTAAGGGGCTTAGGCACACCTTACGAGATGACACGGCAAACACCATCACCCTGGCCCGTCTCCTGGCGATTTCCTGTCGCTATCAACAACACAGCTGTAAGGATGTTAGAGCATAGATAACTCTGTGCCTTTCCGACACCTGCCATTTCCTTTGCTTTTGCCAGCGTCTGCAGGGAACAGTACTTCCCCTCACTCTCACACTCACTTGACCGCTTGTCATCGACACTTTGGATTCACCCCTCAACAGGTGCGCCTCACATTCCTCCCGCAGTTTGTGCCAAGCGATAAGCAACACGTTCTCCTCAGTGTTTTGCTCAGAAGGGAGAGGTTCATATTTTGGCATACTACAGACGTACAGCAGAGAGACAGATGGAGAAGTTTTCTATACGAATGAAATATGAACATTTAAGAGAGTAGAATTAAAGATTATCTTCACAATTTGTATGTATTTTGTGTCCTGAGAACCTTCACTGAAAGTAAACTTTTCTGAAATTGAACCCCCCAAAAATGTCGGATTAACAAAGCCTTTTGGGTTACTTTGATCAGTCGTAGTCATGAAACGTTAACAGTACTTGGAGGGGCTACATATCAGTTCATGTAAAATAAAAAGGTATTAAAAAGAAGAAATCTAGGACACCGATAATGTAAGGTGACTTCGCCGTCTCCTTGTGCTCTGGTCAAAAGTAGTGCACTATGTATGGAATATGGTGACATTCACTCACACGTTTGTTTGAATGGAATTATTTATATTGAAGTGCAACTGTAGAGCCTCCAGTGCAGGCAGCTCATCAGGACTCGCTTTCTTTGAAGAACAAGAATGCCCCTACAGAATGCCCCTATAGAATGGCACAGAGGCCAGCTGCACCTCACTAGATAACCCATCCTCTCTCGACTCAGGCCAGCTCCACCCAGCAAGGACCAGTCTAGGACCATAGAGATGGTGTGTGTTTTGACGGTGCGGGTGTCTCCGTGCATGCTTGCGTGTGTGTGTGTACTATCACCAGTGACACAGTGACACTGAAGTAGCAGGGCCACAGATGACAGATCTCGCAATTTCTCCGCTATCTCCAAAATCACCAGGGATCCCTAAAAACTCTGGGGGACGAGTGAAAAGTTTTATAGAACCCACAAGGTTCCTCACTATTAAACCTGTGACAGCCCTATGATGGAATTAAAGGCACTTCAGCATTTCAGTTGACTTTGTCCCCTCCACTGGTTTCCCTCTGTGTCTGTGTTTTAGGAATACTTAAGGCCTTTAAGAGCCGCGCCTGTGTCGTATGGTAGCCCCCTCTGCGCTATCGTTGAAAACCCAATGATTTATGGAAGACTTGAGCGGCTGTGGAAGCCACGGGATAGTCCATGGTGTGAGACTTTGCTGTGTTATGCGTGTCAGTATATGTAGTTGAATGGCCATGGATATGGGCGTACTTGTCGTTATCCGTGAGCTAATACATGTCAAACTGACACAGTCTGTCGGCTAATCTATCTCACTTTAATAATTCTTGAGTCACGTTGTAAATCACTATCGGACAGTTGTGCCTGGATGACTTCTGTTGAGCTATTACTGTTTTTGTTAGCGTTCTGTCCTATGTTTTTCTTCGGGATATCTCAGGGCTATTGAGAGGCGACATGCAGAGAGTAAACAGATGGACCCAATTGAGCAGGCCCAGTTTAAGTTTTCCATAGTAAAAGCTTAGTGGGGTGGGGGTGTTAGGGATTTGCTTTTGCGTTGCAATGATGACATGCAGGGAATTTGTGGGCCGCGTCCGAACAAGGCCCCTCACACACTCTTGCTCTCTCTTTCTCCTTCGCTCTCGCTCTCTTTCTCCTTCGCTCTCTCTTCAGAGCATTAAGTTTGCCTCCATCTCTTTTCTCTCCCATCATCCTCAGGGACTGGCTTTTTCATTCTGCGGCTGTGTTTACACTCAATAACCTTAAGGATTTGGTTTCGGGTGGTAGCATGGAGCTGGTCGTGAGGGACTTTTTTTGGGCTTTTTTTGACCAAACGTACAGATCCAGCTTCAATTTGAAGCATAGAAATCTGCACCCTCAAATCACCCAATAACCATTTCCCTAGATCCTTAGCTCCATAGCAGAACAATCTACCCCTCTGTTCCAACTTCCACCCCAGTCGTATGGTCCGGTAGAGCCAGCTGAATTTAGCCAAACGGACATGGATGGAGGTAGACCAAATCATTCACTGGGACTGGATTTGACTTAAAAAACCCTCGTCCTTTCATAGGGCCCAATAATAATAAAAAATGCCGTACAAAGAGACTCTGCACCCAGGCTGCTAGTGTCCAAATATTAGCACCCAGAGGCTTTAGCTATGGCAGCACCAGGGCCATGCAGAGAAAAGGGGAAAGACTCAAATCTGACAGCCTTTCAGATATGACAGAAAGAGACGTGGTAAGAGTGAGGTGTGTGTGTTTGCATGCTTCTGTGTGTGTGTGCGTATGCGGTGGGCGTGTGTGTAAAGTTGGCTTTTCTCAATCTGCTTTCTAAAGCCAAAGGCCTCGGAACGGGGTGAATAGTGAAGGCCTTAATTGTCCTTCCTTCATATTTACCATCACAATGGCAGGCATTAACATTCTTGGGGCCACACTATCCCTGTGGCCTGCCAGGCATGATCAGCCAACTGCTGCTGCGCTGAGACCCCCTGATCAATGCATCCAAGCATAGTAATCAGACGCCGCAACTCTGAGCCGATTGGATCAGTCTGTCCCTTGACAGTCGCATAAAGGATGGTTTGAAAAATCAGTTTTCTTAGACTGAGACGCAAAGTTTTAAGAATGTGAAAAATGACAAACGACTGTTGGCGTGTCCATATCGTATTCAGAGTGAAACCACTGCTTCATTTTGTAGATCTAAATACATTTACAATGTGTACCTCAAACAAATATCCTTCTACAGCTCTGCAACAGCAAGAAAAGCTTGCTGGTCTGCTCCAAACCAGATCTAAGGATTTAAGTGACACACTGAATGTTCTTTCACCTATGGCTATGAACTAACTTGGGTGTGTGTGTGTGTGTGTGTGTGGTGTGTCCAGTGGCTGTGAGGGGGTTGACAGCCTGTCAAAACACTCTGCCCTGTAGCTACGGACACCACTGTCTGCCCGCCCAGACGAGTTTATTCGTTTGTCCTAAAAATACACCCAACTGTACCCCAGCTCCATCTCTAGCATCTACCAAAATGGCTGGCTCGGCCAGTATTTAGTGTGTCTGTCTTCAAATCCTCAATAGATAAACATTTATTAAGATTTAGTTGAGTGTTGAATTTACAGATTAGCGAAGTAGTCAGACCTTCAGTGCAGTTTGCTGTAAATGTTTTAGTTATGATTTGTTGTTTTGTATATATTGTTTGTGCTTTGAATTATTTATGATGATATTTTGGAACAGTATTTGTAAGAAGTTGGAGTTTAAATTAGGAGCAGGTTTATTTTCCATGCTCGTTGACTTCGATTTAATGTATTTAATGTGCTGAGACACTGTCCGCGGTTWATTTTTTTAATTATTTGAGACACTTTAAATGCGGCTATTAAAATGTGTGATGCATTGGATGAAAACAAAAATAATTAAAGTTGGCGTTACGATAAAGAAAAGTCTATGTTTCTACCCGGGACTGCCTAACTTCAAACTTGACGTGAATATGTCCTGTMCGCTTATGTAATTTTCCCTCTACTTGTATTTTGGTCACTGCTGGCCAAAATAGAAAAGCTCCATTCATTCCAATACCATTTCAAACATTCGGAAAAAGCCATTTTGATTTCCACTCATTTGGGATTTCCTCTCTCCCTGATGTTTTGTCAGACATCATAGTCCATTTGCCTGATAATGGAGAGCAGATTAGCTCATTTAGGAACACCTGAACCCTTTGATAACTTTGACATTGATCCGTGTGTGTGTGTCTCCTAAGGCGCCATCCCAGGGTCCGGCCTGTTCCTAATTACAGGAAGACCCTTGTCTGGGGGCCCCTGCGGTTTGAACAACTGGCACAAGCATGTACTGCCCAAATTGCTGATGCGAGGAGGCGTGTGTTTTGCTTTTTGACATGTAATGACCGATAGTTTCACAGCAGCCAGGCCAAAGCAAACACAGCCCTGCGCAGACGGCTGTATGTGACGGCCCGCGCCAAGAGGATTCCTCTCTGTCTCCGCCCCGCCAGACCAAATGGAACATACACAGTTGTAGTTGCCCACCATCTTTGTATAGGTCAATGGAAAGACTACCTTTTAGAACTGAACTCAGTGGACTTTCATGTGTTGCTGCTATCCCCTTCTAATGTTTCTCTTTCCTTGTACTGAGGATCGAGTGAACGCCCTTCAGGCATCATCAGGGCAACAGGTTGCTAGTGGAGAAGGGTTTCGGAGGTTCGAGTTGAGAATCCCCTTCACCCTTCTTCCCATTGATACCTCACCAGTGAACTGTCTGCTGTGGATGCATCCCGCTCCGCTACACCGTCATTCCCCACCTGCTCTTGAGGCCAGTCATTGTAGCTAACAGTTGRCATCAGGATAGGAAATTAATGGGTTGGGGCAAAAATGCCATTGAAAATGTGATGACAAGTATGAAGAAGTGTTTCCTACTGTATTTCCRCCACTCTGGCTAAAAGTTGCCTTTTGGCACAGATCTAGGATTAGCTACATGCTTACCTTAATCATTTGAGGGTTGAATGCAAAACTGACCTTAGATAAGCTACACCCTACCCCACCCCCCGCTCCACTCTGTCCACAGGTATGTTGTCCAATACCTCTTCCTTGTCAGAACTGGAGCTTTACCCAAGGTTTCTCTACTGATAGGGAATAATTGGAATAAGGGGTTTGGACATGGTTCCCATTGGTCCGTTTGGAGAGTGAAAGAACACCACAGTAACTGCATACCCTAGTAAAGAACACCACAGTAACTACCTACCCTGGTAAAGAACAACACAGTAACTGCCTACCCTGGTAAAGAACACCACAGTAACTACTACCTGGGGTAAAGAACACCACAGTAACTGCCTACCCTGGTAAAGAACACCACAGTAACTGCCTACCCTGGTAAAGAACACCACAGTAACTAACTGCCAAAGCTACTTCCTTTGCTCCAGGCTTCTCAAGATCATAGTTAAAACCCCAACAGCAACATGTGTCATTTAGTCACAGTGGATTACCATGTATTGTCAAACTGGGTTGATCCATGTAATTATTTTGCCTATTCAGTTGTTTATTGTGGGTAATTTGGTTGTTATTAAAGATGTAACAAGACTGCCTAAAGCAATCTGAGCCTTTACTGCTGCACCTACTGAGCCCTGTTTTGTCTGCAATGACCTAAGGAATGTGTTCCTGTTTTTCTGTATGTGCGTGTGTCTCAGGCGGACATGATGTTCAGTTCGGGAGTCTTCTGGATGGGCCTGATATTCATCCCTGTCACCTCCCTGGTCTTTGACGTGGCCTACAAAGTGTGAGTTCCCCCCACTCATCACCACCACCCCCTCTACATGTTATGCTCACGGGAAATTCCTTAGATCACATGTAGACATTTACATATAGAAATAAATGTAGAATGTACAATTACATATAGAAGTTATTTATAGGATCTCTGTGGTGCCGGGGTTGGAACCGGTTCAGTGAACAGAACCGAAAAGCGTAAAATAATTTTTTCAGAGGAACAGAATCAGAACCGCAAAAGAAAGCGATCCATATTGTTCCGAAACAGAACTGTTATTTTTAAAACATGGGAACCGGTTAATAACTTTATTTTACACRCTAGGCATTTTTTTCCAGTCCCACAAGAAACACAACAAAGCACCTATGCAAAGCCCTCACTCTGTCACTCAGAAACGTATTCTAGTGTCAGCTAAAAATTCTTTGCTTAAAAATAAATAAATCAGGAAATGGGAAATACTAAATAAATACTAAACAGGTCTCAGACATGCAGGTGTAACATTTATAGTTACCGGTATATCATGTTTTTTTTTGCAGATTCTGCTCTAGGAGAAATGTCTTGAGAAACTATTTAGACCACCAATAAATAACATGCAGTGTAACATTTTATAGTTATTTGATTCATAGCAAGAGATTCAGAGTTTATATAAGTGTGGACCATTCAGAATGAAATTATTAATTGAGGTCATTGGGAGACTTAGTTTAGGTATCTCAACTCTGAATCAGTCTCATAGTTCTGGGGAATCCAGAGGAATCACATTTACAGCAGATTGAAGCAGCAACTAAAAGCTAATTGTGGTGTCATTTACCGGACATCTACTTCGCCTCTGATATGCAGAATTAATTCAGATTGCATGTACACTTTTGAGAAAGCCTCTTGGACTGATTTGGGATGGTGTGTTACATAGAGATACAATATAATCCTACTGTATAATAATATAAGGAATAGTGTTGTATTTAACGCTGTGGTTGTGAATGCCTGTTGGTGACGTCTGCTCCTTTTGAGCCACAGTGTGAAGAAGGTGTGCTTTAAGACCCTGGTGGATGAGGTGCAGGAGCTGGAAGCCTTGTCCAAGGACCCAGGAGCCCTGGTGCACGGGAAGAGGTACTGGACCGTCTCTCACCCTTTTCTCACCTTCCTCCTTTTCCAAGAGGACATCCCAAATGGCACCCTATTCCCTATAAAGTGCACTATTTTTGACCAGGACCCACCATATAGGGAATAGGGTGCTATTTGGGACGCAGACTTGAAAATGCTTTGTTTATAGGTTAGCTTTTATCCTTCACAGTACACAAGACCCTTATAAACTCAGCAAAAAAAGAAACATCCTCTCACTGTCAACTGCGTTTATTTTTCAGCAAACTTAACATGTGTAAATATTTGTATGAACATAAGATTCAACAACTGAGACATAAACTGAACAAGTTCCACAGACATTTGATGAACAGAAATGGAATAATGTGTCCCTGAACAAAGGGGGGGTCAAATCAAAAGTAACAGTCAGTATCTGGTGTGACCACCAGCTGCATTAAGTACTGCAGTGCATCTCTTCCTCATGGACTTCACCAGATTTGCCAGTTCTTGCTGTGAGATGTCACCCCAATCTTCCACCAAGTCACCTGCAAGTTCCCGGACATTTCTGGGTGGAATGGCCCTAGCCCTCACCCTGCAATCCAACAGGTCCCAGACGTGCGCAATGGGATTGAGATCRGGGCTCTTCGCTGGCCATGGCAGAACACTGACATTCCTATCCAGCAGGAAATCACGCACAGAACGAGCAGTGTGGCTGGTGGCATTGTCAGGATGAGACTGCAGGAAGGAGGAGGATGTCTTCCCTGTAATGCACATCGTTGAGATTGCCTGCAATGACAACAAGCTCAGTCCGATGATGCTGTGACACACCACCCCAGACCATGACGGACCCTCCACCTCCAAATRGATCCCGCTCCAGAGTACAGGCCTCSTAACGCTCATTCCTTCAACGATAAACGRYAATCTGACCATCACCCCAGGTGAGACAAATCTGCYACTCATCAGTGAAGAGCACTTTTTACCAGTCCTGTCTGGTCCAGCGACGGTGGGTTTGTGCCCATAGGCGACGTTGTTGCCGGTGATGTCTGGTGAGGATTTGCCTTACCAACAGGCCTACAAGCCCTCAGTCCAGCCTCTCTCAGCCTATTACGGGACAGTCTGAGCACTGATGGAGGGATTGTGCATTCCTGGTGTAACTCGGGCAGTTGTTGTTGCCATTCTGTACCTGTCTCGCAGCTGTGATGTTTTGGATGTACCGATCCTGTGCAGGTGTTGTTACACGTGGTCTGCCACTGCGAGGGCAATCAGCTGTCCGTCCTGTCTCCCTGTAGCGCTGTCTTAAGCATCTCACAGTACGGACATTGCAATTTATTGCCCTGGTCACATCTGCAGTCCCCATGCCTCCTTGCAGCATGCCTAAGGCACGTTCGCTCAGATGAGCAGGGACCCTGGGCATCTTTCTTTTGGTGTTTTTGGAGTCCGTAGAAAGGCCTCTTTAGTGTCCTAAGTTTTCATATCTGTGACCTTAATTGCCTACCGTCTGTAAGCTGTTAYTGTCTTAACGACCGTTCCACAGGTGCATGTTCATTAATTGTTTATGGTTCATTGAACAAGCATGGGAAACAGTGTTTTAACCCTTTGCAATGAAGATCTGTTAGTTATTTGGATTTTTACGAATTATCTTTGAAAGACAGGGTCCTGAAAAAGGGCTGTTTCTTTTTTTGCTGAGTTTACAACCAGAACATCTCAATTACTTTTCTCCATATCATGAATTCACAAATTCTCTTTATATTACTTCATACACCGCATGTACAACACTTGACTTAGTCTATAACTTCTAAAAGTTTAAATGTGTATTTACCCRCTGAGGATTCAATAATATTTATCTTGGCTTCCCTGTTTTTAGTACGTATGGTGTAATCACGGTCTGCCTACTGTACACTATACGGTTCACTCTTACCTCTACTCTTTGAACTCTGCTCCAGGCCATCCATCCAGGCTGTTATACATGCTTGGAACATGACTCTCTCCCTCTGAAACTGTGTGAAGAGAAACTGTAGTGTACTGTAGAGCCTCCAGCTAATTAGAGACTTGCATCTTGAGCTAAACTCCCAGAGATGATTTACGTTGCAAATGGCACTGTATAGTGCACTACATTTGGCCAGGGCCCATAGGGAAATGGGTGCCATTTGGGACACAGCGATCAGTTAGCCGGGTCCCATCGATGGCCTGTGGAGTGCATTAGCATGGATCAGACCAGTGTGAAATCTCCTGCCGGTTGAAAGTGATCTCCCCTATCTGGCCACAGGCCCAGGCCCAGRAGGCTAGGAACCTGGCCCGGGACCGGACGCATGTAGATGCACTCACTCAGTTCCTTTCTCACACTCACYCAATTATATACACACACACACCACACATGCACACTCTCTCTCTCGCACACACACAGAATCCACCCCTTCTTCCTCTCCCCCATGCCTGGTCTCTCCTCAGAAGGAAGTGCAGTTGGCTTGTGTCTCCTCTGTCCTGTGGAGGACTGTACTGGGAGAGAGAGGGCTTGATGTATGGGTGGTTAAATCTGTCTGAATGGCTCACCATGGCACTCACTGTCTCTCTGTCTTTGCAGTCTGACGGAGAGGGCACAGCTCCTGAAGAACGTCTTCAAGAAGAGCACTGTCAGTATGTACCGATCGGACTCCATGCAGCAGAATCTGCTACGTAAGTCACACACACAATATTAAAACATGCACACACCTCACACCCTGACCTGAAGGAAAGCCCTCATGCTGTTTTTCTCTCTGTAGCAGCACTGGTCCAACACACCAAGACAGGCTTTTGAATTGAGTGTAGTTCCTATGTGGACACATAGCTCCATGCTATGGGGATTCTATATATATATACTGTAGCTTCAAAGGGGACTCCGCTTGTGTCTTAAATGACAGCCAATGGGCCCTGGGAAAAGTAGTGTACTGCACAGGGAATAGGGTGCCATTTGYGATGCTGCCTCAGCGTTGGAGAAGTGCTAATACTCTGCTGATCCCACCGCTCTTTACAATTCGATATCCATGTTCCACATTAGCCAGCATGACATCCACATACATGATCCTGTCGTTAGCCTCATTAAGTAACACAAAAACATCCCACTGTTCCCCCGTTGGTGTCCCTCCGCCTGCTAATACAACCTCCCCACCACTATATTTGCATCCCAAATGGCACCCTTTCCCCTTTACAGTGCACTAGGGCTCTTGTCAAATGRAGTGCACTATATAGAGAATAAGGGGCTTTTTATGGCGCACACTAATGGAAAGTCACGTCCCATCTAATACAAATCTCATAGTAGTCTAGATAGAAGCTATAAGACAACACAGATGGGTTTTATTTTGGATTGTAAACTGGGTGGTTCGAGCCCTGAATGCTGATTGGCTGACAACCGTGGTATATCAGACCGTTTACCACGTGTATGACAAAGCATTTATTTTTACTGCAGTAATAATGTTGGTAACCAGTTTATAATAGCAATAAGACACCTTGGGGGTTTGTGATATATGGCCAATATACCACGGCTAAGGGCTGTGTCCAGGCCATCTTCCGCGTTGTGCGTGGATTAGAAACTGCCCTTAGCCGTGGATAAGAACTGCCCTTAGCAGTGGTATATTGGCCATATACCACACCCCCTCGGGCCTTATTGCTTAATATACCACGGCTAAGGCAGTTCTTATGTACGACACAAATGGCGTGCCTGGACACAGCCCTAGCCGTGGTATATTGGCAATATACCACAACCCCTCGGGCCTTATTGGTTAAATGGATTTATTTCTGTTTGTTTCGCTGATCTTTTTGTATGTTTTTTGTTTGTCTCGTAGGTGGGGAAGGATCGTTCTTGTGTGACCCCTGTTTGTCTCGTAGGTGGGAAGGGATCGTTCTTGTGTGACCCCTGTTTGTCTCGTAGGTGGGGAAGGGATCGTTCTTGTGTGACCCCTGTTTGTCTCGTAGGTGGGGAAGGGATCATTCTTGCGTGACCCCTGTTTGTCTCGTAGGTGGGAAGGGATCGTTCGTGTGACCCTGTTTGTCTCGTAGGTGGAGAAAGGATCGTTCTTGTGTGACCCGTTTTGTCTATTAGGCGGGGAAGGGATTGTTCTTGTGACCCCTGTTTGTCTCGTAGGTGGGGAAGGGATCGTTCTTGTGTGACCCCTGTTTGTCTCGTAGGTGGGGAAGGGATCGTTCTTGTGTGACCCGTTTGTCTATTAGGCGGGGAAGGGATTGTTTCTTGGTGACCCCTGTTTGTCTCGTAGGTGGGGAAGGGATCGTTCTTGTGTGACCCCTTTTTATTTTGACGTTCTTACCTGTAGAGAAACGAAAACCCCCGATCTCTATTAGAAACCCAACCTATGCCCTTTTCACAGTATCGTGCCAATCCAAAACACATTGTCCTTTTCAGCAGGCTTTCAGCAACTATGGTGGATGTGTAACCAGGCCATCATAGTACAGTTTGGTTCAGCTCAATAGTGTGAAAAGCCCTCTGTACCCACCTCTCCTCCCCTGTGTGCTGTGACCTACAGTTGAAGTCGGAAGTTTACATACACTTAGGTTGGAGTCATTGAAACTTGTTTTAACAAACTCCACAAATTTCTTGTTAACAAACCATAGTTTTGGCAAGTCGATTAGGACATCTACTTTGCTCATGACACACAAGTAATTTTTCCAACAATTGTTTACAGACAGTTTATTTCACTTATATTTCACTGTATCACAATTCCAGTGGGTCAGAAGTTTACATCCACTAAGTTGACTGTGCCTTTAAACAGCTTGGAAAATTCCAGAAAATTATGTCATGGCTTTAGAAGCTTCTGATAGGCTAATTGACATCATTTGAGTCAATTGGAGGTGTACCTGTGGATGTATTTCAAGGCCTACCTTCAAACTCAGTGCCTCTTTGCTTGACATCGTGGGAAAATCAAAAGAAATCAGCCAAGACCTCAGAAAAAATTGCAGACCTCCACAAGTCAATTTCCAAACGCCTGAAGGTACCACGTTCATCTGTACAAACAATAGTACGCAAGTATAAACACCATGGGACCACGCAGCCCTCCTACCGCTCAGGAAGGAGACGCTTTCTGTCTCCTAGAGATGAACGTACTTTGGTGCGAAAAGTGCCAATCAATCCCAGAACAACAGCAAAGGACCATGTGAAGATGCTGGAGGAAACAGGTACAAAAGTATCTATATCCACAGTAAAAGGAGTCCTATATCGACATAACCTGAAAGGCCGCTCAGCAAGGAAGAAGCCACTGCTCCAAAACCTCCATAAAAAAGCCAGACTACGGTTTGCAACTGCACATGGGGACAAAGTTTGTATTTTTTTGAGAAATGTCCTCTGGTCTGATGAAACAAAAATCTAACTCTTTGGCCATAATGACCATTGTTATGTTTGGAGGAAAAAGGGGGAGGCTTACAACCCGAAGAGCACCATCCCAACCGTGAAGCCCTAGGACCATCTCTCAGGACTACCTGGCCTGATGACTCCTWGCTGTCCCCAGTCCACCTGGCCGTGCTGTTGCTCCAGTTTCAACTGTTCTGCCTACGGCTATGGAACCCTGACCTGTTCACTGGACGTGCTACCTGTCCCAGACCTGCTATTTTCAACTTTCTAGAGACAGCAGGAGTGATAGAGATACTCTGAATGATCGGCTATGAAAAGCCAACTGACATTTACTCCTGAGGTGCTGACCTGTTGCACCCTCGACAACCACTGTGATTATTATTATTTGAACATTTGAACATCTTGGCCATGTTCTGTTATAATCTCCACCCGGCACAGCCAGAAGAGGACTGGTCACCCCTCATAGCCTGGTTCCTCTTTAGGTTTCTTCCTAGGTTCTGGCCTTTCTAGGGAGTTTTTCAGAGCCACCGTGCTTCTACACCTGCATTGCTTGCTGTTTGGGGTTTTAGGCTGGGTTACTGGACATCACTTTGTGACATCAGGTGATGTAAGAAGGGCTTTATAAATATATTTAATTGAAGCACGGGGTGGCAGCATCATGGTGTGGGGGTGCTTTGCTGCAGGAGGAACTGGTGCACTTCACAAAATAGATGGCATCATGAGGTAGGACAATTATGTGGATATATTGAAGCAACATCTCAAGACATCAGTCAGGAAGTTAAAGCTTGGACGCAAATGGGTCTTCCAAATGGACAATGACTCTAAGCATAATGTGGCAAAATGGCTTAAGGACAACAAAGTCAAGGTATTGGAGTGCCCATCACAAAGCCCTGACCTCAATCCTATAGAAAATCTGTGGGCAGAACTGAAAAAGCGTGTGTGAGCAAGGAGGCCTACAAACCTGACTCAGTTACACCAGCTCTGTCAGGAGGAATGGGCCAAAATCCACCCAACTTATTGTGGGAAGCTTGTGGAAGGCTACCCAAAACGTTTGACCCAAGTTACACAATTTAAAGCAATGCTACCAAATACTAATTGAGTGTATGTAAACTTCTGACCCACTGGGAATGTGATGAAAGAAATAAAAGCTTAAATMAATCATTCTCTCTYCTATTATTCTGACATTTCACATTCTGAAAATAAAGTGGTGATCCTAACTGATCTAAGACGAAATCTTTACTAGGTTTAAATGTCAGGAATTGTGAAAAACTGAGTTTAAATGTATTTGGCTATGGTATGTAAACTTSCGACTTCAACTGTATGTGAGTGGTGGTTACACATATTTAACGATTCATTAAATGCTGCAATATTATTCCCACAATGCACTCCTCTCACCGGGCCTTTTGAACTCATCTGCTGGCCTGCAGGTAGTGCCTGAATCATTTGAGACCTAAAGGTGAGTTAGGGGGTCAAAGGTTAGGATAAGAACTCCCGTAGTTGTAGGTAGTGGCTGTATAGCTAAGTAAAGAGAGGTGTCAGGTAACATGACTGCCCCTCCCTCGCTTAGCACTGGTCAAGCTTCTTGGGGAGCTTGAAAGACAAAAACAAAAAAGTTCAGTCAATGTCATTTTATAAGTTTATAAGTTATAAAGCCATTCTTTAATCCATTTTTATTCAGTTTATAAAAAAATGTTTTATGAGTTTTATGCTTTTGTTCCGAAATGGTTTACTTCAAGCGAAGTTTGTTTCTTTCTAATCACGTTTGGAATTTGAACGTCAGCCATCGTTTCTRACTCTGTCCATCTGTCCTGCTTGCAGACGGCTACGCCTTCTCTCAAGACGAGAACGGAGTGGTCTCCCAGTCGGAGGTCATCCGGGCGTACGACACCACCAAACAGAGGACCAACGAGTGGTGAAACCACGCCCCTCTCTGCCCGGCCGGCCTTTTAAGAGCCACACCCGTTTCCGACGGTGATTTGAACCTGACGGGGAAGTCTCCGGATAACCCCAGCCCGAGCATCGCAGGATATTGGACATGATAAAGGAAAAGAAAGAGGGATGTCTTGTACTTCAAAAAGGGAAAAAAATAGGAACAAAAAAAGTGTTCAAAAAGTATTCACTGCTGTAGTTGTGTGTCCAGCAGACATGAGCACTGTGCTTGCATTTTTAGCAGTCTGTGGTCTGAAGTTTCTCTGTTCTTGCTCTATCTAATGAAGAGGTTTCACTTCTTAATGTCTCCTCCATTCCTATTAATAGATCCCAAAAAATATGTAGTTTGCTCCAAAATCGTCAAAACTGTTGTATGTGTACTCCAATTGGTGACCGAATAATCCAGATTTGATTTTGACCCCACCAAATATTTTGTTTTGTTTGTAAATGCAGATTGCGAAATAGCAGTTGTAAATGCAATCTCTTTCAAGTCGGCTGTAGCTTCGATWAAAAAAAAAATCTCAACCAAGAATATTGACACTCCTGAGTCTATTCCAGCTTTGAATGGACCACTTCAGAACAGACATTTTGTTTTGTTGTTATTTTGCACTTCTACTGTATAAAAAGGCCTTACATTTGTTCATGCCTTCAGCCATACTTGTTTGTTTTTCTTCTAAATGTTTTTATTTTAGAATGATGTAGTTATCGTGCCCAAATTGAATAGTTTTTTTTTAATGATAGCCGCCTGCAACTCGTCCAATWTCCACCATTTTATTACAGCACTTCGATTGCTCTATACAAGTAATTGCATTCCACACGTTACTCGGCTGCAACAATCACAATGGTGCCTAACTAGACTTTTTCCCTGATTAGAATACGTAAGATACCCTAGCTAGCTAGTTTAGAACAGTGCTCTACCCACTAATTGGCAAGAGGAGCTCATTGTTCCCCATGTATTGCTCTCCAGTACACAATGTGGTAGAAAGTAAAGTGGTATATATAAAATCACAGGCTCCATTGTTGCTTTCTTTCTACCCAGTGTTTTGGGGGTGGCTGTATGACGATCTTGTTGAATTTCCGTATGCTTACAGTGGCGGCTCTTCTTTCAAAAACGTCTTTTCCCTTCGAATGGAGAGTTTATCCTTCTAACATAAGTGCCATTAGCTTAAGGGAGAGAGAAAATTTGCCAGGAAACTCCACACAGTATCAAAACGACTTTCTCTATAGTTATTTTGAGAATTTGTATTTTTATATTGGAGAAGTACGAATTTTTGCATTGTGACCGGCTTTGTAATGAATAATTGTCCATGTTTTTCCTTTTTTTCTCTCAGACAAAAAAAAGAATGCCCAAATGAATGCCGAAAATATATTTCTTAAATGTCTCGTTGTTATTATTGTCACTATAGTACCTGCTTTGTTTATTTCATAATTAACTGTGTTTGTTCTCTTCTCCCTATGGGAGAGCGGTTTCCATACCGGCTGCGTGTGTATGTGTGTGCGTTAATCCGCCYTCTGCATGTGCATGTGCGTATGTGTGTGTGTAACCTCTTCTACTGTGGGTAACTTCTACATACGCATGTCTGTGTCATTTGTGTGAGACTGGGAGCCCTTAGAACKTCAGGTCTCCTTTTGCATTCTTTGACTGTGTTTTTGTATATGTTTGAGGACGTATGGGTGACTGACTGTGTGTGTGGTGCCGCTTGCTCCTCTGGTCTGTCTGCATGACTCCAGGTATAATGATGGTGTACTGTCTGCTGCTGTATGGCCCTCTGTGTATGGCCAGACCTCAGCCCTGGGGGTCCTGGGCTCTGATGCTAAGGCTCTCGCTTGACAGGAGATGTTGCACAATGCACTCTGTTACCTTTCCAATAGTGGATATTTTGGTATTATCTGGTTATTGGTTTCAGTGTATTTTCTCTGGGTCTACATGTTTGTAACTTGTTTAGTTTTTTTTTTTCTCATGCAGTGTACCTCTACTTTACTACAAACCTTTTTGTGTTTCTTCCTGGTTTAKGTGAGGGTATCAGTAAAAATGTATTTGTTACGCTATCGTGTTTCGATTGATTAGATGTCAACTGCTGTCACGATTCCAAAATGCTGAATGTGAGTCTTCTGATGTGAAAGTGGTCGTGGAAGGCTTGGACTGTTGCTTTTTGTCTGTGAAAGTTGTGGGCTGCATGAATGGACTAAAACCTTCTCCGGTTAAGTGTTTATTGTACTACTTTGATTCTCCCTCAAGTGTTGGTCAATTTACAGAAAAAAATGCACTTTTCAATTTGTTTCAATATCATTTAATGATTGWTCTGCATGTTGGGACTGCAAACTTTTAAGTGTTCTGTCTTTTACTGCCATAAAGGACTACTACTAAAATAAACTTTTCAAACATGGAAACCAACCTTTGTCATCATCTACCATCACAGAAATGGAATGTTCCACTATCACAATATCTATGAATGTCTGTCTGCAGTTCAAATGGCACCCTATTCTTTGTAGTGTACTACTCTGGGCAAAAGTAGTGCACTATGTTAGGATAAAGTGCCATCCCTCATTTAGGACTTTGTAACCATCCAAAATGAGGGAAGGCAGCTAGTTGCGGAAGCAAACAGGGCATACYGAGCGCTGAGAACCTAAACAGGAAAAGGCAGGGGAGACTCAGGGAAAACATCATTCCCTTCCATGTGTGACAAACAAACAAATGCCGTCATTATGGTTATGATTTAGCTGACCCTCTCCTGTTGTATTCCCTGATGACTGGTCATCTGAGGTTTACTGTGCGGCCATGCGGTAGGATATCACATCCGTTATAATTACAAATATTTGTCTCTGTTATTGACAAAGTATCCACTATCATAACTGTATCACAAAACCAACCTAGATGGACGTGTCTGATCCGTCCAGTGTCCAGCAATCTACCCCATTTGGGAATGGGTAGTTTCTCTTTAGTCGTTAGTTTACAAAGCCATATTTTCCCAACCAGGTGTACCCTTGCTAGAGTATTCATACAGGAGTACTTGTATTACTGCCAATGTACCTTTRAAAAAGTGGAAATCTGTGAAGTATTTTCTTTGAGTTATGAGATGATTCAGAGCAGTATGATACCTCTAAAATACAGTATCTGAAAGAAGGTCAGTTCTAGTGTTTTTAATGACTAGGTGCCCTGTCAAATGCTTTAACAAGACCCTTAATAATATAGGAAAACTATTGTGGTGACATCTGAGCAAGAATAGCTCCAAACAGTAGGATGCAGGTCTGCCTGTGTACAGGTTTCTATTGGACTGGGGTGCTTGTCTGGCTAAACATAGTTGATCCTGAGACTTCCAAAAAAATGAGAAATGACAGCAACAACTTGGGTGTTGCTGTCATTTTTCCTTTGTTTGGCAGGTTCAGAATCTAGCCCCAAACACTATCCGCTTTATGAACTATTCCATCTTATCTGCCATAATAGGACAGTGATTTCCAAGTCGATTTCACGCTTTAATGACTAGGGAACAGAGCAGTCTTTGTGGACTCTTGCCATACCTGCTCGTGCAACCCAAAACTTCTCCCTATTTCTGGGACCAGTTGTTTTTAACACTGTGGCTATGACATGCTCATTGAGCATTGACAATGACTGATCTCATTGCCACATTCCTCATGTGAAGTATGGCGTAAGAGTGAGCGACAGGTAGCGAATAACTGATCTCCAACCGTTTTAGTTGCCTATATGTCTGCAGCTGAAGGGGAAAATCCGGTATTTGCAAGCCACATTTTTGCCTTAGTTTCATAAACAAATGGGGAGGCTGCAGTTGGGCTGAATGTTTAAAATACAAACTCAGGATTGTGGCTTTAACAGCCTAAAGGAAACCGTTGAAAAGCCATTTTCAAAAGATTGTACTATACAGTAAGTATTACTACCGAATGTATTCATAAATGAGCAATGAAGCAATTATCAACCATCCACTGTTAGATTATAAAATGTAGGTAACATTTTTCTTTGGAGTGTTTTTCACATTTTCTAATTTACTTCTATTTGTAGCGTTGCATGACAAGATAAAATACTGGACTCTTATTTGGTGTTGGCTAATATGATAGTTTATTGATTTGTGTGTCATAGCCCTACATAAGAAGTTGGGACACATCTGGTCTAGAGCATCAAACCAGTGAACACTGTACACAGTACATCCTTTGGCTTTGTCCACCCTACTGCACAACTTGGTGTCAGTCCTTTCCCTCTTTTTAGAGGGGCTTGTGATTGTCAAAATTATAATTTGAATTCCATTGCATTAAATGTCCAACAGCTTGCCAAAACAATTGCAGAACACTTCTGAAAAATGTTGATGCCACAAAAGTTATRGTGACAATTGAAAATCACCGTTTAACCAAAGTGTGTATAAAAGAAGACAGATACTCTTGATTACAATACAAATGTATATAAAAAGTGCATGACATTGAAAACGATAAAGACCAATAAACAGGTCCTGTCTGGTCTGAGCAGATTCCATTCCTGTAGGGTTTCCAAAACTTTTTCACTCAGGTTCCCCTTCCAGCATTGGAGAACATCTGTCACCACCCGCGCATGAGTGCACCGCGTCTATTTCTATGGGCACAAGCACTGTTCATGACAAACTCTTCACACCCRTCTTGTTGGTAGATTTTGTATTGTTGCAGTTTTAAAGCTAATTTCCTGCAATTCTACACATTTTCCCATGTCTAATGTGTATTCATGTGATATTTGAGTGACAAAAAAATTACAACATCTATGGGCAAAAAGAAAACGTTAGCTGACATTGACTAGTTCATGTGGACATTTCTGACAAGTTATAAATAGCTCTCTAAGATATGCAATGACTGACATGACAAGAGGAACTGATGATGCACTACCCAATTTTGAATTAGATTACAACTTTCAAGAGTAAGTTGAAAGCCGGACTGAGTCTCTCCCCCCCCCCACCCCCCCGACCCGCACAGTTTGGGAACCACTGACTTAGACAAGACCCATGTATTCTGCTCGACTAGGGAGATTTCTTGTGGTTCATCTTGAGCACCGCCTAACTGTCCTGTCACCCAGTCTCCATTCAACAGGCCAACTGTACTGCACGTCAGCGCAGTCCTCCCCTTAGCCGCTGACTGTCTGTCAACACAACACACCAGGCTCATGTTCAGTAACGTTCACTGATTTAAAACGTCTCACAGCGTTAAACTAACTCATACTGGACAGGTTCAGGTAGTCCCTTCCTGTTTCGGTCCATTTTCTTCCGTTTGGTGCCTAGTGAACACAACCCTGCTCACATCACACAGTGCTCCTGTAATCCCCCTCCTCATTGCCCGTGGAGCCCCGTCAGCTCTGTCCAAAGTCTGCAAAGCCCTTGGCCCCGGAGAAGGGCTCCGGCTGCAGGGGGAAGAAGTATTGCTGGGGCAGCAAGAAGCCCGTGCCCTGGGCTGGGTGTTGGTGCATGGGCTGGTGCAGCTGGGCGTGGGCGTGGGGTTGCTGGCAGCCACCTGGCATGCAGGCCGTGGGGGAGGTGTAGGGGGGCGGCGGGGGTGGTGGCAGCAGCGGCTGGGGCGTGGAGGGGGAGAAGGATGCAGATGCTGACACCAAGCACCCGTGCTGCTGCTGCCCCTGACCTCCGCGCACCGAGCTGCCCCCGCCAGCCGAGCTGGAGCTGGTGGTGGCCGTGCTGGACTGGCGCGAGGGGGTGCGCAGGCTGGGTGGCGCAGTGGTCAGGATCATGGGGATGGTCTCGGTCTGGCAGCTGCGCAGGGGGAAACGGATAGGCTGCTGTGTAGGCTGCTTGGGCCGCAGGCAGGTGCAGCAGTAGACAGCAACCAGGGAGCCCACCACCACGAAGGCCACGAAGATGGAGCCCACCATCAGGAAGGGCACGTAGATGGGCTCTGCAAGGAGGYACAGGTGTTGGAATACTTGCATACTTGTACTTAAACTTTAACTTGAATACCTGTTTGAATACTTAAATTCATAATTTAACCTTTCGGTAATCACAGATCTGAATACTGGTTTGATTGGTGAAGGTAATAGGGTGGTAACATTGCTTACCCCATCAATCACTTATAGACATGTGCTAAGCTCATGGAAACAGGGCCAATAAGAAGTGGAGTTCATAGTTAATAACCCTATGTGGAGTCAGTGAAAATATGTGTGATACCAAGTGTAAACTGTATTGCAAATGTGTACAGACCTCAGTTGAAGTCGGAAGTTTACATACACCAAACTCAGTTTTTCACAATTCCTGACATTTAATCCTAGTAAAAATTCCCTGTCAACATGCTGACCAGACCGGACACGTCGCGTGCGCGAGCGTCGCAAAATAAATTTAGAAATCCATGTTATTCAATTATTGCACCCACACTGCTCGCGCGTGCCAACGAGCGTCTGCGTTGCCAAGGGCTAAAATAGAACTCCTTTCTATTTGTGACGCAGATCACGCTGCAAGTCCTGCCTCTCCCATCTCCTCATTGGTTTATGGAAGCAGGTACCCACGTGTCATCTCCTCATTGGTTATACCCACGTGGGTGATTGAAAGACGAAATGTTTGCCGGTAGTCGTGGTAATACTATGAAAGTTTAGATGCCAATCACCATATAAGTTCAACGATGAAAAAGKSTGGAAGGAGAGATGACTAGAAACGATTCGGTTGGCCATTTTGTGTGTGGATTAATTTGTCGGAATAGAGGACCTTGTGCAGTTCAGGTAAAATAACAACTCAATGTTTATATCCCAGGACAAATTAGCTGGTAACAGCAAGCTAGCTAAATAGAACAAATTAGCTAGCAAGTGCAAGCCATCGATAAGAAACAATACTGTGCAGCCGTATTCATTGACCTGGCCAAGGCTTTCGACTCTGTCAATCACCACATCCTCATCGGCAGACTCGATAGCCTTGGCTTCTCAAATGATTGCCTCGCCTGGTTCACCAACTACTTCTCTGATAGAGTTCAGTGTGTCAAATCGGAGGGTCTGATGTCCGGGCCTCTGGCAGTCTCTATGGGGGTGCCACAGGGTTCAATTTTTGGAACGACTCTCTTCTCTGTATACATCAATGATGTCGCTCTTGCTGCTGGTGAGTCTCTGATCCACCTCTACGCAGACGACACTATTCTGTATACTTCTGGCCCTTCTTTGACACTGTGTTAACAACCCTCCAGGCGAGCTTCAATGCCATACAACTCTCTTCCGTGGCTCCAATTGCTCTTAAATACAAGTAAAACTAAATGCATGCCCTTCAACCGATCGCTGCCTGCCACCTGCCCGCCTGTCCAACATCACTATCTGGACGGCTCGACTTAGAATATGTGGACAAGCTACAAATACTAGGGTTCTGGTTAGACTGTAAACTCTCCTTCCAGACTCACATCAAACATCTCAATCCAAGTTAAATCTAGAATTGGCTTCCTATTCCGCAACAAGCATCTTCAGCTCATACTGCCAAACATACCCTTGGTAAACTGACCATCACTACCAATCCTCGACTTTGGCATGTCATTTACAAAATAGCCTCCAACACTCTACTCAAATAAATTGGGATGCAGTGCGGTATCACGTGCCGATGTCCTGTTTTGTCACCGAGAAGCCCACTATACTGACCCACCACGTGTCACGACCGCTTGTGCTACCTCTCGTTGGCTGGCCTCGCTTCATACTCTCGTCAAAGGCCCACGGGCTCAGCGTCATCTACAAGACCCTGGCTAGGTAACAGTCGCCCCCTTATCTCAGCTCAGCTGGTGGTTCACCATAACCAGCCACGCCACGCTGGTGACCCAGCGCGGTCTCCAGAGTATATCTCGTCTGGTCACGTCCAGAAACCAATGTCTTCCTTTGACCGCCTCTCCTTCCTGCTGCCAATGGACTGGAACGAACTACAAAAATGTCTGAAACTGGAAACACTTATCTCCCTCACTAGCTTTAAGCACCAGCTGTCAGAGCAGGCTCACAGATTACTGCACCTGTACATAGCCATCTATAATTTTAGCCAAACAACTACCTGTCTTTCCCTACTGTATTTATTTTATTTTGCTCCTTTGCACCCCATATATTTCTATCTCTACTTTGCACATTCTTCCACTGCAAATCAACCATTCCAGTGTTTACTTGCTATATTCTATTTACTTCGCCACCATGGCCTTTTCCCCCATTTTTTTTTCAACTCCCTTCTCACCTCACTTGCTCACATTGTATATAGACTTATTTTTCTACTGTATTAGTGACTGTATGTTTTTTTACTCCAATGTGTAACTCTGTGTTGTTGTATGTGTCGAACTGCTTTGATTTATCTTGGCCAGGTCGCAATTGTAAATGAGAACTTGTTCTCAACTTGTCTACCTGGTTAAATAAGGTGAAATAAAAAATAAAAAAATCTGCCATACATGTTTAATGCTTTTCAACCTGTCCCCAAATTAATGTAATAGGTACAGAGTTTGTTTTGATATTTTAACCTGCGTGTCGTGATCGTGTTTGGTGTAGGGGACAAAATAAATGTATGCACGATAGCGCACTCGCGCAGCCAGTTTGGGTTCCGTGAGGTCAGTTATTATCAGCACTTTATTTTCAGAATGTGAAATGTCAGAATAATAGTAGAGAGAAGGATTTATTTCAGCTTTTATTTATTTCATCACATTCCCAGTGGGTCAGAAGTTTACCATACACTCAATTAGTATTTGGTAGCAATGCCTTTAAATTGTTTAACTTGGGTCAAACATTTCAGGTAGCCTTCCACAAGCTTCCCACAATAAGTTGGGTGAATTTTGGCCCATTCCTCCTGACAGAGCTGGTGTAACTGAGTCAGGTTTGTAGGCCTCTTGCTCGTACACGCTTTTTCAATTCTGCCCACAAATTTCAATACCTTGACTTTGTTGTCCTTAAGCCATTTTGCCACAACTTTAGAAGTATGCTTGGGGTCATGTCCATTTGGAAGACCCATTTGCGACCAAGCTTTAACTTCCTGACTGATGTTCTTGATGTTGCTTCAATATATCCACATAATTCTACTCTTCAAGATTCCATCTATTTTGTGAAGTGCACCAGTCCTTCCTGCAGCAGCACCCCCACAACATGATGCTGCCACCCCCGTGCTTTACAGTTGGGATGGTGTTCTTCGGCTTGTAAACAATTGTTGGAAAAATTACTTGTGTCATGAGCAAATTAGATGTCCTAACCGACTTGCCAAAACTATAGTTGGTTAACAAGAAATTTGTGGAGTGGTTGAAAAAKGAGTTTTAATGACTCCAACCTAAGTGTATGTAAACTTCCGACTTCAACGGTATGTTCTCTTTCTGTTTTCTACAGAATCCAGGTGTACAACTTTTTTATGGAAAGGGATTCAGGAGAAAGGATTTTTAGAAGACAAAGGTGAAATGTTACTCTTTACTCATCCTTTCCTAAATCCCCTTAATATACAGTATTTCTTTACATTAACTCACAAGATAAAAATATATTGTTGCAAAACATATTTTCAATAGCCCATTTTAATSTCATACTGGTAGTAAACGTTTGCACCATATAATGTAAGTAGGCCACTGAGGTGAATTATACAATACAATGCAGTGCTGCAAAAAAAGAAACATCTGCTACTATAACAATAAGCTATAACAATAAGCTATAACAATAAGCAACTACAGTTAGGCTGTCAATACAATGTATTCAAAGTGTTAAAAGGCATGTTTATACTATATTTTTTAAATTGCATGTAACCAACATCCACTGACAAAACCATCTGTTTTGTAGTTATTAATAGGTCTATCATTTAGCCTTCTATTTCTTGGGTGTTGAGTAATTGTCTTTATATTAATTGTTTTAGGCCTGAATTTGACTATGCAACAGTTACTGCGAATGTTCTTAAAATAATTTAACAGAAGCGTTTTTGTCTGAACACATCTTTCCAAAACTTAGATGAAATGTTCAGATTACAATTTAAAATGGCAATTGGAGCTAAGGGAAGGAAATCATTTGAAGATAATTTATTTTCATAAAAAAATGGAAATTGTATTGACCACGCCAGCTATGGCTTAGCAACACTAGAGACCGATTAATTATGAGATTTGGTGAAATTAGTTAAATGTAAATCTAGATTCAGATATATTCCATAAATGGTATACATTTTGAAATAATGATGAATAATTCCCTGAATAAGCATATTTTATGTGAATGAAAGCTCTTGTTTTTAAATTGGTAATTAATTATAAGCTAATAACCTCTGCTACACAGGCATGCCAACATATTGTGAAGTATAGTGAAATAGCCTAAGGTATCAAATACACAATCTGATGCCATCTTTGGATAGGCTATTCTGCCATTGGTGTGCAAAATGATAATTTAAATTGCATGATTGTTTCAACGTTGCATGGTTTATATAGGGCCTTGTGGTCAAACTCCATCCACTTATTTTCACATAGGTCTGGGGTAGTATCACACAATGTTTTTTCTTGCATATCATGTAACTCGAGGAATGCATGGTGACACTCTCCAGGTGTATCGCATGCCCACAATGTACCTAACCTGAGGTCAAATGAAGCCCAAGCCAAAAAACAGGTGCCCCACATGCATGGAATTGGAGCTGCTTAGTGCTTTTTCTTTGTAAATCAAGATAGGCTGTRATTTCTGCATCTTGATAGAGCAATTGCGTTGTTATAACTCAYTGAAAAGTTACTTTCAGTGCATATGTTAGGTTTCAAAATGACCATTTTAATGAGATTATTTGTACAATATACTTATGAAAACAAAATATAGGCCTTGATAAATGAAATATAATCGCATTCATTTGTATTTTCTTTGATTGTGTTATTTAATAGATAGCCTAAGTCATTTTTGGCTTCTAAATTATTTTTACAAATAGGACAAACGATTATGTATTTATAGGTTATATTTAATCTTAATGTAGACTAATTTAAACCGATTGAAAACAAAAACTTTTATAATGAAATATATTATGCTATGCCTACATGCCTGGCAATGACCTGAAGAGGCTGAATGGTGAAAAACATGAATCTTGAGTGACATGGCTCGTTAAAAGCGTGTCTAGATGCCATTTTTTATTTTGAAATATTTCACTATATAAAATCTTTATTAAACCTTTGAAAGTAATATAATAACAACACTCCCAAGTTTTGTGTTTTGCATTGAAGTTAATTGTGCATTAACTTGTCCACTCCTGCCAGGCTCGGCATGCTTTGGAAGTCTAAACTTACGCGCTGCAAACTCCGTGTTCTCCTGTTCTCTGTCGTTGGTACAGCTTCCCTGGTCCAGCCGTGCGTCCACGGCCGCGCAACAGTACCGCAGGGAACAAGACCCGCAGCACACGGTTGCGTCCATGGTGTCAAAGTCCTCCGGACACTGAAAGCCCTCGTGGTAATTTCCATTACTGTCCAGCCACCCATGGCAGTACTCTCCTTGTGCGTCTGATATCCGTAGATTCCAGGTCAGGTACCCCAGCATGAGGTAGTTTAGCAGGCGCACCATCACGACAACACTTTATTAGCAGCCCAGTAGCCTACGCACTATTATTTATCTCTTGCGTTGTCTTTGCATTTAACACATTTGCATGATGAATGCGGTTTGAAACAATCCCACGGTTGAATCCTCAACTGGTTCAATTTGTTAGAATTGTCATTATTCGTTTGATTTTAATTTAACCATGCGAATACTTTTGCATTTAAGTTTATGTTTGCATTTCCATCCATTTGGCATATAATCTCCTCAACCAAAGTCGATCCCGTATCAGGTCACAGGTGTAAAATAAGCTTTAACTGAACTCTCACGGTTGTCCAAATGAATGACTGTTTCTCTCCTCTCAAAATGTCATGATTGCACAGGCAAAACACATCAGAAATATAACTAGCCAAGAGTGTATCCGAACTTCACCCAAACCTTTCTTCTCTTCAATGCGTTCCTTTGGAAACAAGAAAACAAGGTGTACTTTCTTAATCCAAGTTGTTGTTCAGGTCCGTGAAGACAACGTGTTCTGGATGGCTACGGTCGTCTGGTGTCCAGCCTCATTTGAAATCTGCTGCTTTTTTTTACCAACTCAGTAGGCGCGCACGCATCTCTTTGACCACCAGACGTGCGCATTCATGATGGAGCGGTCGCTTTTCTGTCCCTACGCGGAACGAAGCCTATCGCAAAGTGATGCTGAGAGGACATAGGCTTCAGCAGTCATGCGTTCCCRTATCTGTCCTTATCAAATCAGCTCCAAGTGATTTTAATTTTGGAAATCTGTTCCAAAGTATTCCCACGCATAATGGAGATATAATGTATATGTGATCATATGAAAATGTAAGCAAGGTTTGAAATGATTATGTTTTAGTCTAATGTTATATCTGTTTGGGGTTCWTGCCATCAATTTGCAGTCTACAAATAATTTGTAATTATGTTCCAGCCCCCTGACCATCCGCTCAGCCCGCGGCTGAATCTAGTTGATGATCCCTGGTCTTTAATTTACAATAGCCTATGCTAGTGACCATTATTTGGTATCTTTAACTTTGTACCCTGTATGAAAAACACTTTTAGAAATATATATAATATAGCCTATTCATATTACTAAGAGGAAGTTGTATATGCTCGGGTTAAGATTTCAGTTGTCTTTTGTTTGCAGCGTAGCTTCAACTCTAACTTTCCCTTAAATCGCCAAATTTATATTGATGTGTCGCCCTCTGGTGGCTTTCAAAAACGTTGATTGTCACCTTATTTTATTGCCGTTTGTATAGGTTGGATTTATTACTTTATTCGATTAATTTGGTTTGGTTATCCTATCTAGAGGTTAATGGATATTCTTCTATACATCTAATAGCTAAATGTAGGCTTGATAGAGGCTTGATGCACTGTTCTCTCAGCACATGTCAAAACTGCAGGCTAAAATTAAATCTAGACTATCGTAATCGCTCCTCTTTCACCCCAGCTGCCAAACTAACCCTGATTCAGATGACCATCCTACACATGCTAGATTACGGAGACATAATTTATAGATCGGCAGGTAAGGGTGCTCTCGAGCGGCTATATGTTCTTTACCATTCGGCCATCAGATTTTCCACCAATGCTCCTTATAGGACACATCACTGCACTCTATACTCCTCTGTAAACTGGTCATCTCTGTGTACCCGTCGCAKGACRCACTGGTTGATGCTTATTTATAAAACCCTCTTAGGCCTCACTCCCCCCTATCTGAGATATCTACTGCAGCCCTCATCCTCCACATGCAACACCCGTTCTGCCAGTCACATTCTGTTAAAGGTCCCCAAAGCACAAACATCCCTGGGTCGSTCCTCTTTTCAGTTCGCTGCAGCTAGCGACTGAAACGAGCTGCAACAAACACTCAAACGGACAGTTTTATCTCAATCTCTTCGTTCAAAGACTCAATTATGGACACTCTTACTGACCGTTGTGGCTGCTTTGTGTGATATATTGTTGTCTCTACCTTCTTGCCCTTTGTGCTGTTGTCTGTGCCCAATAATGTTTGTAACGTGTTTTGTGCTGCTACCATGTTGTTGTCATGTTGTGTTGCCAACCTGCTGTGTTGCCATGTGTTGCTGCCTTGCTATGTTGTCTTAGGTCTCTCTTTATGTAGTGTTGTGTTGTCTCTCTCGTTGTGATGTGTGTTTTGTCCTATATTTATATTGTATTTATTTTACTTTTTAAATCTCAGGCCCCATCCCTGCAGGAGGCCTTTTGGTAGGCCATCATTGTAAATAAGAATTCGTTCTTAGCTGACTTGCCTAGTTAAATAAAGGTGATATCTAGAACCTTAAAGGGTTCTGTGGCTGTCCCCATAGGAGAACCCTTTGAAGAACCCCTTTTGGAACCACGAAGGGTTCTACCTGGAACCAGAAAGGGTTCCCTATGAGGACAGCCGAATAACCCTTTTGGAACCTTTTTTCTAAGAGTGTAGGCCTATACATTATATTTTTTGGAGAGAAAAGTAAATCTAACGAAAACAACAATGACACCTTTATTTTGTATAATTTCCCACTTTTGTTTTGTCATATAATAACATGGTACGTAGGCCTATGAGAAACGCTGTTGATTAGTGAATTATGAAACATTTTATGGACTACATTCCTAATTAAAATAATGTACTTTTTACTCCATACATTTTCCCTGACACTCAAAAGTACTCGTTACATTTTGAATACTTAGCAGGAGAGGAAAATTGTCCAATTCACGCACTTATGAAGAGAAAATCCCTGTTCATCCCTACTGCTTCTGATCTGGCTGAGTCACGAAACACGAATGCTTCGTTTGTAAATTATGTCTGAGTTTTGGAGTGCCCCTGGCTATCCGAAAATGTAAAAAAAAAAAATAATAATAATTGTGCAGTCTGGTTTGCAAGGAATTTGAAATTATTTATACTTTTACTTTGATACTTAAGTATATTTGGGCAATTACATTTACTATTGATATTTAAGTATATTTTAAACCAAATACTTTCAGACTTTTACTCAGGTAGTATTTTACTGGGTGACTTTCACTTTTTCTTGAGTCATTTTCTATTAAGGTATCTTTACTTTTACTCAAGTATGACTATTGGGTACTTTTTCCACCACTGATTGTATGTGAAAACTACTTATAAGACGCAAATTTWGTTTTTCTGAACTCACCTCACTTGCGCATAGGGAGGCTTGCGCTACCCGGTGCTGGCACATGCGCAGATCAAATAAACCGCTGGAACGCTGATTTAAGCTGTTTACATGTCTTAATAATTCGAAAGATTGCTCAGAAAACCAGGTGTTTTAATCGGCYTATGCTTACTTCGATTATGACCTTACGGCGATTAAAATAAACAGAGTAAAGGGTTTACATGACTAATGCCATACTCGGCCTTCTGCCATAATCACTTTAATATCGAATTATTGGTGTACATGTAAAGGTACACAATCATGCCATGTTTGGTCTCATGTAGGTTATTTCAAACATTCCAAAAGCCAAACACAACCCAATTAGGCTATCCTATTCATTTTAGCTGTCATTTTTAAGAGACACACTTATTTGAGGCCGTTGTCATAGTGAAGGGGTAGCATATTCTCTCTTCGCCCAGCTTGTCCTGAGGCAAAATGGCCGCTATAGTTTCATCGATATAATTTTGCTTTAAAACTGTATGCTCATGTAGACGATTAGAGACACAATGTACAGACAGCGAGGTGTGCAGATCGCGCCTGTATTTCCCTCTTGGCACAATCACTTTTTAACGCGGCGCCCCCGTCTGGGGATTGGAGCTGTGTCTTGTCAGTAAATTAGCCCACCCTCTGAATATTAAAGTGCACTACTGGGGGGGAAACTGAGCCAGACAGCGAGACGGTGACGAAAAAAATAACCAGTCACCAGACAAGGACGCGACAAGAGCGAGCTCGAGTCACCACTGCGTGTTGAAACTTGCAGTGATGGAGGGGGAAATGCAACCTGCCGACGAGGGTCTCTGCGCCCCAAAGATGTGCAGTCAGCAGCGGGGTCCATACAGCAGCCTCAAGACCTTCCCAAACAAGCGGTTGGTGGGGAAGGCGCGGTTCGACAGACCCACAATGGTCGATATCCCGCTGCTGGGAGACGGAGGCGGTCATCACTACAATCATAATCTCAATCACCACCATCCGTATCAACAACAGTATCAGCAACAGCGGCAGCAGCTCCACCAAACCTCCCTCACCATCAGCAGCAGCAGCCAGTATCTCGCGACACCGCAGCTGCAGCAGCAACAGCGTTTTCCATGCGATAACAGGCCCAGCAGTAGAGCCGCGACATCTACCTCAGCAACAGTGGGGAGTGTGGCGGCAGCATCACTTGGCTTCCAGGGGAGGGTCGGCAGCGGCACCGCGGTGCGCCAGGACCCCACGTATTCGCCTGGAAAAGCCGCGCTCAACCACGAATCTCCCGACTGCACTTACGGGATAAGCTCAGGTATGTTTTCAAACTTGTTGAGAAAGTGAAATTAGGAAAAGTTTAGCCTTTATTTTAGGAATTAGGTGTTGGACTAGACTAGAGGATGTCTAGGCCTGTTGCCTGTGCGCGTAAATGCAATGCAACCACTGTTAGAAATACATTCTCTGGTTAGTATTACAATCCTTTCCAACACAGAAAAAAGGGTCCCAAAAAGCTTATTCGGATGTCCTCATAGGATTTTTTGGGTTCCAGGTATAACTCTTTTTGGTTCCAGGTATAACTCTTTTGGGTTCCATGTAGAATCCTCTGGGGAAAGGGTTCTACATGGAGCCCAATAGGGTTCTACCTGGAACCAAAAGTGTATTACCTGGAACAAAAAATGGTTCTTCAAAGGGTTCTCCTATGGGGACAGCTTTTTTTCTACGAGTGTAATAAAACACACGTTTTAAAATATGCTGTAAATCTTTAGCCATATCCAGACCTTACTAGGTAGGCTATTTGCATGGTTGACTCAATATGACACAAATTTGTTGACAAACAACAGTTTTTGGTTAAGTTTTTTTGTATTTTGCACAAAGACAATTATTGATTCACCACAAGTAGGGCCTAGGCCTATTTTAGGTATTATAGGCTAAAATGATACAGATAGCCTAATAAAATAGTCATAGAACAACAAATTAAACCATAATGGCAGATCAGGCCAGCAGAGAGTAGTAACTATACACTAAGTGTACAAAACATTAGGAACACCTGCTCTTACCATGTCCTAGACTAACCAGGTGAATCCACTTTACACTGCTGCTACTCGCTGTTTATTATCAATGGATACCCCTACCTACATGTACATATTACCTCGACTAACCTGTACCCCCGCACATTGACGCTGTACCAGTACCCCCTTTATATATAGCCTTGTTATTGTTATTTTATTGTGTTACTTTTTTTTTTTTACTTTAGTTTATTTAGTAAATATTTTCTTAACTCTTATTTTATAAAAACTACATTGTTGTTAAGGGCTTGTTGTAAGCACGGTAAGGTCTACATCTGTTGTATTGGTCGCGTGTGACAAAATTTGATTTGATCCTCCCATATCTCCATAATTTCCTGTGATAGATATTATGTACTACTGAAAATAAGCAGCCATGACTGAGTAGGCCCACTATAGGGTCTGTGTGTGCTCAAATGAGTGATAGGGTTGTGCAGTTGTTGAAGTGTGTTTGTGTTTATGTCTGTGTGAAATGTTTTCTTCAGAAATATCCATTGTAATGATGTGCACTGATTTTGAGCYAAAACAGGCAAACTGGTTTCTCAAAAGGAAGAGTAAGCATTGAAATACACTACACTTCTATTTCTATTGGAACCTTGATCTGCGTCCCAATTGGCACCGTATCCCTATTATAGTGCACTACCTTTAACTAGAGCCGGAAGCAGTTTTGTTACTAAATTAAACAGATATCATATTTCCCCCACAGATATAGATCTCCTTATCACTCCACTAGCAGGGGAGGTTGAGCGTCAGTATTCTGAGATTGTTGTTACGCTGACACAGCACTATCTAGCTTATACTGTCTACTGTATTAGCACTGTGGTGTAGCATTAAGCCAAATAGGTATAATACTTGTAATGTCGCCTCATGCCATTATCCAGGGTTAGTGACAACGTACAGGCCTCATAGAGGCCCCTCGCCTCATGCCATTATCCAGGGTAGTGACAACGTACAGGCCTCATAGAGGCCCCTCGCCTCATGCCATTATCCAGGGTAGTGACAACGTACAGGCCTCATAGAGGCCCTCGCCTCATGCCATTATCCAGGGTAGTGACAACGTACAGGCTCATAGAGGCCCCTCGCCTCATGCCATTATCCAGGGTAGTGACAACGTACAGGCCTCATAGAGGCCCCTCGCCTCATGCCATTATCCAGGGGAGTGACAACGTACAGGCCTCATAGAGCCCCTCGCCTCATGCATTATCCAGGGTAGTGACAACGTACAGGCCTCATAGAGGCCCCTCGCCTCATGCCATTATCCAGGTAGTGACAACGTACAGGCCTCATAGAGGCCCCTCGCCTCATGCCATTATCCAGGGTAGTTCTGAACAACGTACAGGCCTCATAGAGGCCCCTCGCCTCATGCCATTATCCAGGGTAGTGACAACGTACAGGCCTCATAGAGGCCCCTCGCCTCATGCTCTATGGTAGGCCTATAGGCTTCCCTGAACAATCACTACGTTATAACTAACCTGCTCCTATGGTACTGGGGCTTCCATTTTTGTCTTTAAAACCCAATTCAAAGCCCAGTTTTACACAGTTATTAGGTATCTGCATTCGATACAGTATAGGACTTTTCACTCCACTGAGCCAAACCGAGTTGACCTAAACCAAGCTGTTGGAATTATGCTGAAAAGAACAGCGCGTAAAGAAAATAATCGAGCAAGCACGTTTGGGTCAGTTTGGCGCAATAGTACAAAAAGGGTATATATTTTGTTAACCATATGACAAAAGCTAGCCAATACAACTAAGTATTCATGTGATTTAATGATTCCAGTGATAAGAGCACATTTCCCTGGAGATGACAGTCAGACAGAGGTGGTGTTTCTTTCCCATTATGCATCCCACAGACAGAAGGAGGAACCCAAGGACGCCAGCCCTGAAATCCACACACAATAAAGCAAATTGCATTTAAAAGCTTTTCCAAAGAGTTGTGATTAAAATAAATGGTGCTCATAAATTTGCCTCCGCGGAGCATGTTGTATTTAATGACATTTTATGAGGCTGTTTCCCCGTGCACAGTACCAGGGAGCAAGAGAAGAGGGACGGGTGGGAGGGACGGAGGCACGGGGGGATGATATCAGATACATCTCGGCGGGTAAACAAAGACGGCACGCATATTAATAAATGCGACACATCTGCGCCAGGCCGATAGACACGTCTCAGCGGCTGCCAGAGTGCCGTGCCTCCCGCCCAGTTGCAGCGAGGGCGCCGTGGGTAGCTGTCTGCGCTCATAATTACCTGCCTTGTCTCTTTGTGTGTGAAGGCAACACATTCGTAATCATTAGAGGGGAGATGTGCGAGATCATCTCATTCCGATGTGCTGAGACTGCTGGGAGAAGGACACAGGGAGAGCTGCTTTTATGAGCTGTTATGGATGATATTATAGCTCAGTAGCATCATAAACCCATTTGTTTGGCTTTGATTATTTAAGATCAAGAGGAGGAGGGGGGGGACATCAAATATCATCAAATCAAATGCATTTGTCAAAAAGTGCTCAACTGCAACCAAAGCCTATAACACCCAAAGAGCAAGCACAGGCAACAATGGCAAGGGAAGGACTAGTGTAGGCCTAGATATTGACGTCTGACTCAACCAGCTTTCTTGTACAAGAGTGCCATTGAATGAAGGGAACCTGTACTCYGGTAAAATATGACTCTTGTAGAAAAAGAGGAAGAGCTAAATAGAAGGAGGTGAGGGGAGGAAGCAAGAGCAGCGAAGCAGAAACTCCAACACCTTTATATAGAATTTGAGAGTCAAGTAGAGGTGACTGAGAAAGGYATAAGACTSAAGCAATCCTACTGTAGTATTATGAACAACCAATCTAGTCCACGCTCTTCTGTGTTTTTTAAAATCCATGCTATCAATTCAATGCCAAGTAATCAAGGACTGTGGAAATGTAGAAATGTGTTGACGCCCAAAAGTTGACTCCAAAATATGCTGGTTGGCTTGCATGTCATAGGGAACGCCTTTGCGTTCTTTATCTACTCGCTCTCTGTTCCTCTAGAAAACCGTCTCATCTTGGATGCCTTCGCACAGCAGTGTAGCCGGGTCCTCACTCTTCTCAACAACAACGGCCGGTTTGTGGAGCCTCAAGCTCCTCTGCCCTCCTCCCACATCAAYCAGGAGGACAGCTGCCTCTCTGGACCTGGGGGGGAGTCAAGGCCAGRCGCGGGTCAGGGGGGTCATTACCCCACCCTGGGCACGCCACGTCTTGACGAGAGCGCCACCGTCGACCCTGATGACGAAGCCCAGCACAGCCACTGGAGCCAACAACAAACATCCGCCTTCCTGCGCATCTTCACTGAGTCCCTCCAGAGCTATCTGCTCACCGGGAACCAGCAGCCAGGCCCGGGCCTCGAGGGAGAGCGATGCCCACCAGCTGAGCCCGAGTCTGGGGGGTCGCCGGGCCACAACCTGGGGGGCTGGAACTCCCCGGCCCCCTCGGATTCGTATGGCCACCCCTCGTCCACCCTGCCGGAGGAGGAAGAGGAGGAGGAGGAGGAGAGCTGCTGCCCTCGCTGTGTGGAGCTGGAGCAGGAGGTGCTGTGTCTGCAGCAGGAGAACGAAGAGCTGCGCAACAAGATGGACAACATACCAGGTACAGTACCGGGGTTTCAGGATCATAGAACCCAGWAATGGCAATTTCAACAGTTTATGCAGATTCATGTGAGATTGTGACTTGGTATGTGGATACGATAGAAGGCTGTCACCCGTAAATGCCTCAAGTGAGACGATGTGCTAATTTTGCTGCCCAAGACAACTCCGTGGATTTGGGTCTTTACCCTCTGACTCGACATAGCATATCACAATGCCAAATGAGGGGGGTAACCATGTGGTGTAGTACCTAACTTTTTATGTCAAGTTCAAGATTTACAGTGCCCTCTGGAATGTTTTGTTGTTGTTTTGGTTCTGTACTCCAGCACTTTTCTGGGCTCCCGAGTGGCGCAGCAGTCTAAGGCACTTTATCTCAMTGCTAGAGGCGTCACTACAGACCCTGGTTCGATTCCAGGCTGTATCACAACCGGCCGTGATTGGGAGTCCCATAGGGCGGCGCACATTCGGCCCAGTGTCGTCCGGGTTAGGGTTTGGCCGGGGTAGGCCATCATTGTAAATAATAATTTGTTCTTAACTGAAGGGTCAATAAATAAAATAAGAAACTGGAGTGAAAAGTTTGAGTGAAGTGAATTTGTCCCAATACCTTTGGTCCCCTAAAATGGGGGGACTTTGTACAAAAACMGTTGTAATTTCTAAATGGTTTACCTGATATGTATCAAAATACCCTCAAATTTAAGCTGACAGTCTGCACTTTAACCTCAATAGTCAATAGTCATTGTATAGTACAATAGTCATTGTATCATTTAAAAAGTGCTGGAGTACAGAGCCAAAACGTGTCACTGTCCCAATCATTTCGGGGGTGGGRTGTATTTGACATTTTAGTCATTAAGCAGATGCTCTTATCTAGAGCGACTTAGAGTTCGACACCCCAGACTCAATTTATATATTACATTCTTGCTGTGGCTTCAATCAAATCTTTTTGATGGCTTTTATAACCCTGATCTCRTTCCAGCTCCCTGCCAGAATGTGCTGGACTTCTTCAAGACTGTTCTCCAGCACCATGACCAGTTTATACAGCCCATGGCAGAGGAACAACTAACAGAGGCAAGAAATCAGTTTGTCTCAAAACACAGACCGTGTCTTTCTAGAAAGAAATACTCTTGGTCTGTTCCAGTTTCTGTCAGGTACTGTACTGTACCTTTTTATATGTTTTATCACTAGTCATACTGGCCGTGTCTGAAATCTGTCTTGCCTACTACTTACTGTGTATTAATTGTACTACATACTATATTTAGAACGTATTGTTCAGTAAAAAACGAWTGCAGTACGTGCAAATATCAACATACTAAGCTCATCCATTCTGAGAATGCGTCATCTAATGTGCAATTGCGATGTTTCCCGCCATTCGTTCATTTTGGTAGAGCGCGTCCACTTATATTTTTTATTTWATTTATTTAACCTTTATTTTGACAGGGAGTCAATGGCCAGGGGCTCTCGGGAGTGGGCTTGGGGTCCAGCCGTGTATCTGGTAACTAGTTGGCTACCTAAAGAGGCTCAAAGTTGCCCACCGTTTACCCGCTTCATTGAATTTCTTCACTTTGAGATGAGGAACACTGGCGAAACGAGGCTTGTCATTCGGTTTAGCCACGTCAGTGTAGTTCTGATCCTTTTCTGGCTTACAGACTGGCTGTCAGTCGCCCTATCTAGTCATCAATGTGCTACGCATTACTTACCTGGAGAAGAGAGAGCCAAGGGCTGACTACTAACCGGCGTGCTTCAGCTGGGGTGAGCGGTAATCAGTATTATTTTCACTGCTTGTTTCTGTCCGGCACTTGAAAACACCTAAGGCAACACAAGAGGGGTTATTTGGCTAGGAATCGGATGGTAGCGCCCTCGGCCAATATATGAAAGTGTAAGACTGTGTGTTTTGCCATTGTGAGTGTGTTTGTGATACTTGTTACCGTACTGTATGTGTGTGTGTGCGTATGTGTGTGAGTATGGGGGGATGTGTGTTGCGAGAGGARGGCACTTATCGTGTCATCCAGTGTTTACTTCCTTCGTTGTGCATGGTCCTCTGAGTCCCCTCTTTCCTTTGATATTTATTGGGCTAGGCCGGTCCCACAGCTACACTTAGAATTTCTTCACTTTGACATACATTTAGGCTGATCCAGYGGCCAAGTGAGTTCAACCTAGCCGTTTACCCATGCAGGACTCTGTTCCATGGAGGGATTCATATTTTCCAGTTTCAATACCGAGAAGAATTCATATTTATCCAGAGAGTCCGGGAAATATGGCAAAAATCAGAAGTGCCCATTTAAAGCGTGTAAAACCAAGATATGGTCACTATGCCAGGGTTCTCCRCAAATAAGATTGTCGCTGCGCCACCTTGTCAGCTTGGCAGTGTCACCATGTAAGGATTTCAGGGCAAATTAAACTGATATTCAGWAATGATAGAGGAACTATCTTTGATCGCCAACAACATTGTTTTGAATAGCAAAACAGGCCGTTCATAATGTTCCTCAATTAATTCAGAGCATTTCAGCAGTAGGCTAACTGGACACAGAGCATGCTTAGGACGCACGGAGTGCACCCCGCGTATAGCGTTGTCGAATCATACAACTTTGTAATGGCAGTCCAACAAAAGTAAAATGAACAAAGTTGCTAAGCTTGCTAGYTAWCCTCCTTCAATGAATGACATAATATTTKATATAATAAATATATCCTATATTTGGCTAAATCAAGTTGATGATTATACAGATTGATCATGAATAATGYGGGAGATGAAGAGTGGAAATAGTTTAAGTATCAAGGTACTATATCTTAACGGGGACCAACTCTGTTAAAACAGTCTCGGGATCCCAGTTACCCATGTTAATCACCAATGGACACATAGCCCAGGTCAGTTACCCTTATTATCGGATCTTGTCCCGGCCAACCCTTGTATTCCACCATGCTCTGACGGCCACCTAAGTGGACTCCCGACCCCGGTTAGGGTTTTCGTTCTATGGAGTAGGGAGGAATATCAGACCCACTTGGCCTGATGTGGTTTAAACACCTTCATCACTCTGTGCCTCTTCGTCGAGCCGATCTGCACGGTTGACATCTCTCAGCAGATCTACGGAGTAGAGCAGGACTCTTTGTTTTTCCAGCTTTGCGAAGTCCGCCCTTCGAGACCGAGAGTCCCATGGCTTGCAATACTTGATCGTTAGGAGTAGGCCACTTGCCCAGGGCCCCTCTCGGGAAGCCAAACAAGGTGACCCTATCGACTCCCAGCGGCTTGTTAATGATTGATGCAGCAACAGTGATGTAGTATGCAATCTTTTCAGATCTAGCCACCTCGACGGTGTCAACGGCGTCTTCGTATCGCACTGTAACGTCAACCACCAAAGCTGCACCATTTTTCACGAATATCAAGTCTGGTTTCCTTAGTCTCCCATCCAGCYTGGAGATATGCATCTCCTTGATAACGTTCCATCCGTTGCTTTCGGCTTCCGTTACTGATAGGTCACACACCCTGTTGTGCKTATTTATGCGGGCTCCTTGGATCAACTGGCATCGACCCAGTATATGTCAGCAAGATTCATACAGGGCTGGAAAGTGCCTCCAAGAGGAATCCTTCTCCGGCCTTCCCCTTTTGAACATCTCCCGAGTAGGATAGACATTTGCCCTCAACTTCAGTCCATTGTTATACTGGCCGAATCCCACTGAGGTAAGCCTAGTTTTGCTGATCTTATCACTGCCAAAGGCCTGCGTCCCCACACCTTGAGTTGCCAGGCATATCCATTTTCACATTTCTTCCTGCCTCCAATACCACGGTATTGGGAAATGCAGTGTCACTAAGCCAGTTGTGTTGTTGTCGAGGGAGGGCATCTTTGTGTCGCCCTCACCGGCTTGCAGCCATATTCCCTCATCTGCCGAGAGCCACTGCCGGTGGATCCTTCTGGCCTGGATCGATGGAATCTTGGGGGCCAGCTTCACGATACCTAGGCCCCCGTATCGGTGTTTCACATAGAGCAACCCATTACATGTGCTCGTGGGTGGGKGAGCCATTCTTTCACAGCGGTTCTTATCATTCCATCTATTTTGGTCAGGTCGACCGCCTTTAGGTTGCTGTGGTCAGCTCTGTAGATTAGCCTCGGGACAGCGAAAGAGTTCAACWTCTTGACCTTCTGAGAAGGTTTTAGCGCCGCCCATCCGATCTTGCATATCCAGTCACGAAGTAGCCCGATCAGTTCCGGTTTAATAATGCCTGCCCAGGGGTCACTTGCATTCCGAGATATTTTTAGGATTCCTCAGGCCCAATTAAGTGCAAGTCCTCTCCATTCAGTTTCCAGGATAAACAGTCATTAACCTTGAATGAGGACTTGCCCTTGTCATTACCACCTTTCTCAATTAAGAAACTGCGGCACTTTTTGGGTTGAACTCTCAACTCCGTCAGTTGGCAATATTGTTCCAGAATTGCCATGTTTTTTCCCATACCTTTCACCGAGCTGTTCAACAGTACCAAGTCATCGGCAAACACTAAAGTGGTAGTCTGGCGGCTTTCCGGCCCGACCCCAGAGTGTCTGGATTGAACAGCAGCTGCGATCTTGGATCGTATTGCTTAACCCAGACCAACATGTCAATCATCAAGGATTTCACTCCATCGAGAATGACGCTGTTCTCATAGATGCTCCCGATCAACTCCATGATGTGCCGGTCAAGGCCCCTTTGCCCAAGAACACCCAGAAGGTGCTCATGCAATGCCAAGTCAAAAGCCTTCACAAAGTCCACAAGTACCACGGCTAGAGGTGTACATAGTTTTTTACTCTGTTTGATGAGCCCCTGGAGTGACATACAATTTTCAGAACACCCCCCGGGGCAGATATGAAGCCCCTTTGTCACAGACTTGGGCAGGCACGCACCAACCTGGCTGTAATAATCCTAGAGAAGAGCCGTGCGGCTATGGATTCCGATGGTGATAGGCTGCCACCCTCTGATCTGTCCCCGTTCCACTGGGTCGGACGTTTTTGGTATCAATGTAGTGCGGCACTCTTTGAAGGTCAACGATAGGGCCCCTGTCACTAGCCACATCAAGAACAAGCGAGCCAACTTCTTTCCTCTGGGGTCCCAACTTAACAGTTTCTCTGGTGACTCCATCGGGACCCGCTGCTGTGCCGGTTTTCATAAACCTCCGCTGCTGCGATCAGATGTTGTCAGCTCCTCTTTCCGAGCGGAATTGGCCCAGCCCGTTGAACYGCTTTGTGGCCCGCCATCGGTCGGCAAAGGCCAGAGTGAGTTCTGTCATAGGGATGGCACACGAACCGAACACCTCTCCATCTAAGATTAGGGCCGGTCTTTGACTGGTCTTTGTCAAATAACAACTGTTGCTGARGGAAGTCAGCCCTCTTTTCTTTCCATCTCTTATTCCCGCTCATAGGCCTGCTTCCCGCTGTATCGCTCTGCCTAACGGTTCCTCAAGCAACTTTGCCCAGCAACTTCTCTATTTCCAGTGCCGAAGACTCGATCAGTGCAGGATTCTGATCCACACCCCTTAAAGATAATGTGATGGCCCCGATTTCGAAATCTCCATCCACGCACATGTTGGCCTCGACCGCAGCTCGTGTACTGAGGGTGGTGGTTCACCTGGGACAGACAGAATTCATCATTCACAACATGGGCTTCCTCAGGAACATTGTTTCAAGTCGCTGCCTTTCTCAGGGCTCTTCATTTATACCTCACCTGCTCTCGAATCCTTCCCAGTCGGCCAATCACAACCATGCTATGGATGGATTTGTGACTCTTGAATAGTTTATACTCTTTCCACTCTGTCCAGCCATCGTTGGTAGTTTTCCTTCCGTTCTGTTTTCCATTGTTCGCTCTTGCTTCCTCAGACTTTTGCTGGCAATAAAAGGCTTATGCTGGGAGAGGCTGACCCCAAAACCAAAGCTTTTTGGGAAATGTTTGCATGCAAAATGTTTGCATGATGACTGATACCGGTTCCCCCACAAGAGCTACACTTCTATAGAACTTTCACCAAGCTATGAAGGGTCTTACATGCTGACCACACCGCCCGCGTTGCTTGTGAAAACGTTGCAAAATAAATGTACACGTACATTTTATTCAATCATTGCACCCACACTGCTTGCGTGCGTCAATGACAGTCTGCGTAGTCAAGCTCTAAAATAGAACTTAGGTCTATTTGTGACGCTTTGTGCTCTGCAAGTCCTGCCTCTCTCATCTCCTCATTGGTTTGTAGGAGCATATGCCCACATTGGTGATTGAAAGATGAGCTGAGGTCCACACTCCAGTCCAGTTGGTGGTGGTAATGCACCTTAAAGTTGGTTGCCAACCGCCATATAAAATCAAGAGAAGATGAAGAAACCTAAAGGAGGAGAGATTACTAGAAACGAACTCGGTTTACCCTTTTATCTGTAGAGGATCTTGTGCATTTCAGGTAAAATAACAACCCAATGTTTATATCCCAGGACAAATTATCTAGCAACAGCAAGCTAGCTASCTAAATTGCCATAAATGTTTKATGCTTTTCGACCTGTCCCCAAATGAATATAGTTGGTTCAGAGTTCGTTTTGATATTTCAACCTGCGTGTCCTGATCGCYTCTGGTGTGGGTTGACAAAATCAACAGACGTGGCTGGAGTGGGGTCGGGTAGGAGAATTGATTCAGARTGAGCTGGCTGCGGTGGCAACACGTCATCCTCATCTCCATTATCCGATGCCGGCATTCGGCCGTCTGGGGGGATCCCAGCTTGTGGACTGAGAAAGATCTAGGCAGCGYCGTTTTCTCCGACGGCTAGACCGGGGTTCGTTCAAGTTTGTAATATCGGCCAGTGCCGGCAAGGTGTTTCTGGTGTTTCCTTCGCGTATTCTGCACTTGCGAGTCTGGCTTAGCCAGACTGATGCATCTAATCTTCCGGAACTTTTGCCCCCAGAGTCCCCGGAACATAGGACTGTGGAAGATCTTGCTTGCTCAACCTGATGGCGTCCGTAAACGCCCACCGTAGGTGCCAGTTTTGATGACCCGGGTTGGTCGCCCTGGTGCTGCAAGTGTTCTGAGGCCATTTCCCGGGTGGTCTTGTCAGTAGACTCTTTTCATACAATTATTGCATGGGTCACAATGGCCAGGGTATTGCGTAATCCTTTCCATGTTCCCCAGAACCCAAAGACTTTGGTTTCCCGGACGCTGCCCGGCAGGTCATGGGAATAACACCGCCGGATCGCTAGTTGGCATCGTTTATGGTCGGAAATACAAAGGTATCTGATTGTCTTCGAACCTCCGACTTTCGTTCTTGATTAATGAAAACATTCTTGGCAAATGCTTTCACTTTTATCCGTCTTGTACCYGTCCAAGAATTTCACCTCTAACGGCACAATACGAATGCCCCCCAGCCGTCCCTCTTAATCATGGCCCCAGTTCAGAAGAAAAKCCCACAAAATAGAACCAAAGTCCTATTCCATTAATCCTAGTTGAGGTATTCAAGTGACCGGGCCTACTTTGAACACAATTTTTTTCAAAGTAAACGCTTTGGACCACACAGGACATTCAGTTAAGCGCATCAAGGGGGAACCAAGAGTTAGGGGCTGGGACAGGTGGTCCCGAGATCCAACTATAGGCTTTTTAACTGCAGCAACTTTAAGATACGCTATTGGAGCGTCACCGCCACAAAGGGCGCGCGATTGGCTCAAGGTTATCTAGAGTCACCAAAGGTGAACCGTCTCCGAAAGTGCCTCCACCAATGGAGGCCAATCCACATGGGGAGCGAGGAACCATTTAGAAGCCGGCCGACAGGGGCCCTCTCAGGTGAATCATGAATTCCAAGAGAGTCCTAGTCACTCCAAACATTTACCTGGGCTTCATTGAATTGAATGAGAGATAGCWCCAGAGGGCCAGGTAGGGGTCGACCCAGGGAGTGGGGCGACCCCCAGGGAGGGGAGGGGGAGCAACGCCTGCCAAGGCCGCCAGGGATGCAACTCCATCCAGCCAGCTCCCTGCCGCAGSGAGGACCCCAGCCATACTCATTTCAGAAAAGCCGAAGTGAGTACAGTATGACATCCTTTATATAGCATACTACATTTCTGAAATTTCACACACTATAAAATTTTCTATTTTTGCATACTCAAAATGTCTACTATTTAGAAGCTTAGTACGGGTATTCGGACACGGCCAATGTGTATATTATAGATGTTACATGAGAGATGCAAAATAAGACACCAGGGTGAACTTTTAGATCTAAAGAGCGCTCTATCTCTACAGGAAGAAGAACAGAAAACATTATATGAGGTTTGTGTTTTCAAGATGTGTTTTCTTACTGTATGTAACGGAATGACCTCTCACTTAGTTTGTGTCTTTCTAATGGGCCTTAAATATCACCTACTCACCTTGGTGGCTTTCTCAGCATGAGAAGCATGAGAAGCGTCGTCGTCCCCACCCCCATCTTAGTTTGTCAGACATTTTGAGACCTCAAAAGTAGTCCAGTATTAGAAAGAGTTTCACAATCTGTTATATAGATCCATCTAAAATGTGAAATTAACTGGGGCCTATCTTTCCCATTCATGTTTTAATCAAGCATATAGCGAGACCTACACAACAAATGGCATTGGGCATGGACTCCTCTCTGACAGACTAACAAACTTTGATTTTGGAGTAAACAATTACTTAAAAGCCCAGTTAAATAGGGGAGTGGATATATAGATTTTTTGGGATGTTGTCACTGACTAACTTTAAGTAATGTTCAACTCAGTTGCACAGCAGCTTTATAGATAAAACCGAAACTAGTGGCACAAGATGTGAAACTGCCATTCAAATCAGCTTCTCTATTAAGGATATGAAAATACCATCTTGCAACAGTGTTGCATAACAAGATAAAATAGGTTCTGTTAAATGGAGAAAAGGTTAATGGACACCACCACCACCTTTTCCTCAACATTGCAGTTAAATCTGGCAATAACTTCTTGTTCTATGGGGCAATGGGTTTACAACAATAGGAATTGGTTATTGTTGGTATCAGGTGTATAGCACAAATAATGCTTTCGATTTATTTGAGAAACTAGACTAACTAAAAATATCATAGTTCTCCATCACATATTGAGCATGAAGTTAACAACCTTGTTATAACACATGAATGACTGCACTTCTTCTGAATGCTTTGACAGCTTGAATGCACTTTTCAATACCCTGCTAGTGCCCCTCAGGGTTGGGGTCAATTCCATTTCAATTCAGTCAATCAACTGTAATKCAATTCCAATTTTACTTTTTCGTTTCATTGCTTTTCAATGAGGGAAAAAATGGAAAAGGAATTTCAGTTGACTTCAGTTTACTTCAGTTTACTTTCTGAATTGGCGGAACTGAAATGGAATTGGCCCCAACCCTGGTGGCTCTATGGCAGGGTACTCAGAGCTCATAACTAAGCCGTACCATTCTCACCAGTTGTGGCTTGTGGCAATTTAAAATGGGGAGGACAGGTTCATAGTAATGGCTGAAACCGAATAAATGGAATGGTATCAAACACATCAAAAACATGGTTTTATACCATTCCGTTCACTCCATTCCAACCATTATTATGAGCCGTCCTTCCCTCACCAACCTCCTGTCATTCTCACCCTCTTCACTTCTTTGTACCCCTCCTCAGGGCAGTAAACAGCTCCTGGGGAACTACCCCCTCTTCATCACCAACAAGCAGTGGGACGAYGCAGTCAACTCGTCCAAGAAAGATGGCCGGCGGCTGCTGCGCTACCTGATCCGCTTCGTCTTCACTACGGACGAGCTCAAGTACTCGTGCGGCCTGGGCAAGAGGAAACGCTCAGTTCACTCAGGAGAGCCTGGGCCGGAGAGACGGCCCCTCAACCCCGTCAAAGTCACCTGCCTCAGAGGTACTGGCGGCATCTCTACTAAAGAGATGGGTACTACAGCAACATGTATGCTACTAAAGAGATGGGTACTACAGCAACATGTATGCTACTAAAGAGATGGGTACTACAGCAACATGTATGCTACTAAAGAGATGGGTACTACAGCAACATGTATGCTACTAAAGGATGAGGTACTACAGCAACACGCTACTAAAGAGATGGGTACTACAGCAACATGTATGCTACTAAAGAGATTGGTGAACAGATGTTGGCAACATCAAATTGTGTGAAGTTTGTTTTTCTAATCATAACAAATATTTACTTGTACTCCTCAGAGTTTATCCGAATGCACTGTGCCTCTAACCCTGACTGGTGGATGCCTTCTGAGGAGCAGATCAACAAGGTGTTCAGCGACGCGGTGGGCCATGCGCGCCAGGGTCGGGCCGTGGGCACCTTCCTGGGCAGCAGTGGCAGTAGCACTAGCAGTCTTTACATGGAGGCTTACGACGGGCCCCTGTCACAGGATGAAGTGTACCTGAAGGGCTCACACAATGGCCTGGGGGATTGAAAGGAGAAGGAATGAAGCCTTGGTCAGGATTCAATCCAAGGTGCGTTATTGAGAAGCACACTAGACAGCCGACAGTGCGCCTTTTTAAAGGCAATTTCACAGAGATCGCATTCATGGTGAACGCTGCAAATGTTGGCTCAAGCGTAAATTACCTTTAAAAGYCGCATTGTTGGCTGTCTTGGGCGCTGCTTTACAACGCGACTTGGATTTAATCCTGGCCACTGTCTTCTAACATGTGGCGTCACTCCTACGCGATGTTAGTCCCTCAACCGAGGTGGTGATACTGCTGATTTGTCACCACAGATGGTTTGTTTACATAGCAGGTTAGGATAATTAGCGTGGCAGGTTAGGATAATTAGCGTGGCAGGTTAGGATAATTAGCGTGGTAGGTTAGGAAAAGGGTTAGAGTTAGTCTTCGCTACAATGCTAGTTGTCAACAACTGTTGTCCCCGACACGCCCACTAGATGGCGATGTAGGCCTACTCCATCTKGCCACAACAGTAGAAACCTAAACAGACCATCTGTGGTGACAAGTCATCAGTATCATAACACTGGTTCAGACGAAACTAACGCTATCTGACGTAAGACAATGAGGATGAGAATGGTAGAACTGTAGGCCGAACCAACTGGTACTAACCTGCTCTTCTTCCGTAATGCTACAGAGCAGGGCAGGAAAATAACATTCAAACAACATTCAAGAGGAAGTAGTCTCCCCGTTCAACATTCTAAAACAGCTGTTTTTGGGGCTTATTTTCTTGGGGGGGTGCAAGGGTGTTTCTGCTCAAATGTTCCAATGTTGTAACATGCATTTATTAAGGTACATGAAAGCAGCAGAATGTTGTACAAGTCATGTTCAACTGTTTGTAAAACTACAACGCTAGTTTTCCCTCAGTCTTCCTTCTGCCATTGCTTTGTGGAAAATGTTAGAAAAAGGTTACATACAGTAATATAGAATTTCGCAAACTAAGGGGCCTACAGAAATCAGTAGGTCTGACTGTAGCTGGGTCATTTCCAAATGACAATTAAGACAAATCTAGTGTGCAGTTTTTCAATTAGGATTATAACAGTTTCCTTTTGCTATAGAACATTGCCAAGAATATACTGGAATGTACTATACTATGATGTACTGATTGAGATGGTCATTATGATATCTGTAATGAGAAAATGAAAATGTGACATTATCCTTGTACAGATAAATTATGTTGGCTACTTTAGACAAAACTCCCTCTTGTGTTATGTTCTGGCTGACGRGCAGACCCACGTGGTACACAACACACTGCGCCCCACTGGTCTAAAGACAGTCTTCAGAAAGTAAGATTCCGGTTGTCTCAGAGAGCAGCTACATTGGTTGGTTCTCTGAAACTTTTTCCTGGGGSTTTGAAAAGCCATCAATTGTATCGGAAGGGGGCGGCACCCGGCGGATGTGTGTGGCTGTGCCMGTGGGTGTTTGGGTACGAAAGACAGATGAGAACCAACCAGAAAAAGCACCGCCCATTTCATTATTGACACATCGTGCTGACAACATCAAACAGCCTCCCTCCCCAGACTCAGAGGCCTGGATCTTTGGTATCAGCCAGGCAACTTATGTTAACCAAAGATAATTAAAGTAGACATGCAGGATTTGTGCAACTGTACYATGACTATTGATTGATGGATTGCCATTGATTGTATTTAATCGTGATACATTTCAATTCATTGATGGTAAATATTCAAGAGATTGGTGGTAGAGACAAACCACAAAAGCCCAGACTAATTTGAAACTTTGGAATGATAACCCCCCCCCCACACACACACACACATACAGAAAGAAACACTATATTTGAAATGCCTTAAAGGTCCAGTGCAGTCAAAACTAGATTTCCTGTGTTTGATATATATTTCCACACTATGAGGTTGGAATAATACTGTGAAAATCCTAATAATGCCCTTTTTGTGTAAGAGCTGTTTGAAAAGACCGCCAGAAATGTCAGCCTGTTTTGGTGGGATGGAGTTTTGGCCTGCCTGTTGACATCACCAGGTGGTAAATTAGTTAGACCAATAAGAAATAGAGTTCCAAATCTCTCTGCCAATAACAGCTAGTTTTCTGTTTTCCCCTCACCACTCAGACCACTCACAAACAGTCTCTTTGCTGAGAAGCTATTTCTGTTTCCTTTTTACCATTTTAATTGAAAACAATCACAGTAAGGTACTTAATTGTTACCCTGAAATGATTTGATGTTGAGATAAAAATGGCTGCATTGGACCTTTAAGATAAAGTTTAACACCCATGTGTATATCTGTAGTTCTGATGACTTAGTTGTTCAGAACATGGTGCTTGCATCACTGAGTTATGGGTTTGCCACGTGGGCCACATAATACTGAATAGTGTACTGTATATGTGTTAACTGTGTTTGCTAAATGACCATAATATTATAATTATACTCCAAGAACTACAGTACCCATAATGCTAGCTAGTGTCAGACTGCTTCTAGACTACTAAAATCATAAGATAAGGGCGGCAGGTAGTCTATCGGTTAGAGCGTTTGGCCAGTAACTGAAAGGTTACTAGTTCGAATCCTCAATGTGAAAAATCTGTTGATGTGCCCTTGAGCAAGGCACTTACCCCAAATTGCTCCATGGTCACCATTGATAATGGCAGACCCTGACCCATGACCCCACTCTCCACAGGTGTCTCAGGGATATGCAAAAAACACATTCCCAATTAATACACACTTGTGTGAAATAGGACAAATGTAAGCACCCACCAAGTTTATTATTTGTATTATTATTATATACCATAGATGTGTAGTAGAGAGCTCCTCTCAATGGCCGCTTCTGTGACAGCATGGGCAGCGCCTCATAGGGCTTTCCCCATGTTGGTGTCATCAACTGGGTAGGACTTGCTATGAGTTAAGGAAGGATCATAGAATTCCATCCAGGACAGCAGGGGCAGTCAGCCAATGAATTATACTCCAGAGCAAACATTCTGTAACTGTAGGTGGCAGTAAATCACCAACCTTGACTTTATACCTGTTCTTTACACACTCCAGCACAGTAGGTGTTGGTATGRGCCTTTTCAGTTTATTTTCAAACTACCTACACTCAAACTTGAAACTTGTAGTACAAGAAGAAGAAATTGTCTACTTAAAAATYTCGATATCCCTCAATGCGCTGCACAAGCTGTCACAGAAGTGACCATTGAGAAGAGCTCTCTAGTACACATCTAATGAAGAGATTTGAGCCTTTCACCTTCTGAAACACCTGACATTATACTAACTGTTGCAGAATTCATCATTATGTTACTTCCTGGTCTTTCAGTCATTTCTGGAGTTGATTATAATAGAGAATGTCAATAAGTGAAGAAGATGTTCATCAATACCAAACATTTTCTCTCACAGTCCTTAACTATACTAAATATCTATCAATGTGGCTTCAACCAAAGCAGTGATTCATTGTMAATCATTGTACCAATAGGGAGAGAGTAGTCTGCTGTGTTTTTCATTATACTTATTTAATTTGGGACATTCTTGTCCTTCAACAGTGCACTGCACTCGTTTTATAKATTTGAATGTATAACATTTTACTGTTGACTACAAGTTGGTAAAGTTACATTGAAAAACAAAGAKATGCAGTGTGTGTGTGTGGTGAATAACTATAATAATAACATAATTGTTAATAATAATAGCCCTTTTGAAAAGTGTGTAAAGGTAGTCTTTAAATACGTATTCTCTCTTAAATGCCTCAGCTAAGTAGAAAAGTGCCACAGAGACCTTGTCAGTGAGGTTCTGTTGTCGTGACGCGTACTGTTTTGAATGTAAATATTTCCCTGTGATTACTGCACATTCTGACAAATAATCCTTTATTCTCCAAGTGACTGTGTCAACACTGTGAAACTCCCAAGTAGATTTTTACAACAATATGATGCTTGTGTTTTTATTTATGATGAAATAAACATTCCATCCTATTTGACTTGATCAAACATGATTTATGTATACAATCACCTCACATACTTAGCAGATATTATATAGTGATAAATTATGTTATTCTAAATTATGTCATTTTTGGGGGGTTTGCTCATTGAGATAAATTAACTGGTTTTACTGACCTACAATTACAGATCAATGCAGTGTGGCAGATGTAATTACTACTGCTCATTGAACCACACACACCCTCTTACACAACCCGGCAGGCCTACTTGCGCCAGTACTTCTGTGGCTATTTTCAAGAGGGTGATGTATTCGCCAGGTCAGCTAAATACTGTAAACCACCAGTTTGAGGGACAGCTGTCTACATAGCCTTTACACCTCAGCTTCCACCCTCTGGTTCTTGATCATCAGGATATTCTCAAGGAGCAGCTTGTGAGCCAATTCCTTCTAAAAGTTGCACTGGATGCATGGACCAACTTTCTCTCCACACACCTCACTGTTTTCACAAGCTGGTCTCATGCTTTCCAAGTGCTTCTYTCTGCTGGGAAACTCCTTAAACTTGCTCTCCAATCACACACAACACACACTCAGGTTTGAGCCTGCTGACACAGATAACACACTTTATTCATCTCTTAATCTGGTCAACTCTTTGTTCAGAGATTATGTGGCCAAATTTTGCTTCAACCCGTACATGAAAGGGAGCCATGCAAACTCATCTGTAGTTCCTTTGGCATAACCCAGACAAAGCCATTTGCCATTGTCTTTCGACAGATGGCGTCCTTCTAACGCGACCTCGTTGCCATGAACCAGTGCAGACAGATTTGCCCATTGAAGTGAGAATATCGCCATTCTGAAGGTCGCCATGCTGAATTACATAAATTGAATGGCAGTTTTTTTTTTATCGCTTTGGTGCAATTTTCCCAAGTATGTGTTACAGTTTTACAACGCTTAGTACAAAACTCAAAACAGATAATCAAAAGGCAGTTGTTTCAAAACTCAAGCACCTTTTTTATTAACTAAGTACAGTACAACACACAAAATCATACAGTCACTTTTTCACCAAACTTAGTCAGTGGTTCATCTAGAAATATATGTTTCACATTGCAATACATGTTCAMTTAKAGTAATTGCCTTTTACAATGCAACGCTCACATTACTTTTGATATGATTGTCTTCTCATTTGTTAAAATACATTGTACTATTACTTAATACGACTTAATTGATAATCACTTAACTGTTTGGTAAACCTAAAGATTTTAGACTGGTTTTTATGCTACAGATTTTGAGAACTACATAATGAAAATGAAAAATGAAAAGTATGATATATATACTGTAATGTACTATGATGATGATGAATATTATGATTTTACTTCACAGTAAGTTWTTAAAAATCTGATATTGATAAACTCAGATATGTACTCTGCAGTACAATTGCAAACAGCAGTAACTACACATTTGGTTGAAATTAAGTTAAGACTAAGACTGAAATCAGTCATTGTAGTATCTGTTTTATCTTGTGATTAAAGCCTTGTTCACACTGGCAGTTTGAAGTGACTCAAATCCCATTGGTTTGCCTTTCTGATTAGAATATGTTATTTTTCCTGCAGTCTGAATAGCCAAAAGGCTAATGGAATCTGATATTTCAAGCCACATTTTAAACCACCTTCGTAGTCCTGGCTAAGTCCTGGCTATGCGACTTGTCTGAAGGTGAAATCTGATTTATTTGTCCTCAAGTGGTTTTTAGACTGCTATTTGGCATATCTTGTTGCTTGCTAGCTACTCTGTTTGACAAGAACATGTGGTAGATAACTAGCTTGTTTACAAACAAATMAGTGAATGTGCTAGGTAGCTAAACAGCTACCTAGCTAGCTAGTTGACTGCTATGGCTAGCCAAAAAGGACTCATTTTGAAAGTTGGGTCATCTTTAGGCTTTAAAAGTGTTCTTACACTATGARTTTGAACATTCAAAGCAACTGGGAAATGTCCATGGCAGGCATTGTTGTCACCTTAGCTTGATACATAACTTCTGAGTGATAGGAAGCACAAGGACCACCACCAATCAGGCTARACCACTGCACACACACCAGTCGTTACTATGACAACTAGCGTAGCCATGTCAGAAAATGACTGCTGTCTGAACACACACAAATACACCACTTTACACACAAATCCCATTTGGTAACTTGCTGTTTGAACAGTCAGTATTCCAAAAAGTGATTTAAAACAACAAAACTGATTTGAGCATTAAGGCCTGCGGTGTAAAGTGGTGTAAAGTACTTAAGTAAAAATACTTTAAAGTACTACTTAAGTCGTTTTTTGAGGTATCTGTACTATACTTTACTATTTATATTTTTGACTACTTTTACTTTTACTTCACTACATACACTACACTACAGTACAAAAGTACTCGTTACATTTGAATGCTTAGCAGAACAGGAAAATGGTCCAATTRATGCACTTATCAACAGAACATCCCTGGTCATCCATACTGCCTCMYWTCAGGCAGACTTAATAAACACACATGCTTAGTTTGTAAATTATGGGTTTCCATGGCTGAGCAGTAGCACACAAGACTAAGATCACCATGCGCAATGCCAAGCGTTGGCTGGAGTGATGTAAAACTTATCGCTATTGGACTCTGGAGCATTGGAAACGTGTTCTCTGGAGTGATGAATCACGCTTCACCATCTGGCAGTCCAACAGATGAATCTAGATTTGGCGGATGCCAGGAAAACACTATCTGCCCCAATGCATAGCGCCAACTGTAAAGTTTGGTGGAGGAGGAATAATGGTCTGAGGCTGTTTTTCATGGTTTGGGCTAGGCCCCTTAGTTCCAGTGAAGAGAATCGTAACGCTACAGCATACAGTGACATTCTAGATGATTCTGTGCTCCCATCTTTGTGGCAACAGTTTGGGGAAGGCCCTTTCCTGTTTCATTTACATTTACATTTAAGTCATTTAGCAGACGCTCTTATCCAGAGCGACTTTCAGCAGGAAACAGAAAGCGATGTCCATACATCGGAAATGGTTTGTTGAGATTGGTGTAGAAGAACTTGACTGGCCTGCACAGAGCCCTGACCTCATCCCCATCAAACACATTTGGGATGAATTGGAACGTCGACTGCGAGCCAGGTCTAATTGCCCAACATCATTGCCCAACTTCCCTAATGCTCTTGTGGCTGAAAGGGAGCAAGTCCCCACAGCAATGTTCCAACATCTAGTGGAAAGCCTTCACAGAAGATTGGAGGCTGTTATACCCGCAACTCCATATTAGTGCCCATGATTTTGGAATGAGATGTTCGACTTGCAAGTGTCCACATACTTTTGGCCATGTAGTGTATATATCAACTCAAACACTTGTTATTTTGCAGCAACAGTCCACATCGCCTCGATAATTTACACAGTCATGCTTAGCCATCATGGCAACCGTGTAGGCTTCAGCCTGTGCTTGTATGGCATTTCTGAGTGGGAATTGTTGCTCATTTCGATCAGCTCAGTTCACTATCCATGACATATTTTAGAATTCATGATTGCTGAGCCGGTAACTGTAGGCTATTCAACAAGTAGAATTATTTGCGCAAATTGATGAAAGGGATGGACCCTGGCCACTCGGACAGATCATCATTGTCTGCTGTATTTCAATTTGCCAGGGAAAGCTCTCATCTCCCATCTCAGTCAAGCACATGCACGGCTACAGGCTACTTGCCCAGCTGATGTTTGCCATTTAAGTATCACTGTAGCCTACTTTTGTTTCTCATCACTACATCGCATAACCCTGGCGGAATTTTGATTCCCCCATCATGCTACCACGTCTAGCCATCATCCCATGTTAATATAAATTAATTAACTACAGCTATCAGATCCAGATGGAGCATTGTAAATTCACATTTAGGCATAGACTCTGAGGCATTTTTAGACCCACTAGGCCTGTCCGGTAAACAATATGTTGTCTTGTGTCAAATGTTATTTTGCAGGAAGTGCACAGATATATCCAAATCTATCCTCTACAGCARATATGTCAGAGTCAAGGCCCGCGGGCCACATCCGGCCCGCGAGAAGGTTTTTTACGGCCCCTGGGATGATCTTGATTTATTATTAGAACCGGCCCGCAGACCGCAGCAAGCCGGCAGCCCGCAGATCTTTTACACGCACCAATACTACATTTCCCACAATGCAACGGTGACGCACCGAGCAGTAGGCTGCTTCATTTCAATATTTATTGGCACAGCAGTCGTCAGCATCACAGTAAAATTAACTTTCAGATACCCATCAAAAATGGCAAAACGGAAGGTGGACACTGAGAACCGGGGTTTCAAAAAGGGTGGGAGTCGGAGTATATGTTCACGGAGGTAGCTGGAAAACCTGTGTGTCTTCTGTGTGGAGAAAGTGTGGCGGTACTGAAAGAGTATAATCTGAGACGACATTATGAAACGAAACACGCGGACAAAAACAAGAATATGGACATGGAACAAAGGCTACAAAAGGCAGAGGAATTAAAACGAGGCCTCAAATCTCGACAGGCTCTGTTCAAAAAAGCCAAATCACAAGGCCAGGCTGCTGTCAAGGCCAGTTTTATTTTGGCAGAAGAGATCGCTAAATCAGCCCGGCCATTTACGGAGGGGGATTTCATCAAAAACTGCATGATTAAAGTTTGTGACGAAGTTTGCCCAGAAAAAAGGCAACTCTTTTTAAATGTGAGTCTGAGCAGAAACACCATTGCCGAGAGAGTAGACCAGTTGTCCATCAATCTAAAAGAGCAGCTTGTGAAAAGGGGAAAAGATTTCATTGCATATTCCTTGGCTGTGGATGAGAGCACCGACATTTCTGACATTGCTTTATTTATCTGATCATATTGGAAATATTTGTTAGGTTTTCAGTAGGTTCAATTAGGTTCACTAGACTATATGCGTCATTTAAAAAAATTTCAACATGAACATTCGAACAGTCCGGCCCTCGGCTTGTAGCTAAATTTTTTATTTGGCCCTCCGTCCATTTGACTTTGACACCCCTGCTCTACAGGGTACATGTTCCGTTTATATTGGTTCGCAAGTGTAATCCCTGTTTAGCCTGTTTATCTGAAGATATTCATCATTATTATGGCTCCCGAGTGACACAGCGGTCTAAGGCACTGCATCTCAGTGCTAGAGGCGTCACTACAGACCCTGGTTCGATTCCAGGCTGTATCACAACCGACTGGGATTGGGAGTCCCATAGGACGGCATACAATTGGCCCAGCGTTGTCCGGGTTAAGGTTTGGCCGGTGTAGGCCGTCATTGTAAATAAGAATTTGTTCTTAACTGMCTTGCCTAGTTAAATATCAAATAAAACAATTGCTCATTGTCACTTCATTCTTGAGTTCTCCATGCAATGCATAGTCATTATAATATAGCCTTTGTAGCGGATATTGTTACTGCACAAATCAATACAATCAGATTGTATCGTCATATAGGATAGACATGGTGTAGGCCTCACAGTTCAATGACATGCTTACTGGTGGCAATCTTGTTCACTCATCATAGGGTGATGCCAATTTTATTAGATCATGTTGATCTAGCGTACATTTGCAGTGAAGGCTTGTTTGGTTTCAGGTGTGTAGCTCATGGAACTACTCTTTCCCCATGTTGTGCTGTTTCCTAGTGATGTTATGTTGGATACCAGGGCTCTGGGGCATGTGTCGAAATCAGAACAAGGCATTTACCTGCTTAGTGATCAGTGTTGCCAACTCCTCAGTAAGGAAAGTAGCTATTGGCTGTCCTAAAAGTCGCTAGAAGTTGCTAAATGACGTCATCCCKTAATTTGCATAATTGGCCATGTGCATGTAATTGTGATGGACTAGGAGGAGAGGGAGAGACAAAAAGTCTCTGTAGGAGAGAGGAATAACGTCGTGGGAGAGACAAAAAGTTAGTAAAACACACCCTAAATATGTTTAGAACTYCAAATGAACTTTCTTCTGTCGATTCTTGTTTTTTTTTATGTCACAATTCCAACCCTCCTCCTTTATCCGGGCTTGGGACCGGCAAAAGTGACCCAAAAGAGACACTCTGGCGGAGTTACTTCATTTTTTATTTAKGTTTTTATWWAAAAAAAATGTTTTTTMGTTTAGTTTTCTTAAGGTTAAAAACCAAACCAAATTATGGTCCACTTAGGAGCCTACAACAGGTCACAGTAAAACAAGAACATTTTTAAACATTACATTTTTTTATTTTTTTGTATACAATGGACCAAAAAGAGACAATAGAAAAAACTGTCAATGGCAATGTGAGAAAATTATGGTAACTAGTCTGGCCCTAATTCAGGTTAATAGTTTTTTTTAACGTAAGCCAGGGCGGGATCAGCCAGCGGCGGCTTCCCGCATGCGCGATTCATTTGCAGTCTGGATGCGGAGGGATGAACATCTCCTGCTCTGACTGCAGCTGGGAGGGACTGCTGCGCGAGGACTGGACCGCCTGTGAGTGCTTTGGGACTGGGGTGAGGCCGAGGGGTCTGAATATTTGCTAAATWTAGCGACTAAGTCGCTAAGTTGGCAACACTGGTTCATTTATGCGTGCCTTGTGTGGATCAGAAGTACTTCATCAATGACGTCCGGAGCATCGTTTGATCACATGCTTTTTCAAAGCGTATGTTGCAAAATGTGAGATCCCACTGATTTCTTCGATTCCWAGCTGCTTTCAAACTACAACCTTTACTGGACACACCTGTGTTATGATGATGATGCTGTTAATCAGCTTCTTGATATACCACACCAGATGGATGGATTATCTTGGCAAAGGAGAAATGCAAACAAATTTGCGCACAAAACTTGAAAGAAATAAGCTTTTTGTGTATGGAATATTTCTGGGTATTTTATTTCAGCTGATGAWACATGGGACCAACACTTTACATGTTGCATAGGGAACTATGGAACGTTCAGGGATGTGAGGGTATGAGGTTGAATCCCGTTGAAAGCACACTATTTAGAAAGTTGTGAACCACACTTTCTGTACTGTTCAAATAATTAGTTTTATTTAGTATAGTATAAGCTTCTGTCTTAAGCATCCTAATTATTTAAGCCATAGCTTTTGAAAAATAATAAACTTGAAGGGAAAAAAGGGAAGCAATGTAAGATGCAAACCTGGTATTCCAACTAATTATAGGCTACTAAAGCCAACGACATACCGCTGCGCTACAGAGTTTATGAAAACTGTGGAGAAAAAAACATATTTGATGATCACACGCTGCTATTTATTGTTGACCAGCAGATGCCACTAATGTGCATTGTGAACAGATAATGAAGCTCTGAGTAATGTACAGTTTTTCGGCACAATTTGGTGAAAGCGCCGACGCCTTCAGAAAGCTTCGGTATCCCATCACTACTGTTTCCTCTTCCCTCGCTATTACTTCTCTCTCTATTAATTATATTACAATGTATGGAATGCTATATGATATCCGCACGTCTTTATGGTCGTACCCACCGGCCGTGAGCACTCCTGTCCACTGGTCTACACAGGCTGATTGCTGTTCAGAGCTACTTGGTTGCATTGGAGTGGACTACTAAGGTGAACTCGAGAGAGTTTGTCGAACGGCCTCGACGACAATCCATGCAGCAATCGTGGATTGGTATTGTATAATAAGAGCCATGTTTAAGTTTATAAGCTATTAATTTATATTTGATATTAAGTTGGCTCACGTAATCGTAGCCTTGCACAAGTGATGCTTTGCAACATTAGTCAATTTCAATTGTTCGTCAGCGATTCAAATTGATATTTCATCCATGATTTATGAGCTACTAATGCCTTCAACTCTCATCAATCTTGGCATTTTTATTTAATTTATTTGTATTTAATCTTGTTATAAACAAAATGTCTTCCGTTTCCTTGAGATGTCGTGTCAGAACTGATTGCAGGGACTATCTCGAATATACCAGCAGCAAACTATGTGGCAGGGTGGCCATTGACAGTAATACAGTTGAAGTCGGAAGTTTACATACACGTTTTTCCAACCACTCCACAAAGTTTTGTTAACAAACAATAGTTTTGGCAAGTCGGTTAGGACATCTACTTTGTGTATGACACAAGTAATTTTTCCAACAACTTTTTACAGACATATTATTTCATTTATAATTCACTGTATCACAATTCCAGTGGGTCAGAAGTTTCATACACTAAGTTGACTGTGCCTTTAAACAGCTTGGAAAATTCCAGAAAATTTGTCATGGCTTTAGAAGCTTCTGATAGGCTAATTGACATAATTTGAGTCAATTGGAGGTGTACTGTGGATGCATTTCAAGGCCTACCTTAACTCAGTGCCTCTTTGCTTGACATCATGGGGAAATAGCCAAGACCTCATTAAAAAAAAATTGGCCTCCACATGTCTGGTTCATCCTTGGGAGCAATTTCCAACGGCTGAAGGTACCACGCTCATCTGTACAAACAATAGTATGCAAGTATGAACACCATGGGACCACCAGCCGTCATACCGTCAGGAAGGCGATGCATTCTGTCTCCTAGATATGAACGTATGTAACAGATGTATAATGTACTCTCCATGCGTTGTGTTTTCTCAAAATAATCACTTCGGCCAGTGGTCCCAGTTGAGCATCATTTATTTCTGTTGTTAAATGGGAAACAGCACGTTAGTTGTGCAGGGCTTAACAGTATTGATGGCTGTTGATGGAAAAATCCCTTGCATCACATTTTCCTCCTGGGCAAACAAAATACAATACAAAATATAACATGTGTAAATACCTGTTGTTAATGGGAAACAGCACGTTAGTTGTGCAGGCGTAACAGTATTGATGGCAAAATCTGTAGCATGAAGACAACTGTGTTAGCAGTGGCTTATGTGACCATGACATCGGTGTATGCTAGCTAACACACTTATTTACAGCAATCATATGCCAAAGCACATCCCAGAAAGCCCTCAATCCCTAACAGGTACCATATACCCACACATGTATAAATCAGTAACGTACAGCAAACTTGTACACATTGGAAAATAGAAAACAGTATTCAGAACGTGACCTACCCCTTGCATCACATTTTCCTACTCGGAAGACCTGACGTTCTCGATCTCCCCCTATCTGCAAGCGGGGCCATGACAACACACCTTATTGTCATCGGAGTTGAACTAACCAATAAGAATGCTTGAACATAAATACACATTTCTTTAGAGGCAAGTGGAAACATAACTGATTGTCTATGTCTATCGTTAGTTTCTTGTGTCTGCACTTTCGTTATATAGCTTCACGTTCGTTTGTTGTTTTTGTATAGTTTGTCAGTGTTCTTCGTTAAATAAATTCAAGAATGTATTCTAACCACGCTGTGCTTTGGTCCGATCCTTGCTCCTCCTCAACGAGGAGGATTACGACGTTCGTGAGAATAACCAACCCTGTTACACTACTCTGGTGCGAAAAGTGCAAATCACTCCAGAACAACAAGCAAAGGACTTGTGAAGATGCTGGAGAAAACACGTACAAAAGTATCTATATCCACAGTAAAACGAGTCCTATATCGACATACCTGAAAGGCCGCTCAGCAAGGAAGAAGCCACTGCTCCAAAACCGCCATAAAAGCCAGGCTACGGTTTGCAACTGCACATGGGGTCAAAGATCGTACTTTTTGGAGAAATGTCCACTGGTCTGATGAAACAAAAATAGAACTGTTTGGCCATAATGACCATTGTTATGTTTGGAGATAAAGGGGAGGCTTGCAAGCCGAAGAACACCATCCCAACCTTGAAGCACGGGGGTGGCAGTATCATGTTGTGCGGGTGCTTTGCTGCAGGAGGGACTGGTGTACTTCACAAATAGATGGCATCATGAGGTAGGGAAATTATGTGGATATATTGAAGGAACGTCTCAAGACATCAGTCAGGAAGTTAAAGCTTGGTCGCAAATGGGTCTTCCAAATGACAATGACCCCAAGTATACTTCCAAAGTTATGGCAAAATGGCTTAAGGACAACAAAGTCAAGGTATTGGAGTGGCCATCACAAAGCCCTGACCTCAATCCTATAGAAAATGTGTGGGCAGAACTGAAAAAGCGTGTGCGAGCAAGGGGCCTAAAAACCTGACGCAGTTACACCAGCTCTGTCAGGAGCAATGGGTCAAAATTCACCCAACTTATTGTGAGAGCTTGTGGAAGGCTACCCGAAACGTTTGACCGAATTAAACAATTTAAAGGCAATGCTACCAAATACTAATTGATTGTATGTAAACTTCTGACCCACTGGGAATGTGATGAAATAAATAAAAGCTAAAATAAATCATTCTCTCTACTATTATTCTGACATTTCACATTCTTAAAATAAAGTGGTGWTCCTAACTGACCTAAGAGAGGGAATTTTTACTAGGATTAAATGTCAGGAATTGTGAAACTGAGTTTAAATGTATATGGCTAAGGTGTATGTAAACTTCCGACTTCAACTGTATGTCAATCAAGAACTGTGYCTTTCAGCTTCAGTTGTTGCTCGTAGCTTATTCATGTAATTTCATGGTTTTCTCCTCATTCTAATAATGTGTTATTGTTACAGGTGGAGCTTCAATCTTAAGATTGGGTCACACCTTGCCGAACTGATCCGGGAAAATGCTTCTTTACGCAAGCTTCAAACATCCTACCCTACTTACAACAGTTTGGTCCCACAGCCACTACCTTCTGGTTGCAAATTAAGGCTGCCTAACAATGGGTTTACCACACTGTTTCCTTTACTACTAGCATACAAGGTTCATCTGGTACCTGCACGGGTTTGGATAGCACTCAGTTTTTCACYACACTTTTACTCAAGTGCCTTTTTTAGGGTTGGCCCCACAGTTTCTATGGTCATGTTGCAATAGCGCCTGTTTCAGATATCATTATGGGTTAGGAGGTTGGGTCTGAGTATGGGTTTACTTGGACGCTTCCCATCCGTTTARCTTTGTGGAAATTTTTAGGCTAGTAGTCCGCTGTTCATCGTTTTTACATTACGGATAATTGGTTAATCTTTAGTGGGCCTCATAGGCCTAGCGTCAGCATGTCGCACACTAGGCGAATCACATTAGTCAGGCACTATGTCTAGTTGTCGTCTCATGCCATCTTTTCCCATTTATATCCAATTAGAACYACTTTTCATCGCAACACAACCATTTTAATCTCTACCCTAAGCTACTTGCTACCTGTTTTGCAGCATATGCTTGCAGTCTCAGACTAGGCAGTTCCCTCCGCTTGACGTCTCCGTAAGGTCTTTCTTTTTCATGGTCCCTTCAATMGCATTCACAACTCCTTCTATTAWACATTTTCTTCACGTGATGTAGGGATTCTGATCTGGTCTCCTCACCTTAATCACTAGCTTCACTCAAGCATTTTAAATTGGGTTCCTGCGGTACTAMCATAAGAGCTCGCACCTACACTTATCCTTTCTCTTGCTTTATGCTTATATTTTTCCACGCTGGACCGTGCTCTGACATATTACATTTGATTTATATCCCTCCCATTCTACCCTCTGTTTCATTCCTCTKATTTCTTAAGTAATATAAAGGTCCTATCTTTCCTCTCTATGATACACTGGTCTTTCGTTCAGAACTGGAGCATTAACCACTGCAGCTACATTAGGTATAATTCCACCATCACTCTCCTTAGCCAGCAACTAGGTTGGCTATGTGCTGCAACACCTCACTTGTTAAGCCAAATCTATTTGACTTCTTCTCAGCAATGGCTCCTTACCATAACTATCAATAGCTAATTTAGTTGGCGAGCTTTCAATGACACGCATGTATGTGGCAGTCATTRATATTACACCTGGCTTTTGGGTCACACACCTTTATGCATGCATCACCATCCCTCGTTTACTGCATGCACGACTGGGTTCAAAGGAGCAAACGTATCATATTTCCCAAATCGCATTAGAATGTGTGGTCGGGTTCTACGTACCAGAGGGCGTAACATTTCTTCTAAATAAATGAGTGTAACAATAAGAATCACTCAGCAGATCAGCATTGGGCTAAACTCGGTTAGGTGCCCATATCTTCCTGCATTTCGGTGTGCACGGTTAGCGTTTCATGTCAATCATACATATAGCATTACAGCATGCACTGTTGGGTTCAACGCTCGATTAGTGTTACATGTTAATCATGCATATCTCATGCGGCATGCATGGCTGGGTAGAAGTGTACGCAGACGTGTCATTTCAATAAAACATTCCATATGATACTTTCCATTACAGCATAACTGCACTTCTTCTATTCTTCACATGCGTCTCTTTTACATCTATTTATCTTGGATTCCATCTTTAGATCCAACCACTGCTCTGCCATGTCCCTTCTCCCTGGTGAGTAACTTATTTATTTAGGGGAGGTCGATGCCAGCTGTCCAGCATAGGGCAACCAGTCATCAGCATTTGTTTAATTTGATTACAGTACACCTATGTTGTAATTATATCGGAACAGTACATTTTTTTTTAATCCATAATTTCTATCCCATTTGTGATCAAAGGTGTGATCATTGAAGACATCTTTCACAATCATTGACCCCAAAAATAAATGTATTGTTCTGATATAATTACAACATAAGTCTACTGTAATCAAATTAAACAAAATTAACATAATGTTTAGCAGGCATTAGTTTGCATCAAGCCTGTCTTGAGCATTTGAGCATAGGTTCTCATCAGCATCGCAGTAAATGTCGTCATTGTTCAGGCACCTGGGGGAAAATGTGCATAACTCCACCCACGATAACACGGTCAGGCTCAGGGCAATATTTATACCCTTGCGGGAGCGTGCAACAGACCTGTCTGGCCAGTGCAAGGCTAGCTGTTTTAATTCAATCTGACCATATCAGTTCACACCCTAGAAGACAATGTTCAAATGTACAGTCGTGGCCAAAAGTTTTGAGAATGACACAAATATTAATTTTCACAAAGTCTGCTGCCTCAGTTTGTATGATGGCAATTTGCATATACTCCAGAATGTTATGAAGAGTGATCAGATGAATTGCAATTAATTGCAAAGTCCCTCTTTGCCATGCAAATGAACTGAATCCCCAAAAACAATTTCACTGCATTTCAGCCCTGCCACAAAAGGACCAGCTGACATCATGTCAGTGATTCTCTCATTAACACAGATTGAGTGTTGACGAGGACAAGGCTGGAGATCACTCGTCATGCTGATTAATTCGAATAACAGACTGGAAGCTTCAAAAGGAGGGTGGTGCTTGGAATCATTGTTCTTCCTCTGTCAACCATGGTTACCTTCAAGGAAACACGTGCCGTCATCATTGCTTTGCACAAAAAGGGCTTCACAGGCAAGGATATTGCTGCCAGTAAGATTGCACCTAAATCAACCATTTATCGGATCATCAAGAACTTCAAGGAGAGCGGTTCAATTGTTGTGAAGAAGGCTTCAGGGCGCCCAAGAAAGTCCAGCAAGCGCCAGGACCGTCTCCTAAAGTTGATTCAGCTGCGGGATTGGGGCACCACCAGTACAGAGCTTGCTCAGGAATGGCAGCAGGCAGGTGTGAGTGCATCTGCACGCACAGTGAGGCGAAGACTTTTAGAGGATGGCCTGGTGTCAAGAAGGGCAGCAAAGAAGCCACTTCTCTCCAGGAAAAACATCAGGAACAGACTGATATTCTGCAAAAGGTACAGGGATTGGACGGCTGAGGACTGGGGGTAAAATCATTTTCTCTTGATGAATCCCCTGTCCGATTGTTTGGGGCCTCCGGAAAAAAGCTTGTCGGAGAAGACAAGGTGAGCGCTACCATCAGTCCATTGTCATGCCAACAGTAAAGCATCCTGAGACCATTCATGTGTGGGGTTGCTTCTCAGCCAAGGGAGTGGGCTCACTCACAATTTTGCTAAGCACAGAGCCATGATGTCACGATGTCCGTCATAATGAATGTCGGACCAAGGCGCAGCGTACTTGGAGTTCCACATAATTTAATGAATAAAGTGAAACTTAAGCAAATGTAACAGTTTAACTTTAGACCGTCCCTCGCCCCGACACGGGCGCGAACCAGGGACCTTCTGCACACATCAACAACAGTCACCCACGAAGCGTCGTTACCCATCGCTCCACAAAAGTGATAACTAAGTGGCTCGGGAACAAAACATCAATATTTTGGGTCCATGTCCAGGAAACTCCCCAGACCTTAATCCCATTGAGAACTTGTGGTCAATTCTCAAGAGCCGGGTGGACAAACAAAACCCCACAAATTCTGACAAACTCCAAGCATTGATTATGCAAGAATGGGCTGCCATCAGTCAGGATGTGGCCCAGAAGTTAATTGACAGCATGCCAGGGTGGATTGCAGAGGTCTTGCAAATATTGACTCTTTGCATCAACTTCAGGTTATTGTCAATAAAAGCATTTWATCTTTATTTAACTAGGCAAGTCAGTTAAGAAAATGATCTTATTTTCAATAACTGCCTGTTCAGGGGCAGAACGACAGATTTGTACGTTGTCAGCGCAGGGATTTGAACTTGCAACCTTTCGGTTACTAGTCCAACGCTCTAACCACTAGGCTACCCTGCCYCCCCTTTGACACTTATGAAATGCTTGTAATTATACTTCAGTATTCCATAGTAACATCTGACAATATATCTAAAGATACTGAAGCAGCAAACTTTGCGGAAATTAATATTTGTGTCATTCTCAAAACTTTTGGCCATGACTGTACTGTAATTTACAGTACTGTAGCATACTACATTCAAAGGGCAATTTTGATACATGTATCTTGCATGTTTTGCCTTTGGATTAACTGGTCATTAAAACAGCTGAACTGAGAAGATATTATGTTGTGTTTTGGTGATAAAATCATGTTCTCATGGTATTTCACAGTAAACTTACATTTTGGATCAATGGTTGTGTGGTGAAATATGTCTCCAGACAAAATGGATGTACAATAAAAGGTTTTAAATAGAAGACTTGCTGCATTAAAAGTTTTACCAGTTTAGAGTTTTGTAAACATAGCCTACTTWGTACCAAAACAAAACAAAAAGGAGAAACCGACTCCGGGATGCTGGCCTTCTAGGCAGAGTTGCAAAGAAAAATACATATCTCAGACTGGCCAAAAAAATAAATAAWTATTAAGACGGGCAAAAGAACACAGACATTGGACAGAGGAACTCTGCCTAGAAGGCCAGCATCCCGGAGTTGCCTCTTCACTGTTGACGTTGAGACTGGTGTTTTGCGGGTACTATTTAATGAAGCTGCCAGTTGAGGACTTGTGAGGTGTCTGTTTCTCAAACTAGACACTCTAATGTACTTATCCTCTTGCTCATTTGTGCACCGRGGCCTCCCACTCTTTCTGTTCTGGTTAGAGCCAGTTTGCGCTGTTCGGGGGAAGGAAGTAGTACACAGCGTTGTACCAGATCTTCAGTTTCTTGGCAATTTCTTGTATGGAATAGCCTTCATTTCTCAGAACAAGAAAAGACTGACGAATTTCAATAGGAAGTTCTTTGTTTCTGGGCCTTTTTGAGCCTGTAATCGAACCGACAAATGCTGATGCTCCAGATACTCATCTAGTCTTAAGAAGGCCAATTTCATTGCTTCTTTAATCAAAACAACAGTTTTCAGCTGTGCTAACATAATTGCAAAAGGGTTTTCTAATGATCAATTAGCCTTTAAWTTTTTTTTAACTTGGATTAGCTAACAGAACGTGTCATTGGAACACAGGAGTGATGGCTGCTGATAATGGGCCTCTGTACACCTATGTAGATATTCCATAAAAAAATCAGTGGTTTCCAGCTACAATAGTCATTTACAACATTAACAATGTCTACACTGTATTTCTTATCAATTTGATGTTATTTTAAAATGGGCAAAATATGTGCTTTTCTTTAAAAAACAAGGACATTTCTAAGTGACCCAAACGTTTGAACGGAAGTGTAAATATTTTGGAAAGAGTATAAAATATAAATAATTGGAAAAAATATAAATGGGATATTATCACCTTTTGCAATTGGAATATGTAAAAGGTGTACTACATTMTTATTTCTTACTTGTTTGAGCTTTCTTGATTCATAGCTGCCAATAACCACAGGGTGGCAACAAAGACCACCTCTAGATCTTGATTAAATTGATCACAGCCCTAAAATCTGTACAGTACTTGAATTATTACCCCATTATCTAATGAAATGTCATTGCAGTCTTTATCAAACCAAACAAAATATTATACATCACTTTTTACAGTATTGATGAATATGCTGTTATGTACACAAAATAGTCAAAACAATGTGAAATAGTAATAAAAATAAAATAATGAGGACGAGAGGTTAAAAAAAACACCAAAGAGATTTGGGTAAAAATCTTCCTTTATAAATGTTTAATATTAAATACTTATGTACAATACTTTATATTACATACTTATATTGTATTATGATATGTTTTTCCTCCCCCAATTCAAGTTATTAAACTTAAATTGGTATTAAAACTGCCTGGACAAGAAGAAGAATTTTGTTACACTGTCTGTATAGAGTATGTATACCATCCAGCCTGATGTAGAGATGAGGGAGGGAGGGAGGGGGCGAGAGCCTTCTCTCAAACAAGGCTACTTGTTCAGGTGAAAGGGTGTGGCTGACGTTCATTGTTCTTACTTCCCTATTGCCTGGCGTCAACTTCAGAAAGTCTCAGAGTGAATTTTTTTTAGAGCATAGCATCTCAAATAATTTCAAATACTATCAAAGGGTCTCTTTGAGATACATAAAGACCATACATGAAAAAAGTTGTTTATTTGATGTAATTTATTTGATGTAATTTATTTATCATCATTATGATAGGCTAATATTTAGCCTACCCTACATTGCACAGAGGGGCCCTCCATTGTCGCATTCAACCAGACTATAACTTGATTGGGTGGGATGTATTTTTTGGATTAGTCCCAGGCTACTATTATCCAATTGTTGCAATATTGACAAAGAAAAACGCATTGTGTTATTGCATGAACGATTGTAACATAGTAGTATCATAATAATGTCACAGTAAGGCTTATGATAGGCCTATTTTTTCCCACCATTTTTTCGGTGGGGTGGGGGGGGGGTGTTCTATTTAATTTTGTGCAACCTATACCGTATGCGGACCGACAGCACATTGAGTTTTCGGACAGTAGACTAGTGATGAGGACTGACCAGCCAGCAGCGAGTAGCAAGTATTCTAATTAGCAGATCGCACGCAGCTTTGGAGATGGCATACGAGCGCCGCAAGCGCGGGATAGCCAGCATATCCACAAACTGAAGTCTGAGACATGCCGGAGTATTTTGGAGAAATTCTGCAGAGGTCCTGTGTCTGTTTGTGCTAGCAAACCGGTGGACACAGATGCAAGGGCGAGGCTACAAGAATAAAGAAGCGTCAAGGGACGGCTATTTTGGACTTTCTATGCAGTCACGCTCCCCCAATCCATGCAACGTAATTTAAAATMATGTCCTTTATAGATTTAAATGATGACCAGAGATGGGTGCCTACACATGTGAATGTAACTGTCCTTCGTGCAAGGGGTTTGCGGACTAAGGGCAAGCACGGGGGTAGCCGTTATGTTTACACAATCATTCAGGTGGGGAAGGAGAAATACACCACCGGTTTGGTCGAGAAGGCGACTGTGCCAGAGTGGAATGAGGAATGCTGTTTTGAACTTCTACCCGGAATACTGGAGGATGGGGGTCGCAGTGCTTTTCCCTCAGGGAGCGGTGACTTGGTCCTCACCATTATGCACCGGGTGCTTATCGGACTTGACGTGTTTCTTGGTCAAGCAATCCTCCCTTTGGATAAAATATTTCAAGATGGAATGTGCCCTAGAGATGAGTAGGTTCCTCTCACTTACTAAGTTAATTTGCTAATGATGATGAACTTATTTCCACTGATTACATTGAAATGTATGCTAAATTATAATAATATCACATCACTTTATAGGCCATTATGGCCATAGTAATTTGCCATGATTGACAGTAACATTAATAAGCCCAATCTGCCCCAGTATCTGTGCATTAGAGATGTCAACGATGACACATCATACTCATCATCTCTAATGCACAGATACTGGGGCAGGCCCAACTATGGAGAAGGGTGCAATTGCGGCCAGCAATTTGGGGTGCTCCTGCATGTCGGCATTCCTGCATCTGCTGGAACCCGTCTTTATACTTCTATTGGTCAAATTTTAAATTACAACAGGTAGGTGGTGTGGTTTCTCCAGTACGGAAGGTGAAGTTAAATGCACAATAACATTGGATGCCAGCCACCGATAAACCCCACAGGCACTGTTTTCCCGCAGTTATGTTAATGACGGCAAGGGCAGTTGTTCGGCAGGCGGGAGCGAAGGACGCTGTGTGCCATCTTAGCCAGCTAGTCCTAAGGAGGATTCCGGTACACAGCAGGCTGGGGCGGCACAGTGTGCTGGCTAGCTAACTATCAAGATATCAACACCGTGTGCTAGCTAACTGTCAAGCTAGCTAGTACATGTTGTCGCCCCAGCTCCCGCCTGCTGTGCTAGCGGGAGGCAGGGATTATCGCCCCTGCCTGTCGGCATGTTTTTTTCTGTGACACAACAGTTGGGAGGCAGGGGCAACACCGTGTGCTAGCTAACTAGCAAGCTAGCACACGATGTCACTAACTAGCAAGCTAGCTAGTTGGCTAGCACACAGTAGGCGGCGACGACCGGTAAACAGTGTCCTTCGCCCCTGCCTGTTGGGCACGGTTTTCTCCAGGACACAGCAGGCCGGAGGRGTGGGCGACATTGTGTGCCAGCTCACTAGCAAGCTAGCACACAGTATCACTAACTAGCAACCTAGCTAGTTAGCTAGCACGCGGGAGGCAGGGGTGACCGGTAGACAGTGTCCTTCAACCCTGCATGTCGGGGGAGCGAAACAGGCCTCAAAAGCTCACAGAACGGGACCGGAAAGTGTTGAATCGCATAGCGCGTAAAAATCATCAGTAGCTCAGTTGCAACACTCAATACCGAGTTCCAAACTGCCTCTGGAAGCAAAGTCAGTACAAGAACTGTTCTAGTCGGGAGCTTCATYAAATGGGTTTCCATGGTTGAGCAGCCCCACACAAGCCTAAAATCAACATGCGCAATGCCAAGTGTCGGCTGGAGTGGTGTAAAGCTCGTCGCCATTGGACTCTGGAGCAGTAGAAACGCGTTCTCTGGAGTGATGAATCACGCTTCACCATTTGGCAGTCCGACGGACTAATCTGGGTTTGGCGGATGCCAGGAAAACACTACCTGCAACAATGCGTAGGGCCAACTGTAAAGTTTGGTGGAGGACGAATAATGATCTGGAGCTGTTTTTCATGGTTCAGGCTAGGCCCCTTAGTTCCAGTGAAGGAAAATCTTAACGATACGGCATACAATTACATTCTATACAATTCTGTACTTCCAACTTTGTGGCAACAGTTTGGGGAAGCCCTTTCCTGTTTCAMCATGACAAATCCCCCYTGCACAAAGCGAGGTCCATACAGAAATGGTTTGTTGAGATCGGTGTGGAAGAACTTGACTGGCCTGCGCAGAGCCCTGACCTCAACCCCATTGAACACCTTTCAGATGAATTGAAACGCCAACTGCGAGCCAGGCCTAATCGCCCAACATCAGCGCCCAACCTCACAAATGCTCTTGTGGCTGAATGGAAGCAAATTCCCGCAGCGATGTTCCAACATCTAGTGGAAAGTCTTCCCAGAAGCTGGAGGCTGTTGTAGCATCAAAGTGGGGACCAACTCCATATTAAATGCCCATGATTTTGGAATGAGATGTTCGACTTGCAAGTGTCCACATACTTTTGGCCATGTAGTGTATGTAGATATCTTTGTTAGCAAAAATACAAAATTTACTACAGTCCAAAATTATAAGCTTTATATAGCCTATCAAAGTAATCAGACCAGATATTTTAATATATTTAACTTTGACTATATTTCACTGCCTCACTTAAGTAAAACGTTTAAAAATTCTTCCACTACCACAAAAATAATTTCAAAGAGCTGAAGCAAGTCACACTTTTTCTTCATTGAAAATTACCATATAGTTATAGTTATTATTATTTGGAATCTTCTTATACCTTAAGTTTAACTCTTCATCTTACTTCTGAGTTATTAGTGTGGCTTGTGACAGCAGCCACACTGTAAATGTTGTAAGAATTATTTCTTACTTATTACTATTATTTGGAAGGTTACTCCTCTAACACCGTTTAAGATAGAAACACAATTCAAACTTTAAAAGTTATAGACTGATCTGGATTAAGTTGCTTGCATACAACTTTTTGATACCATTTATACTTTTTAAACTATTAKATTTTTTTTGTCCTCCATCCACTTTCATGGGATTTTCTCAACATTCTAAGAGGCCCATTGTGACATCATGATTTCCAATATTATTTTCTATTCACTTTTTAAGCAATGTAACTTTTGACACAAATCAGCTACTTTGACAACTTTCCCAAAAACAAGTTGTATGGGTATGACATCTTGGTCTACATCTCTGCAGAACAGAATTATCTTCTWCCAATCAAAATGTATAGCTGTTTTAGTAACCGCATTAACTACACTGAACAAAAATATTAATGCAACATGTAAAGTGTTGGTCTCATGTTTCATGAGCTGAAATAAAAGATCCCAGAAATGTTCCATACGCACAAAAAGCATATTTCTCTCAAGTTTTGTGCACAAATTTGTTTACATCCCTGTTAGTGAGCATTTCTCCTTTTCCAAGATAATCCATCCTCCTGACAGGTGTGGCATATCAAAAACCTGATTTAACAGCATGATCATTACACAGGTGCACCTTGCACTGGGCACAATTAAAGGCCACTCTAAAATGTGCAGTTTTCTCACACAACAAACACAATGCAACAAGTTTTGAGGGAGCGTGTAATTGGCATGCTGACTGCAGGAATGTCCACCTAAACTGTTGCTAGAGAATTTAATGTTAATTTCTATACCATAAACCACCTCCAACTTCATTTTAGAGAATTTAGCAGTACATCCAACCAGGGCTCGCAACTAACTTTTGTCCTACCGTCCCGGTACCATCATGGAAGAGCAATTTCAACTGTCCCAAACTGAACTTGAACTGTCCCAAAATTAATATATATATATTTTTAATGTTTTGATATGCCAACATGGGTCTAGATCATTTGCAATGCTTTTAAAGTAATTTATGTATTTTTCTGAGACCGATACAGAAAGTCTATATTACATCAACTTAATATCTTAAGAAAAAAAAGTTTAGCATCTTAATGAAAACAGACAAACATCCATTACATCATTAATAATTATAATGTAGTAATTGAACATGTTAACCACATGTATACAATATAGTTAAGAGAGAACAATGTTATTGTGAACTGGTTACTGAAGAAATGTAAGTTAGAGACATTCCACCACCAGCTGCCCCATTAAACAACATAACACAACAATATACAATAAAGAACGTGTGTTCCCCGGCCTTCACGTTCTCTGCTTCACCCTTCCTCTTCAGTTACTGAAGAATGGTCGCCTTAACCTTTTTGAGTGCCACCACTTGCTAACAGCCAGGGTCTAAAATGTACTTTTTGGTACACTGGCCACTATGGCAGGTAGATTAAAAAATCAACAGTGCTTCTAAAAACGAATCTGTCTTCACCTGCGCACGCACAGGCTCGGCAGTGTTGCAGCGGGAGACAATACTTTGCACATTTTACAGTGTGCATTTGGTRCAGGTCAGGGAGATACAACCATATTCTCTAGAATATCATAGTATCTAGCCATAGCCGTCAGACAATGCAAATGTCACAGCAACTCCTGGCACACGCAACCTCAGCTCCTAAATGCCACAAACTCCCTGCAACCTCAGCTCCTAAATGCCACAAACTCCCTGTAACCTCAGCTCCCAAATGTCACAGCAACACCCTGCAACCTCAGCTCCCAAATGTCACAGCAACTTCTGGCACACGCAACCTCAGCTCCCAAATGTCACAGCAACTCCCGGCACACGTAACCTCAGCTCCTAAATGTCAGATAAACTGCCTGCAACCTCAGCTCTCAAATGTCACAGCAACTCCCGGCACAGGAAACCTCCGCTTTGAACAGGCAACCTCTGCTCCGGGCCTGCGGTCCGCAGACCGTTTGGGAGAGAGTCAAATGTGCATTCTGAAAGAGCTATTTGCCCATAATTGGAATGATATTTTAATCTTATACATTTCCATAACCTAAATAATAACATATGCGATGCCTAGCCAACCATATCATTGTTTGAAACCTGGACATTTTACATAGAAAACCATAGAAAACCAACCTACCATAGAAAAAAAGCAAAGATTTCCTAATATGCCATTGAAAACAGCAGTTTTCTTCTACTGTCCAAAGGCAGTATGGCACAATCCTATTGTTACATCTTCAGATATTCCCTCTTTCTAAGTTTCTACCATTAGGCTGTATATCATTCTGTCGCATTATAAAAAATGCTTTTATCAGGTGCGCGTTTGAGAATGCCGTTTTCCTGTAATAGCATTTTAGAACATTCACGCATATGGCCGAGACGAGTGAACACATCGCTGCGCTTGTAATGTAAATRATTCATAGTTTTATTAACTTTTAAGCTAAATGTTGTGATCTGTTTTATCAGCCTTGTCTTTGTTTAAACATTTTAGTATGGAATCACTCTTGTATGCATTTTATATTTTTCTGGCCTATTGTCCTGCAACTGTCCCAAAGTCTGTTTTGAACCTTCCAAGGCATATTTTTTATCGTCCCCAGGATGACGGGACACCATTAATTTCGAGCCCGGTGTTCAACAAGCCTCACAACCACAGACCATGTGTATGGCTTAGTGTGGGCAAGCTGTTTGCTGATGTCAAGGTTGTGAACAGAGTGCCCCATGATGGCGGTGGGGTTATGGCAGGGACGGACTGGGAGTAAAAAACAGCCCTGGACTTTTATCCAGACCGGCCCACCAGAACCGGCCCCGTATACTCCACACGGCCGCCCTGCTAATGCATGCATGTACACACACGACCAGCCCCTAATACAACCACCTAGCTGCATCACAACCATTGATCACTATTGCAGTACTACTTTAAAAAGGCTACAGAACACACACACACACACAAACGCTGCACATTGTTACAAAACTTCTACAGAACACACACTGAATTTGTCATGATTGAACTACCTCACATCCTGAAGCCTAGAGTGAAAAAGATCAATCAATCAAAATTATTTGCAGGATTCTTAATTTCGACCTCATCTTCATTTCCATCAGGGCCATCCTCCACTGTCCTTGTATTCCTCCAATCCTGAACTTTTCAGTATTTTCCACTGTACAATGAGGCTTCTCAGCTCACATTACAAATTGTCAACAGTTGCTCGCGTATCAAATCGAAGCAAACATTTGCTGAGCTCTTGAAGGGCTGTCTCTGGAAGACCATTGGATGTTATTTGGGAGAAGTTTCTAGGGTCCAGAAMGGCTAGGTCAGCATATAGAGAGCCATGAGACATAAATCGCCTGAGGATACTATCTGTGACTGTATCCATCATTTGATTGTGGACTTGAACTTTATAGGCACCCTCTGCCTCTGTCAAAGCTTCATCTTGAGCCATCTCTCCAGACATGATTTTCTTCTTTCTTGCCCTTTTCTGTGGCAGAGTGGCTTCTACCTCCTCCAGCTCTGTGTCCTCATCCTGTTCTTTGATCTTCTTATTTGCAAACTGAACAAATGTGTCTGTAGCTGCCTTAATGGTGTCAAAGTCTCTTGACATGCCTTTCAGGGTTTCTTGTGTAGCCACAACCATTCGATGGGCAGACAGGATGTCCATCCCACTTGTTTGCAGGTATTTGGACAGTGGTGACGTGTTCTCAAATATCCAAAGAAATATTTGAGCTGTCAGTATCGTCTCATACCTGAGAAGAGCCTCAGTAATTCCTCTTGCCTTCATCCGAACAGTTGTCTTCATGTTGGCCTGTCCTTGTATGGCTGATAGTGTGAGGAGTACTTCAACATAGAGACCCTGGTCTGATTTTCCAAAGGATCCAAAGACCTTCTTCAAAGCACTATCTTTAGCCCACCAGTGTGTTTCTTCGTTTGGAGATTGGCGTCTGTGTCGTGTGTCCTTGCTCTTCTCCCACACATCCATCCATTGGTAGGATTCACGGAGTAACACAGCAATGTCGTTAAGGAGAGCAAACAGTGACCTGATTGCAAAGACAATTTCAGTTGTATCAAAACCAGATTAAGGTATATAGCACCATACATGCACTTGATTGGGGGACTTTGAGGATAACAGAGTAGAGAAGCCCTTATATTTGCCCTGCATATTGGATGCTCCATCCGTAGCATTGCCAATGCACTTGCTCATGTCTAATTTGAGTTTATCCACGACATCTGTCAACAACTGGATAAAGTACTGTCCAGTGGATGCCTCACACTTCACAACAGCCACAAGCCTCTCTTGTATGACGTCTGTCACATATCTCACAATGACAGAGCACTGGTCTTGATAAGTTATGTCCTGAGTTGTGTCGATCTGGACAGAGAACATTKCCGCTTGCACAATTTCACTTGACATGATCTCTTGGATAATGCTCTGAATTGTGTGATTGACAGTATTTTTTGAGAGGAGTGTGATTAGAGAACCTCTGCCTCTTGCCCCAGACTGATGTAGGTTCTTACTGTTCTCAATGTATTTGGTGAGGTGTTCTTTCAAGCAGACGTCATACTTTCCCGGCAGTATTATCATCTCCAAGAAATTACCGTGATCGATACTGGGGTCCTCTAATGTATATGCAGCCTCAGACTGCAACCCACTGTAACTGAGCCCCCTCTTTCCCCCTCACACGTTCCAGCACWTGCCTTCTCCTGCGTACCTGCGGTCTGTGGGCAGACCCCTGACGGCCACTGAGCAGACTTTGGAGGACCTTAAAAAGTATTCCTCAGCACTACTTCTGTGCATGTTGCTCTTCTCATGCTCTTCTACCCTTCTGTGCATGTTGTTCTTCCAATCCGTCATTCCACTCATAAAGATTCTGCAGTAGGCTTCGCAAATGCCAGACAAATTGAACAGTATAACGCATGGCTTTCTTCATTGTATGACAGCCATTTCCTATTGGTGCCGTCTTTAAAACAGAAAACCCTTTTTTTATTTCTGCATAGGGTGGAAACAAAAAAACGTTTTTAGGTCATCTGACTTGGGTCTCTTGAAATAATCAAAAGTTGGTCCTGGACTCTCTCTTCCATTGAAACTGGACTGGGCCTGTCATCAACATCAATGCTCACTTCCACTGAAACTGGATTGGGCCTGTCATCAACCCCAAAGATCCTCTCTTCCACTGAAACTGGATGGAAACCTGTCAATCACCCAAAGATCCTCTCTTCACTGAAACTGGCTGGGCCTGTCATCAACCCAAAGATCCTCTCTTCCACTGAAACTGGATTGGGCTGTCATCAACCCAAGATCTCTCTTCCACTGAAACTGGATTGGGCCTGTCATCAACCCAAAGTCCTTCTTCCACTGAAATGGATTGGGCCTGTCATCAACCCAAAGATCCTCTCTTCCACTGAAACTGGATGGGCTGTCATCAACCCCAAAGATCTCTCTTCCACTGAAACTGGATTGGGCCTGTCATCAACCCAAAGATCCTCTCTTCCACTGAAACTGGATTGGGCCTGTCATCAACCCCAAAGATCCTCTCTTCCACTGAAACTGGATTGGGCCTGTCATCACCCCAAAATCCTCTTTCCACTGAAACTGGTTGGCCTGTCATCAACCCCAAAGATCTCTCTTCCACTGAAACTGGATTGGGTCTGTCATCAACCCCAAAGATCCTCTCTTCCACTGAAACTGGATTGGGCCTGTCATCAACCCCAAAGATCCTCTCTTCCACTGAAACTGGACTGGACCTATCATCAACCTGGATATGAATAAAATAATATATAAATTAACTAATAAAAGGCCCAATTTTGAAGAACTACAAAAACACAGCTGCAGCCCCACTATTTCATATCAAGTGAATGAATGACAACACAACACGTTTTGTTGTGTGGCTTTACTCGCCGTTCACACCAGACTGTTGCCATGATGATGAGTTTCAATGCATTGTCTAGTAAGAGGCAAAGTGGTAGAAACCGTGGCGATGAGGATCATAGCTAGAACATCACTGTAGCAATATTCTCCAGGACAAAATATGAAATTGAGAGGGAAAGGACTTGATTGGTTTTACAATATGTATACTATTTGCAACCAATGGCTGTATAGACATGAAATATAATTAGCTAATTAACGTTTGTATATGTCTAATGCAATTTAGCATTTAGAACGACAAGGCAAAAGCAATCAGAATCTAATGAAAATGCTTATTTTAGCTAAGTAAAATTATACAACAGTAAATCACTGATACTCAAGTCATTGCCATTTCCCACAACATCCCCACAGGAAGGCGAAATCTAGGCATTCAGAGCTTTGCTCGACGCCAAATTTGAGTTTTTYTGCTAGTCGGTTTGAACACCCAGTTACTGTACGTCTTTACCTCAATTCTTTCTTTCTGGTACATTTATACATCAGTAGCTGACCAATAGTATTTGCATTTCACTCATAAATTCTGATATAACATGTTGTATTTGTAACACATTAAACACACATCTACTGCTTTGGCTGCACTGTCTTTGGCTTCGCTGTCCTCTCCGTTTACTCTTTTACCCGCGAACCGGGTTGTAGCATCTTCCTCTTGACGGTCTAGCACTTCGATGTTAGCGTTGGTGGCACTGGTACTAAACTCAGCAAAAAAATAAACTTCCTCTCACTGTCAACTGCGTTTATTTTCAGCAAACTTAACATGTGTAAATATTTGTATGAACATAACATGATTCAACAACTGAGACATAAACTGAACAAGTTCCACAGACATGTGACTAACAGATATGGAATAATGTGTCCCTGAACAAAGGGGGGTCAAAATCAAAAGTAACAGTCAGTATCTGGTGTGGCCACCAGCTGCATTAAGTACTGCAGTGCATCTCCTCCTCATGGACTTCTGGGGGAAATGGCCCTAGCCCTCACCCTCCGATCCAACAGGTCCCAAATGGGATTGAGATCCGGGCTCTTCTCTGGCCATGGCAGAACACTGACATTCCTGTCTTGCAGGAAATCACGCACAGAACAAGCAGTATGGCTGGTGGCATTGTCATGCTGGAGGGTCATGTCAGGATGAGCCTGCAGGAAGGGTACCACATGAGCGAGGAGGATGTCTTCCCTGTAACGCACAGCATTGAAATTCCCTGCAATGACAACAAGCTCAGTCCAATGATGCTGTGACACACCGCCCCAGACCATGACGGACCCTCCACCTCCAAATCGATCCCGCTCCAGAGTACAGGCCTCGGTGTAACGGTCATTCCTTTRCTTCGACGATAAACACGAATCCGACCATGACCCCTGGTGAGACAAAACCGCGAGTCGTCAGTGAACAAGCACTTTTTTGCCAGTCCTGTCTGGTCCAGCGACGGTGGGTTTGTGCCCATAGGCGACGTTGTTGCCGGTGATGTCTGGTGAGGACCTGCCTTACAACAGGCCTACAAGCCCTCAGTCCAGTCTTTCTCGGCCTATTGCGGAAMGTCTGAGCACTGATGGAGGGATTGCATTCCTGGTGTAATTCGGGCAGTTGTTGTGGCCATCCTGTACCTGTCCCGCAGGTGTGATGTTCGGATATACCGATCCTGTGCAGGTATTGTTACACGTGGTCTGCACTGCGAGGATGATCAGCTGTCCGTCCTGTCTCCCTGCAGCGCTGTCTTAGGCGTCTCARAGTACGGACATTGCAATTTATTGCTCTGGCCACATCTGCAGTCCCCATGCCTCCTTGCAGCATGCCTAAGGCACGTTTACACAGATGAGCAGGGACCCTGGGCATCTTTCTTTTGGTGTTTTTCAGAGTCAGTAGAAAGGCCTCTTTAGTGTTCATAACTGTGACCTTAATTGCCTACTGTCTGTAAGCTGTTAGTGTCTTAACGACCGTTCCACAGYTGCCTGTTCATTAATTGTTTATGGTTCATTGAACAAGCATGGGAAACAGTGTTTAAACCCTTTACAATGAAGATCTGTGAAGTTATTTGTTTTTTTRCGAATGATCTTTGAAAGACAGGGTCCTGAAAAAGGGCTGTTTCTTTTTTATTTACTTACTAAATGTTACTAGTTACCTCTCCAAAATTGTAATCGGTAATGTAACTTTTGGATTACCCAAACTCAGTAATGTAATCTGATTACATTCAGTTACTTTTAGATTAGTTTCCCTTTAAGAGGCATTTAGAAGAAGACAAAAAAATCTGTGTTAAAGTGTACATAGCTGGCCATATATGGATGTTACATTTTACTTRATGAGTTGGTGATGTAGGCTTCTTCTAACCCATTGCTTAACCTGAAAGGCCGCTCAGCAAGGAAGAAGCCACTGCTCCAAAACCGCCATAAAAAGCCAGACTACGGTTTGCAACTGCACATGGAGACAAAGATTGTACTTTTTGGAGAAATGTCCTCTGGTCTGATGAAACAAAAATAGAACTGTTTGGCCATAATGACCATCGTTATGTTTGGAGGAAAAAGGGGGAGGCTTGCAAGCCGAAGAACACCATCCCAACCGTGAAGCACGGGGGTGGCAGCATCATGTTGTGGGGGTGCATTGCTGCAGGAGGGACTGGTGCACTTCACAAAATAGATGGAATCTTGAAGAGTAGAATTATGTGGATATATTATAGTAACATCTCATGACATCAGTCAGGAAGTTAAAGCTTGGTCGCAAATGGGTCTTCCAAATGGACAATGACCCCAAGCATACTTCCAAAGTTGTGGCAAAAATGGCTTAAGGAGAACAAAGTCAAGGTATTGGAGTCAGTGGCCATCACAAAGCCTTGACCTCAATCTTATAGAAAATTTGTGGGCAGAACTGAAAAAGCGTTTGCGAGCAAGGAGGCCTACAAACCTGACTCAGTTATACCAGCTCTGTCAGGAGGAATGGGCCAAATTCACCCAACTTATTGTGGGAAGCTTGTGGAAGGCTACCCAAAATGTTTGACCAAAGTTAAACAATTTAAAGGCAATGCTACCAAATACTAATTGAGTGTATGTAAACTTCTGACCCACTGGGAATGTGATGAAATAAATAAAAGCTGAAATAAATCATTCTCTACTATTATTCTGACATTTCACATTCTTAAAATAAAGTGGTGATCCTAACTGACCTAAAACAGGGAATTTTTACTAGGATTAAATGTCAGGAATTGTGAAAAACTGAGTTTAAATGTATATGGCTAAGGTGTATCTAAACTTCCGACTTCAACTGTAAATATCAATAATAAGTAGTATCCGTATCGCCGTAGACTACACCATTGCTGTCATCCTTACTTCCAAGCGTTTATTTAAGTTGGATAATCTTTGGATGCCGACAGCAGTCGCACCATTGGAAGACATAYCTTGGACTGTAGCCTACAAAAACCTATTCCTGCTCTTTTCCCGCAATCTATCAAACCCATTTGGTGTGTCAGCYTAGTGGTCAGACTCGCTCAAGTGGAACAAACTTAAACTTGCGCCTTTTTCAATGCTGATTTGAATGTCATTTAGAAAACAGTGTCAAATAATTTTTTTTGCAAACATCCTTTCGGAATTTAATCTAGTTTGTCAAAAGTATCTGTAATCTGATTACAATATTTTAGCTGGTAACGTAACTTACCATTACAGTTACCGTTTTTTGTAATCCCTTACTCCCCAACCCTGCATGTCACCCATTGAGCATGTGGGAATGCTCTGGAGCGACATGAACGACAGTGTGTTCCAGTTCCCGCCAATATCCAGCAACTTCGCCCAGCCATTGAAGAGGAGTGGGACAGCATTCCACAATCAACAGCCTGATAAACTCTATGTGAAGTAGATGTGTCACGCTTCATGAGGCAAATGGTACTGACAGATACTGACAGGTTTTGTAAACTACACCCCTACCTTTTTTAAGGTATCTGTGACCAAAAGATGCATCTGTATTCCCAGTCATGTGACATCCATATATTAGGGCCTAATGCATTTATTTAAATTGACAGATTTCCTTAGATAAACTGTAACTCAGTAAAATCGTTGAAATTGTTGCATGTTGCGTTTATATTTTTGTTCAGTATACATTTTATCTAAACTTTTAAAAACAGACATTTTTACCACTTTCTCAATAACTTGGAGTATGAAATCTTATTCTACTTCTCTGCTTTTCAAATCTAAAATCAGAACACGTCTTCCACTACCACAAAAAATACTTTATAAAAAATCTAAAGCAAGTAGCACAATTTTATTGGGATTTACTTGGATATATCCATAATAATGAGGTTGATACATGATTTCGCCTGGCTCAGAAAAAGTTGAGTTGCGTCTGGACACCCGTTCGCCCTCTATGATAGGTTCCAGGGGAGTTCACATTTAAAAAGTGAAATAAATAAATCTTCAGATGTCTGACAGGCAGACAGCTATGCCTATATTAACCCCCGCTGTACCAAACTAAATGTTAGACTGGAAGCAAGGGTAAATAATGTAAAAGTTGAGATAAATGCAAGAGATGATTCGGACAGCAACGTGAACATGATAGTCTTATGGAGGCACAGTGATAATTTGAGATGGAACTGTTAGCAGGCATGGTATGCCTGTGACGGCCAATACAGCACAGCTTGTAATGCTGCTCATCCAATCAGCATTCAGGATCCAAACAACACGTTTTATAATATAAAATATGTGTTTAAGTTGCATGACAATGCATGTGTGGAGCGCTGGGGATGGTTGCCGCCTTACAGTCTCCTCTCACTGTGGGTCCAGATGGCTCAAACTCAACTCCAAGGCCGGCCGGAAGGAGAAGGAGCGCGGCGAGATGCAGGTGACGGTCCAGTTCACCCGCAACAACCTGACAGCCAGCATGTTCGACCTAACCATGAAGGACAAGCCACGGTCTGCCTTCGGCAAACTTAAGGACCGCGTGACGGGGAGGAAGATCGGCGACATGGAGTCCTCATCAGCCATCGTGCCGGGACGCTTCGCCGCCCTGTCGGGTTCCCTAGGAAAGCCATTCCGAGAGGGGGACCGAGGGGAAGGGGGAGAGGACCCCGTGGAGGTAGCCGAGGAGAAGCGGAGCAAGGTGAAGGATTTCTTCAAGGGGAAGGGAAAGCTGCGGAGTTTGTCCGACACAAGGTTGAGCTCGTCGGTGGCCTCAGAGAGCAGCGTGTTGTCCTTGACCAGTGAGAGGCCCTGCCCCCCTCCTCTGGGCCTAGGCATCCTGGTGGATCCTTCCAGTCCCCCCAGCTCTCCCATCTACAGCAACAAGGTCAAAGTTGACACCCACCACAGAGACACAGACCTAGCTAAAAAAGGTAAGRATGCAGATTTCCTCTGTCAAAGTGTTTCATTTTCATTAGAAATTGCCCTATATGTCTGTAATATGCAGTGACCTGTATTTAGATTATATTCTGACAGAATCTTTACCAGACACAAAAAAGCATGTACTGTATCTAAAGGATCTAGCAAGCTTATGCATTTTAAGGAATTGTTTTGGAAGAGGGTTTATTATTAAGGCCGATCCATTTCAGGCCAATACTTTGACCCCCTTTCTTTCCCCCCAAATAGTGCTCAACACCACACAGTCTTCCCCAAAGATACTGACTCATAATCGAGTCCTCAGCGACGAGGCAAGTAGGATCACCACTACTGCCATTCCCCAGCCCTGTCCTGCAGTGGAATCCCTCAAGGGTCAGGGTATGACTTTCTCCCAATCCTCTCTGTGCATCAACGGAAGCCACATCTACGGATCCGAACCGGTGGGTCCCAAGYGCTCAGGCACCCTCCCATCCAAGCTGGTCCTCCTTGAGAAGTGCTCCCCCCTCTCTCGTTCTCTGCAGAACCTCACAAAGCGGAGCGAGGACAATGGTTCAGCCGGTGAGGGACGGCGCTGGTCCTTCGACAAGGTGAATYAGGAAGAGAAGTACGTGGAGAAGGAGGCCGAACCGCATGTCTCCCAGGTTCAAAGCGCACGGGTGGGGGGTCGTCCTGTGCTGGCAGCTGCCTCAATGCTGTCTTCCACCACCACGGTGGACTCAGCAGACAAAAGGAAAAAGCTCAGAAAGTCGTTATTCTCCGGAGGGAGGAGTGATTCTCTACCTGCCAAGTTGGCGCCAAGCCAGGGTTGTCCTCTCACCGAGGGGAGACTGCYAGGCTGGTTTGGCTCCAGTGACTCCCAGAACAAGCCAAGGTGAGTGGAGGGTCATTTCAGATYTCTCCACACTCCAGGGCTTCATACAGTTTTGCCTTCCATCAAAAGCACACAGACATCTACATCWTGGAAGGTTTTGATTTCCTTGTGTTCAGTGTTTATGCTGCCCCCTGTTCCTTTCAAATGGAAATYTGGCCAGTTCATCTACTATTTCAAATCAATCAACTGTATTTTATAAAGCCCTTTTTACATCAGCAGTTGTCACAAAGTGCTGCAATCTCATATCACCTCATGTAAGGCACAACATGTTAAGGTTCATACTGTACTATTAACACAGGATAATAGTCGACATCTAGGCCATTTGTATAAGAATATATGTAACGTTACTGTCCTTTGAATCAGAGGAAATCAAAGACAGAGTCCATGTGACTGGAGTTGAAAAGGAAATAATGGCATATACAGTTTTTTTCACTCTTAACCTTGCTTGGGGTCAAATTGAATCAGATACTGTATGCAGAGAAAGATCTACCTGCACTTTAAGCTTTAGGTTTGGTATGTTGTGGAACATCTGGGCCAGTATTCATAAAGCATATCAGAATAGGAGTGCTGATCTAGGATCAGATCCCCCCCTGTCCATGTAACCTTATTCATTATGATCTAAAAGTCCAAACTGATCCTAGATTAGTACTTTACTCTGTGATGCTTTATGAATACTGGCCCAGTACACTAATCACCTGTTTTTGCTATTAAATTATCTGCAGTATTACTGTTTCTATTACTGTTCCAAATGTAGTACATCTTGCATTTTTGCTCTTCACCTTGCTTTAGTAATTTGCTAAATGTTGTTTTGCTTTTTGTAGTACACTCTTGTTGCTGTTTTCCATAACACATTATTGTTTTCATTTTTTGGCAATTGTAGCATATTCACAAATTAACATTTTTAAAGCTAGTCCTCAAATAGACAGTAGTTGGCAGAAGATGCTTCTTCTCTTTAGACATCTGGGTTTCCTTTTTCTATGTGTGTTAGAAAATGGCACCCATATTTTGAATGGGTCAGCTTGCACAGAATTAACAAAGAGGACTGCTTGTGCCTTCCCTCCACAGGCTGGAAGTTTCTTCTAAGGTAGAAAGCGACTCAGACACCCCTCCTCCCCTCCCCCCTTGCTCCCCCATTCCCACCCAGTGCTCTTCTTCTTGCACTGGCCGTGCCTCACCCGACAGTGGCCATCCCACTAACCCCTTCACCCCCTCTCTGACACCCAACCCTATCTCTCCCTCCAACCCCTTCCTCCCGTGTTTGCAGTGTAACCCCTTTTTTGAGGACCTCATAACCGAAGAGGCCCGGAGGTCCCCCCCTTGCGCTGCCTGCTCCCCCTGTCATTCCACAGCTTTGCCTTGTATCCCCAGTACCGCCCACGATGTCGCAGTGCAAAAGAAAATGGCCGTCATACGGCGAGAGCGGCCCAGGCCTGTAGCCAGGCAGACATCCCTCCCTGCCTTACTCCCGAGAGCGGTGACTGCCAGCCCCCCGAATCCGTTCACCTCTCGCTCCATATCAGAGAGCGGGGGAAGAGAATGCGATGAGTCCTTTGACGCCTTTGCGTCCAGCAGGCTGAATTCGCCAAAGGGCTCTCCTACCAATCACCCTTCAAATGCAACCTCGTGGCAAGCTCAAGTAAGAAGCACTCCTGCACATAAAGGTAACACTATTTCACCCATTGAGGAGATGCGGATGAGTGAAGAAGAAGCAGAGCCTCCACCGTTGCCTCCACGGAGGCCCATAATAAGACCTTTGGTAAACAAGAGATCTTCTGACAGCTGGTTGCACAGGGGTCAGGAGCTGGCTGTGCAGAAAGAGGCCTGTCTCCTGTCACAAACGGGCGCAGCTTCCCTGCAGCACACAAGAGAAGGCAGGCAGAAGAGATGCACACCAAGTCCCCACCTGTACCCAAGCTTAGGCAAAGACCTTCTCGTCAGCAGTGACATGTCGGACTTTCATACCGAACACTCACAACATTATGCCAATATTTCTCCAGAGTCTCCATCTCCATTCAAGTCTGAAGATGACTTCAAGAAGTTTGACTATGAACCATTGCGAGATGAAGATGATAGCTGTAAATMTATGTTTACTGAGCAGGACCTATGGCCAGGTGCAACAGAAAACCATCTAGACCTGAATGTAAAGGATTCGATAATATTGTTAGCCTCAGAGGATACGACGGACACCAGTCCCACTGTTAGAGAAGACGCCATTGTAAAGAATACTTCACATTCGGAAATCAAAGCCTTATCTCTACCAGTAATGCTTCTTGATAGTGAAATGACTGTTGCCGACCTACTGTATATGTCTTCCCCAAAACACTCTAAATCCGGTCTTAAGACGCTTGACATTGCGTTAATTACACCAGACCCAACAATGGAATTATTCTCAATTCACCCAGATAAGCCTACCAAGTCCAGAAACATCCATTATGAATCGCCTCCACTAACCTTGGAAGATCTAAATAAAAATCTGAGTAACTCTGATTTTAGTTTTATTGACTCTGCTTCTGATGCTTCCCCATCTCCATCTGAAATGATTACAGTGCATACCCTCAAAAGTTTAGGTGGCATTTTTCCTCAACCTCCACAAGTTACTCACATAGTATCTTCTGCTCATGATATACGGCTATCTGCAGAGGATATGTTAACTTTTCAGAAGCCTAGTACTATAGACGTCAACTCTGCCCTAAAAGCGAATTTACCAGAAGCCTCGCTTTGTCAAGACAATTGGCAAGATGGAGGTTGTGAATTGAACACATCAGGCAGAGATCCTGCAAGCAATAAGAACAATAGCATTTTGACGCCTGACAGTCTTAACATTGAGTCTGAAGACATCACTAGAGACACTGAAGATATAAAACACACACAATCTCCACTGAATAGAAAAGGCAACATTTCTAAATCAAAGATAGACAGTTCAATAGTAGACCCTTCATGTCACATTAGAACTTCTCCAGTTTCTCCACAGATTGGAATGCAACAGGAAGTTGTACGAACCAAGCCTGTCAATGAGTCTTCACCAAGGGGTGCTAGTTCACACAGAAGTCTCAAGGGAATGATACGAGAGCTCTACGGCAACGGTGGTGCAAATAGCCCTGGTAAAGGATTGCGTGAGAGCCCTCTTCACCAATCACTGTCTCCTGGGCATGTACTCTCAGAGAGCATTGAAGTACCCTTCTCATATCAACCCACCAAATCAATTTTTTCCTCACCTTTGTCACCAGATAGAGAGACAACATTCAAGGCWGCTAAATTATTTGTTTCCTTGCAAAAAACAAACACAAATAGTTCCACTCAGTCAATTACAAAAGAAAACTGCTTCACGGAACGTTCCCCATCCAAACAMGCCGGGACCATCAGCTTCAAAGACCTCCACGCCAAAGTAGCCCCGAACATCAGAAGCCCCATGAGTGCCAGGTTAAGGCCTGGTGTCTCTCTGCATGCTTCCAGTCCCTCCTCTGTGYCCCCCTCCCTGGTGACTGAAACTAATGCCCAGGCTAAGCTACTCCCCACCCCCGGCCCCTCCTCCATACATCACCCCCCAACCTTGAGACCCAGTACCGGAGACAATGCCACCTTCGCTATGGCCCCCTGCACCTCTTCCTCCTCCTCCTCTACCTCCTCCATCACTGTCCAGCCCCTGGTCGATGCACGGCAGACACTTTTACCTGAGGAGACCCAGCCAGCTAGCAGTCTGCCCCGACAGGAGAGCAGGTGAGACTTCTCCTCACACTTAAGCTCTGCAGAGTGTAGCCACTTGACCTCTCTTGAGAAAATATCAGGTTTGGGTTGCCAGGTTGTAGTCAACAATGGGATGCAAGAATTAGAAATAGTTAGACATAGCACACCTGCTAGCTGTTTACAAGCCATAGCTTGAAAACCTGAACCTACATATTGTTAGTCTGTATTCTCATTCTTCCAAACAAAAACTAATATTTTCAGTTCCTTTTATTTAATCTATTCAAGTAGCTTCCTTAAGAGGAAGTTCTCTAAATGAATCAGTATATCCCCTACCAGTACCACCTGCCCATGCAAACCCATTGGTCGCTACAGTTTTGTAAATTGCTTAATCTTTTACGTTGCTCATCTCACTTCTGTGTAATTAACTTATGTGTCATACATTTGTGTTGCTGACTGTCCCATCACATCTAGGAGTCCACATCCACAATCACAGTCACCATAATGAAAATCTCAGCCTTATCTTGATGATTTAAACAACTGCTTCAGCTCTCTGCTGAAATTTTGACCATCTGTAAATGAAAGCAAAATGGAAGTACCTTCCTTCACTCTCATTAGGTATAGGGTGACGTTTCCTCAAGATGCTGATCTTGGGTCAGTTTGCGTTTTCCCACTAAGGAAGCTGATCCAAGATCTGTACCTAAGGAAACTTCACCCTGGAGCCTGTCATTACTGCTGAGGCATACCGGCTTTGTGCTATACTAAAATCAGACAACATAAGCTCTTTTTATGCTCTCTTGCTGAAACCTGTTGCTGAACACATTTTGTTGTTTTGTAGAGATATATACAGAAAATTCTAAATCCAGGCTGGTGCATTGTTATGAATTTTACCATATACTATGTAATGCCAGTGCCTCACATTGTACTGTACTATATATTGATTTTCATGTGAAAAGTGTTATGTACACATAGTCCAATGCAGTGAACCTTTGATGGTGATGTTTTCTTTGCAGACCCCACCCAGTGAAGCCCTTGACCACCACAGCCAGTCAGGGGGAGAAGAAAGAGGGCCGGTCAGTTCTAGAGAAGCTCAAGTCTTCCATCCACCCAGGCCTCGCCGCCAAGCAGACACTGGCTGAGGCTGAGACTGAGATTGAGGTATAAAAGAGTCKATGAATTCACATAATGAATGACTTTCCAACCAGAACGTTGGAAATAACTGGGCAGTTCAAAATTCCGTGGAAAAGTTTTTGGTCATGTATGGCTGACTCTGTAAAACAATACATTTCACTGCACCTATCCGGTGTATGTGACAATAAAATGTCTTCTGACAGAAATAGATTTTTATCAATTGAGTACCTCCTCTTGTTAATCTGTGTTTTCCCATTTTATGTAARAGATCCAGTATTGTCAGATCAGTGATTACTTCAAGATAGGAATGAAGGATGTATTCTCAAAGTATTCTGACAGGGCCTGTGTTTGTCTTCTCAGGAATCGTTAACGGACAGGTCTGCCCAGTACGAGCAGCTGACCAAAATGGAGCTGATCTCCCTTCTGCTGCAGCAGCAGATGGATATGGAGAACCAGCAGGCGGCCTCAGAACAGCAGGCGGTGCTGCTTAAGAAACACGAGGCGGAGATGAAGAAGATCAAGGCACAGGTGCGCGAKCTGGAGGACTACATCGACAGGCTGCTGGTGCAGATCATGGAGCAGACACCCACACTCCTTCAAGTGCGCTCCCGACACAAGTGACCGCTAGTGCTAGTATAATATAGGGCCATGGTCACCATCAAACCCTAGTCCCAGAGAGCTACAAGGAGGAGCAGACTCTTGTTCCAGCTCAGTCCATGATTAGGTCTTGGTGGTTAGTTGTTTAGCTGAACCAGGAGTTATAGTGCAGGGCTGAAACAAAAGCCTACACATCCAAGTAGMTCTTCCGGACCAGGGTTGGTGATCACTTCTCCAGGGGCAGGTGTAATTCAACACATCCCTAAGCAAAAAGTAAATCTCACAACCATCCAGGTTTCACTGCTGATACCCTGCCTCGTTGATTAAAGACACAATATTGCCCACTGTGCATGCTTGCTATAGCTCAAATGTCAGGCTGCAAGTACTAATCAGAAACTGTAGTCATAGCAAATGTTACTGATCACTTTACACTTGCTACTTAGTATAAGGAAAGTGGCACAGCTTTTGTCAAATGTACTGCATTAGAATTATTATACATGTGCATTGATGAAGAATACAGAAAATMMAATATTCAGTGGTATAAATTGTTCTTACTTGATATGACATTGCCTCAAATTCAGAAAAACATGTAAGTGTCTGAATTAGTTTGATATGGACCCAAATTATCTTCATCATGGTAAATACTGTAATTATTTGCCATAAGACACTGACTCAAAAACAGACCGACTCAAGGAGAATTCCACTGAATTTCAATTTGTTTACATGGAGAAAGGTGAACTTGAGCTAGTGTCATATTTAGTAAATAATTATATATATTTTTTACTATTCATGGATGAAGTGTGTGCAAAGAATAACGTGATACATGTTCATGTGGTAAGATAGGTATTACAATGAATTCAAAGGCATTTATTTATGRTATTTAAGTTATATTTTCACGTTTTGGTTTTCATTTGCAAAACGAATGTATATAATTATGTATATTGGTTTGTTTGTATCATTTTTGTATGACATTGCCTGTATTATTTAGTATAGTACTTAAACTCCCACACAACTAGAAATCCACTTTTTCGAGCTGAAAGACAATGGCCAGGGCTTACGCATGACGTTGCACAACGATGTAGGTCAATAAGCAATCGTTTTAATCAAAGGATGATATATTTGGGCTTGAAGTMACAAAACCGACCTGCCCCCTTCGTGCAAATTCGTGCCAATGAATTATTKTTTTTACAATTCTTCAAGCTCTGTCAAGTTGGTTGTTTATCATTGCTAGACAGACATTTTCAACTCTTGCCATAGATTTCAAGCTAATTTAAGTCAAAACTGTAACAAGGCCACACAGGAACATTCAATGTTGTCTTGGTAAGCAAATGCAGTGTACATTTGTCCTTGTGTTTTAGGTTATTGTCCTGCTGCAAGGCAAATTTGTCTCCCAGTCTCTGTTGGAAAGCAGACGGAACCAGGTTTTCCTCTAGGATTTTGCCTGTGCTTAGCTCTATTCCATTTATTTTTATCCTAAAAACTCCCTAGTATTTGCKYATGAGAAGCATACCCATAACATGATGCAGCCACCACCATGCTTGACAATATGAAGAGTGGTACTCAGTGATYCATTGGATTTGCCCCAAAAATAATGCTTTGTATTCAGGACAATGTTAATTTCTTTGRCACATGTTTTTGCAGTTTTACTTTAGTGCCTTATTGCAAACAGGATGCATGTTTTTGAATATTTCTATAATGTACAGGCTTCCTTCTTTTCACTCTGTCAATTAGGTTAGCATTGTGGAGTAAKTACAATGTTGTTGATCKATCCTCAGTTTTCTCCTATCACAGTCATTAAACTCTTAACTGTTTAAAAGTCACCATTGGCCTCATTGTGAAATCCCTGAGCGGTTTCCTTACTTATCGCTGCCTCAATTTATGGAATATGCCAAAACTTTGGAGATAACAATAGATGCAGGGCTGCCAACCTTTGAAGAAAGCTTGGAGTGAGATTTGTTATGTCAATTTCATTGCCCCCTGGCACAACCCCTAGATGGGGGACTGGGTGTCCTCCCCCAGGAAAATGTTACTGTTTAAAAAACTAATTTCCACATATTTTGACACGGCTTAGGRCTATGACCAGGGTGGAAAATGTTCTAATAAAAACCACATGTCAGGTGTATTTAGGATGCTTAGAACATTAAATGAACACTCATAATTCGATGACTTTGTTGCTTACTAAATTGAAAGTATGCTAATATTTTTTTAKATATATTTTTAGGTGGTTTTACACTTWAYATTCTAGAAACAGTGGGAAGGTTAGAAGCAGGGATTGATCCCAGTTCTCAGGTGGAAAGTTGTATGAGACACGTGCTGGGGGGGTGTTACCACTACAAGGTTCTGCACAGGAAAGGTTAATGTTGATGGCATTCTGCTTGTCCATAGACTGCTTTCAAGGTAYGGACACAAACATTTTGTATTTGTCATWTGGGTGAAGAAATCCTGCTCAATTTCCAGGAAGGTTGGCCACCACTTCTATGTTTCCCACATGCTTGGTGTTTGAAAATATTTTTGTTATAACAATTCATTTCTCAATCACCCAACCTTCAAGAAACATTTAATGAATATCAATATTCACATTGTTTATGCCTACTAGTTGAAGATTCTTGCCATCATTTTACTCTACATAGACAAAATATGATGTGTTTGAGTTGTGAGTCCCCCGACCATCTCTGCCTAGCATGTGCATAATACTAAAATGTAAAACATTTAATTTGATTCCAGGAGCATTTAATATTCAATGCTTATTGGTATGACATATTCAAAACGGTCCATTAATGGCTGCAATAATACATAGCCTCATATAATTCATTTTCAAAAGACACAAGTAGTCATAACAGATTTAAAATATGTGATTACACTGACAAAAATGTGAAAAAGTGGAATACTAAAATAAGTGTGGGGAATAACAYTAGTGTTCTTGCTAACAAGCACGCTAATGACCCTATATTTTAGCCCATTGTTAAGACTTGTTCCACTGATCAGACTAAATCATGTAAATAGATAATAAAATCTCCCGAAGACAAGATGACATATCTGCGTCTACACCCTAACCAAATTATTTATTGTCCCCCCTCTAGAATCAAACATACATTTTCGGTTCACAGTCTGTTTGCCAAATTATTTTCATAGTTACAAGTCCGGTCACCCTACCAAACMTCCATGCTAAAACATACTGCGCTATAAGGAGCCCTCCGCATTGTTCCAAAATTTGGGAGGCCAGGGGTACGGCCTGCCTATGGAGGCTTCGCGATTGCGTCASACCCTCCATACGGAGCCTCAGACCACACTTTCAGATCAAGCATGAATMAGCTTTTATCCTAAATGCCAATCACCAAACGAGGGGACTAATGCAAGTGTGAATTCAATCGATTTCAGTACATGCTGTCAAAAGGCTGCATTCAGCAATAGGGACGGGAGTAAGAGTAACCTACTTTTGTTGACAACATTGTACATTAAACAGCGCTTTCGCGCTGCTCTTTTTACTCTAGTCTTGAGGGGCGTTTCTTTAAAACATGCATCCAATCTCCTTGATCCCTTACATAACTAGACCATTCATATTCTTAAATGTGATGCGGTTCACAGTGCTGTGGCAAGACAGGACAACGATAGAGGTTCCGATCGGGATGATGTTAAATTGAGGGCGCAGATGCTCCGACTTCAAAACGATTTGGAGCACAGTTGAAAAGGTTAACGCGCTGACTATACAATGTACTAATTCGAAAAATAAATAAAAAATCACTTTTCAATATATAGATAGATAGATAGATAGATAGAGATAGAGAGAGAGAGAGAGAGAGAGAGAGAGAGAGAGAGAGAGAGAGAGAGAGAAAATGGCGCTGGAGGGGATGGCTGCTTGTTTACATGCTCCTAACCAACTGTGCTATTTTCTTCGTTTTTACACATTGTTTGAAACTTCTTTTTMAAACTTATTTTGTACATAATGTTGCCGCTACCATATGACCGAAAATAACTTCTGGACATCAAATATAGAGCAGGCGGGATTTTCTATGCATCAGTAGGACAGAGAAGCTACGTCTGGTAAGAAGAGGGGCAGGGGTGTATCAATAACAGCTGGTGCCCGATGTCTAATATTAAAGAAGTCTCCAGATATTGCTCGCCTGAGGTAGAGTACCTTATTATAAGCTGTAGACCACACTATCTACCAAGAGAGTTCTCATCTATATTATTCATAGCCGTCTATTTACCACCACTAACCGATGCTGGCACTAAGACCGCACTCAACGAGCTGTATAAGGCCATAAGCAAACCAGAAGCGGCGCTCTTCGTGGCCCGGGGACTTTAATGCAGGCAAACTTAAATCCATTTTACCTCATTTCTACCAGCACGTCACATGTGCAACCAGAGGAAAGAAAATCCTAGACCACACACAAAGACGCATACAAAGCTCTCCCTCGCCCTCCATTTGGCAAATCTGACCATAAATCTATCCTCCTGGTTCCTGCTTACAAGCAAAAACTAAAGCAGGAAGTACCAGTGACTCGCTCAATACAGAAGTGGTCAGATGATGCYGATGCTACACTACAGGACTGTTTTGCTAGCACAGACTGGAATATGTTCCGGGATTCATCCAATGGCATTGAGGAGTATACCACCTTAGTCATCGACTTCATCAATAAGTGCATCGACAACGTCGTCCCCACAGTGACCGTATATACATATCCCAACCAGAAGCCATGGATTACAGGCAACATGTGCATCGAGCTAAAGTCTAGAGCTGCCGCTTTCAAGGAGTGGGACACTAATCCGGACGCTTATAAGAAATCCCACTACTCCCTCAAACGAACCATCAGACAGGCAAAGCGTCAATACAGGATTAAGATTGAATCCTACTACACCGGCTCTGATGTTCGTTGGATGTGGCAGGGCTATAAAAACTATTACGGACTACAAAGTGAAACCCAGCCGTGAGCTGTCCAGTGACGAGAGCCTACTGGATGAGCTAAATGCCTTTTATGCTCGCTTCGAGGCAAGCAACACTAAAGCATGCATGAGAGCACCAGCTGTTCCGGACGACTGTGTGATAACGCTCTCAGTAGCCGATGTGAGCAAGACCTTTAAACAGGTCAACATTCACAAATCCGCGTGGCCAGACAGATTACCAGGACGTGTACTCATAGCATGCGCGGACCAACTGGCAAGTGTCTTCACTGACATTTTCAACCTCTCCCTGACCGAGTCTAATACCTACATGTTTCAAACAGACCAGCATAGTCCCTGTGCCCAAGGAAGCGAAGGTAACCTGCCCAAATGATTACCGCCCCATAGCACTCATGCTGGTAGCCATGAAGTGCTTTGAAAGGCTGGCCATGGCTCACATCAACAGCATCATCCTGGATACCCTAGACCCACTTCAATTTGCATACCGTCCCAAAAGACCCACAGATGACGCAATCTCAATCGCACTCCATACTGTCCTTTCCCACCTGGACAAAAGGAACACCTACAGTGGGGCAAAAAAAGTATTTAGTCAGCCACCAATTGTGCAAGTTCTCCCACTTAAAAAGATGAGAGAGGCCTGTAATTTTCATCATAGGTACACTTCAACTATGACAGACAAAATGAGAAGAAAAAATCCAGAAAATCACATTGTAGGATTTTTAATTAATTAATTTGCAAATTATGGTGGAAAATAAGTATTTGGTCAATAACAAAAGTTTCTCTCAATACTTTGTTTTTACCCTTTGTTGGCAATGACAGAGGTCAAACGTTTTCTGTAAGTCTTCACAAGGTTTTCACACACTGTTGCTGGTATTTTGGTCCATTCCTCCATGCAGATCTCCTCTAGAGCAGTGATGTTTTGGGGCTGTTGCTGGGCAACACGGACTTTCAACTCCCTCCAAAGATTTTCTATGGGGTTGAAATCTGGAGACTGGCTAGGCCACTCCAGGACCTTGAAATGCTTCTTACGAAGCCACTCCTTCGTTGCCCGCGGCAGTTGTTTGGGATCATTGTCATGCTGAAAGACCCAGCCACGTTTCATCTTCAATGCTCTTGCTGATGGAAGGAGGTTTTCACTCAATCTCACAGATACAATACCCATTCATTCTTTCCTTTACACGATCAGTCGTCCTGGTCCCTTTGCAAAAAAAACAGCCCCAAAGCATGATGTTTCCACCCCCATGCTTCACAGTAGGTATGGTGTTCTTTGGATGCAACTCAGCATTCTTTGTCCTCCAAACACGACGAGTTGAGTTTTTACCCAAAAGTTATATTTTGGTTTCATCTGACATATGACATTTTCCCAATCTTCTCTGGATCATCCAAATGCTCTCTAGCAAACTTCAGACGGCCTGGACATGTACTGGCTTAAGCAGGGGGACACGTCTGGCACTGCAGGATTTGAGTCCCTGGCGGCGTAGTGTGTTACTGATGGTAGGCTTTGTTACTTTGTCCCAGCTCTCTGCAGGGCATTCACTAGGTCCCCCCGTGTGGTTCTGGGATTTTGCTCACCGTTCTTGTGATCATTTTGACCCCACGGGGTGAAATCTTGCGTGGAGCCCCAGATCGAGGGAGTTATCAGTGTTCTTGTATGTCTCCATTTCCTAATAATTGCTCCAACAGTGGATTCTTCAAACCAAGCTGCTTACCTATTGCAGATTCAGTCTTCCCAGCCCAGTCTTCCCAGCCTGGTGCAGCTCTACAATTTTGTTTCTGGTGTCCTTTGACAGCTCTTTGGTCTTGGCCATAGTGGAGTTTGGATGTGACTGTTTGAGGTTGTGGACAGGTGTCTTTTATACTGATAACAAGTTCAAGCAGGTGCCATTAATACAGGTAACGAGTGGAGGACAGAGAGCCTCTTAAAGAAGAAGTTACAGGTCTGTGAGAGCCAGAAATCTTGCTTTTTTGTAGGTGACCAAATACTTATTTTCCACCATAATTTGCAAATAAATTCATTAAAAATCCTACAATGTGATTTCTGGATTTTTTTCCTCATTTTGTCTGTCATAGTTTGAAGTGTACCTATGATGAAAATTACAGGCCTCTCTCATCTTTTTAAGTGGGAGAACTTGCACAATTGATGGCTGACTAAATACTTTTTTGCCCCACTGTATGTGAGAATGCTKTTCATTGACTACAGCTCAGCGTTCAACACCATAATGCCCACAAAGGTCATCACTAAGCTAAGGACCCTGGGACTGAAAACCTTCCTCTGCAACTGGTTCCTGGATTTCCTGACGGGCCTCCCCAGGTGGTAAGGGTAGGCAATAACACGTCTGCCACGCTGATCCTCAACACTGGTTCCCCTCAGGGGTGCGTACTTGGTCCCTTCCGGTCCCCCCATGTTCACCCACGACTGCATGGCCAAACACGACTCCAACACCATCATGAAGTTTGCTGACGACACAACAGTGGTAAGCCTGATTACCAACAACGATAAGACAGCCTATAGGGAGGAGGTCAGAGACCTGGCAGTATGGTGCCAGATCAACAACCTCTCCTTTAATGTGAGCAAGACAAAGGAGCAGATCGTGGACAACAGGAAAGGCAGGCCGAACAGGCCACCATTAACATCGACAAGGCTGTAGTGGAGCGGGTRGAGAGTTTCAAGTTCCTTGGTGTCCACATCACCAACGAACTATCATGGTTCAAACACACCAAGACAGTCGTGAAGAGGGCACAACAGCACCTTTTCCCCCTCGGAAGACTGAAAAGATTTGGCATGGGTCCCCAGATCCTCAAAATGTTCTACAGCTGCACCATCAAGAGCATCCGGAACGGTTGCATCACCGCCTGATATGGCAACTGCTTTGCATTTGACCGTAAGGCGCTATAGAGGGTAGTGCGTAGGCCCCAGTACATCACTGGGGCCAAGCTTACTGCCATCCTGAACKTCTATACCAGGTGGTGTCAGAGGAAAGCCCCCAAAAATTGTTAAAGACTCCAGTCACCCAGTCATAGACTGTTCTCTCTGCTACCGCACGGCAAACGCTACTGGAGCACCAAGTCTAGGACCAAAAGGCTCCTTAACAGCTTCTATCCCCAAGCCATAAGACTGCCGAACAATTAATCAAATGGCCACCCTGACTATTTACATTGACCCCCCCACCCCCATTTGTTTTTACACTGCTGCTACTATTATTTTATTGTGTTACTTTTTATAATTGTTTACTTTCGTTTATTTGGTAAATATTTTCTTAACTCTTTCTTGAACTGCATTGTTTGTTAAGGGKGTGTAAGTAAGCATTTCACGGTAAGGTCTACACTTGTTGTATTCGGCGCATGTGACAGATAAAGTTTGATTTGAATTGATGTATGTCTCACAGTATAAAAGCTACTTAGATGTGAACAGCTGAATAATAAAAGGTTACACATGATCTAATATCAGGTTAGTATCAGTTTACACATTGAATAAGTAGCTTTGAATGAGTAGCTTTCCAATGTAAAAATGCATGGCTTGTCTTTTTAGTAACTTTATAACAAGGCTTGATTCAAATTTCCACATTACAGAAGCTCAAAGGTTTAAGTCAAACATTTCTGGCAAAACTTAAATCAGAATAGAGGTAACCCTAACCTACTGTACAGTAAGCCTACAGCATTTGGATTTGGACCCTTTTCAAACATTGTTTGATCAGCTTCACGCCAGGTATGGGCCGAATCACAAGGAAGTGGTACTGGCTAAGCATGCAGCGTGAGGTCCTTTACACAAGCACGTTCATTACAAGAATGTCATTGGGTGTTGTGAATAATGCTGTGTTCTGCCGTCTCCTAGGCTCATTGTGTCACTAAATTGTGTAGCCACAGGAGTATCTTGAGGGGAGYACATCACATAATAATGGCCGGAAAGGAGGGAATGGAATGGCATCAAATACATTGAAACCATGTGTTTGATACCATTCCACTGATTCTGCTCCAGCAATTACCACAAGCCAGTCCTCCCCAATTAAGGTGCCACCAACCTCCTGTGGTACAGACAGTGCAACACTGTGCAAGTAAAATTGGGTCAACAGGGGTTCCTCTGAGAATCTATGCAACATATATGAATGACCACACCACAAGAACCATTATGCAACCCCTCAGCTGATCAGTCCTTTGGGATGTGTAGTCATCTTGACTGACTTTCGCTGTGTAACGCGACATGACAGAAACTACACCTCCCATGTAACATCGCGATTCATTGCTTCACTCGTTTCACTGGGTTTCCACAGTCACAAAGTACTATATTGTAAAAACTAATGAAAACAAAAAATAGCTTTTGGTCTTAATTGAAGGTTAGGCATAAGGTTAGCAGTGTGGTTAAGGTTAGGTTTAAAATKCCATTTTAAGAAGATAATTTGTAGAAATAGGCGGGGTTTATGACTTTGTGGTTGTAGTAACTAGTGACAACCGTTTCACTGGGAGTATAGCTAGTTCACTACTTAAAAATCCAGTTTCATGATTCACTTCATTAATAAATAAACTGATTCGCTGTCATGGTGCAATATGCAGCCTGTCCTGCGTTCCAGCTTGGAAGGCCTCGATATGATCAGGTAAAGGATTTTTTTTTTTTTTTACTAATCACATTGTTATCTCTGAAAAGGGTGCAAAACACAACATCTTTGCAGATCTCCGACCTGTTCCTGCATCGTTATGCTCGCTGCTTTTGACTTTGTAGCGAAAGTTACCTCTGGTGTCTGCTCGAAAAAATGTTTTGTCTTTGTAGTGCAATTTCTCTTTATGCTCTGTGTAAATGCATGAAAGTATGCTACTTTCTTGGAATTAACAAGTAGCAGGGTTGGCCGCCCCAGTGTAGCTAGATACTGAAGCTTCTTCATCAATGCTTTGCGGACATCCAACGTGTTCTCAGAGCATTTCGTATTATTCTGTACGTATATCCGAGACACTTATTTTAGTAAGCTGTTTCATAGAGCCCCACAGTGGAGGTGTCATAATACCCATTTTGTGTAGGCTTACCCCTGTGAAGTTTTGATAACCATGTAAATCTCTCTCGGACAAGGTGACTTATCAATACATTCGGCTCTATTTATTCTGAGATTTGAAAATGCTAATTAGCATCAAAGTAGACATCATGCAAGACTACAAATCCCGGCAAACTCCTGCATATCATCAAGTTGACACCTTTGCTAAGAGGTATTGTGTCAATTTAAAACTTGCACAAGACAGTTAACAGAATTGTCAATTTAAAGAAATGTAACCAACTTATTCATTACTAAATTTAGCTAACATTATATAGTTAATCCAGAGATTCTTACCTTTGCCTCGATTCGGCAGTCTAGTCCAGATCATGGCATTAGTATTTTCTTTATGATAGCCACATTAGCAGCTAATTAGAATTTCATTTTGAGGGGTTAAATACAGGAGAATATATTGATAAGTCACCTTGTTCTCTAGGGAGTTTCACACGGTTATCAAAATGTCACGCCAGGGTAAGCCCACACGAAACACAGCCCTTATTTTWAGTGTTTCTAAAACATAAAAAATGAATGGTGGAAAAACAATTGGAACCATTTCCTTGTTTGACTGCTAGGTTTTATGGGTATTATGACTGGTACTGTGGTACTTTATAGTATGTATTAATTTGTGGATGTCCATCATCCATTTTGTATGATATGTTACGAATTACAATTTGTACAATATGTTACACATTTGCATAAAGTACAGCATATTATGAATTTGAAAAACGTATGATATGTTACAAATTACAATTTGTTGTGGTTAACGTTAGCTAGCTCTAAGGGTCAGGTGTTAAGGTTAGCTGTTAGGTTAAAGGATCAGTGGAAGGGTTAGGTGAAGGGTTAGCTGGCTAAATAGTTTCAAAGTTGCTAAAGTCGTACATGATGAGATTCGAACACGCAACCTTTGGGTTGCTAGATGTTCACCTTATACGCCCACCCATCCAACTTGACCATCCACCCTCCTTTCATTTTTGCCATAAGTAACCTTCTATCTTGTGTAACCATACCAAACATAACATATCATACTAATTTGAGTGTCCTGGATTTATGTTTACTATGTTACATCTAGTCTATGAGACCAGTCTGGGACATCCTATGGCCATAATAATTATAGGGAGGGAGGAGGAGTCTGTCTGCAAGCGACTTCAACATTTGTTTTCAGGATTCAGGTTCACTCAATTATTTTAAGTTTTGTTTTACTATTGACAGTTACAGCTGATTTAAGGGATTGTATATCAATTCGCTTTCCTTAAATATTTGTCATCTGATCTATTCGTTTCCGTCTCTGAATTGTTTAATCAAACTTTTCGCAGCCAGCTCCTGATATCAGGGCATACAAACTACAATCTCTGTCCTGAATTAACCTATTGCGCATGTGCGCCCAGCATTTATTAAACCTTAGTAGACTGCACCTAATATAGAATAGAACAGCCAAAATAGAATAGCTTTATTCTCACTTCTTATGTGACATCCGGAATAGATTTCTACATTTGTGCAGTTTTATGTCTAGCACAAACTCAAACTTTCAAGAGGGATAAAAAGTGACGATTAAGAATGTAGCTTATGTACACTGAACAAAAATATCAATGCAACAATTTCTAAGATTTTACAGTTCATATAAGGAAATCAGTCAATTGAAATAATAAATTAGGCTCTTATATATGGATTTTATACGATTGGGAATACAGATATGCATCTGTTGGTCACAAATAGGTAAAAAAAAAAGAAGGGCTTCAGGATCTTGTCACAGTATCTCTGTGCATTCAAATTGCCGTCGATAAAATGCAATTGTGTTCGTTGCCTGTAGCTTATGCCTGCCTGCTCATACCATAACCCCAAGAGGTTGGAGGTGGCTTATGGTAGAGAAATGAATGTAAAATTCTCTGGCAACAGCTCTGGTGGACATTCTTGCAGTGAGAATGTCAATTGCACGCTCCCTCAACCTGAGACATCTTTGGTATTGTGTTGTGTGACAAAACTGCACATTTTAGAGTGACCTGTTATTGTCCCCAGCACAAGGTGCACCCATGTAATAATCATTCTGTTTAATCAGCTTCTTGATATTCCACACCTGTCAGATGGATGGATTATCTTGGCAAATAATAAAMGCTCACTAACAGGGATTTAAACAAATGTGTGCACAATTTGAGAGAAACAAGCTRTTTGTGCGTATGGAAAATTTCTGGGATCTTTTATTTTAGCTCATAAAACATGGGACCAACACTTTACATGTTGTGTTTATATTTTTGTTCAGTATTAGAAGGCTCTTCATTTTCCTAAATCATTTTTTTCCCCTTCCACCCATTTTAAATAGGTTTAGCGAAAAACACTTTAATTTCWGATTTTTGTAGAATATTATGCATCTTCCAAACTGTTGGCTAAATCAGACAGTGAAGCTCCTAAGAGTCTGGGTTATCTCATATTGCAATTTCTGTCTGTCCTTCTCTTTAGCATATGCGTCAAAATGTCTGTCCTGTGAAGTGATTATGCACTTGCAGTGGTCAACTAGACCGATAATGTGACCTTCACGTTGGCTCAAATTGCAACTCTGTTTTTGGAAACCGTTCATGACCGCTGGCAATTAATGAGATTAAAAGGTCTGTAACCTCACTTGTAATTGGCCTTGTATAGTGGAATTCAGTGTTCGAGGCTAGCCTATATTAAAACAGCTGTGAATGCAATATTATGTTATAAGGAAATGATTTACCTGCTGAAATAGTAAAGTCCAAAGAAAGTCTCATTTGTTATTGTCTTGGCCATCTTTATTGCCTTTTTATATATTTTATAGGCATTTCTAATCAAAACGCATGGAGGTGGAATAACAAGAAACCAATCAATAAGGGACACTTGCGCCTTCTCTTGGAACCAACCCAATCCCTCACAGATAACTGATGATAGTAATTTTCATCAGGATATTGCATGGTACCAAGTAGTCTCTTCTCAGTGCCAAGAGGCTTAATAACAGTCTATTTAGACTTCCATTTTGCAACCTCTGATGCAATTGCAAAACACAAACAATTTTGTTCATGTGAATTGTTCCAAAAATCATTGAGTCATCCTGCATTTCAAAATTTMGAATTTCATCATTACAAGCATCCATTCATATGTCAAACACTGCATTTATCAGTGGGCGATGGACAGTTTCATTGTTTCACAAATAGAACATCCACCTTTTTTTGTGCCCCAAAAACCTTCAGCACAGTAATATGCAGTAACATTTTCAGTTTATTGCATCAAAGCAGTTACAATTAGGCCATCTCGTGAATCAGCATAAATCTCCCTGTCTCTTATTGCAGCTGCACGTGACACATCTCTGCTAGCTGTGTTTTGTATTCTCTGGTGAGCTGAAGCACATGCATAATTAAAGCGGTCTTCTCACATGGAGCCTGTTCTCTTCACCCAGCCATACAAAACAGAGCTACACATATGGGCAGTGAGGACATTATACCGTCTATGGGCAGTGAGGACATTATACCGTCTATGGGCAGTGAGGACATTATACAGTCTATGGGCAGTGAGGACATTATACCGTCTATGGGCAGTGAGGACATTATACAGTCTATGGGCAGTGAGGACGTTATACAGTCTAGGGGCTGTGAGGACACTGAATAATGAAAGGATACACAGATTTACAGAATGGTAGCTACTACGTTCTTCACAATTACATGTCACGAGAGGTTGAGGAGCGTGTTTTAAATTAAAACCGAATGTAGGAAAGATAATGAAGATGGAGAAATTAGCTCTCCTGTCTTGCCTTTCGTCGCCTGCCCTTCATAAGTGATAAATGGCTCGAAGGCATCTGACTGAAGCTGAAATGTTTCAGTCCATCTGGTTGCCAAAAGACTCTTGGCATGCACTGCCATCAGGCCTTTTCAAACTGTTGGCACACAATGTTCAGCCAGGCCCATCTAGTAAGGGGACTGGAAAAGTGATATGCTTCACCACCAAGTAATGACATTTCTGACTGCGGTGAAGAAAATATGCTCAAGTGCTCRTCAAATCAAATTTTATTAGTCACATGCGCCGAGCACAACCTTACAGTGAAATGCTTACTTACGAGCCCCTCGTAGGGGGGGCAATGCAAATAGTCTGGGTAGCCATTTGACCAGATGTTCAGGAGTCTTATGGCTTGGGGGTAGAAGCTGTTTCGAAGCCTAATGGACCTAGACTTGGTGCTCCAGGACCGCTTGCCTTGTGGTAGCAGAGAGAACAGTCTATGACTAGAGTGGCTGGAGTCTTTGACAATTTTTAGGGCCTTCCTCTGACACCACCTGGTATAGAGGTCCTGGGTGGCAGTAAGCTTGGCCCCAGTGATGTACTGGGCCGTTCGCACTACGCTCTGTAGGTCGGAGGCCGAGCAGTTGCCATACCAGGCAGTGATGCAACCAGTCAGGATGCTCTTGATGGTGCAGCTATAGAACCTTTTTGAGGATCTGAGGACCCATGCCAAATCTTTTCAGTCTCCTGAGGGGGAAWAGGTTTTGTCGTGCCCGTTTCACGACTGTCATGGTGTGCTTGGACTATGTTAGTTTGTTGGTGATGTGGACCCCAAGGAARTTGAAGCTCTCAACCTGCTCSACTGTAGCCCCGTCGATGAGAATGGGGGCGTGCTCGGTCCTCCTTTCCTGTAATCCAGAATCATCTCCTTTGTCTTGATCACGTTGAGGGAGAGGTTGTTGTCCTGGCACCACACGGCCAGGTCTCTGACCTCCTCCRTATAGGCTGTCTCGTTGAAGTCGGTGATCAGGCCTATCACTGTTGTGTCATCGGKAAATMTAATAATGTTGTTGGAGTCGTGCCTGGCCGTGCAGTCATGAGTGAACKGGGAGTACGGGAGGGGGCTGAGCACACATCCTTGAGGGGCCCCTGTTGTGAGGATCAGAGTGGTGGATGTGTCAGGAAGTCCAGGATCCAGTTGCAGAGAGAGGTGTTTAGTCCCAGGCTCCTTCGCTTAGTGATGAGTTTGAGGGCACTATGGTGTTGAACGCTAAGCTGTAGTCAATGAATAGKATTCTCACATAGGTGTTCCTTTTGTCCAGGTGGGAAAGGTCAGTGTGGAGTGCAATAGAGACTGCATCATCTGTGGATCTTTTTGGGCGGTATGCAAATTGAAGTGGGTCTAGGGTTTCTGGGATGATGGTGTTGTGAGCCATGACCAGCCTTTCAAAGCACTTCATAGCTACAGACGTGAGTGCTACGGGTCAGTAGTCATTTAGGCAGAGGCACTATGCTGGTCTGCTTAAAACATGTTGGTATTACAGACTCGGACAGGGAGAGGTTGAAAATGTCAGTGAAGACACTTGCTAGTTGGTCAGCGCACGCTCGCAGTACACGTCCCTGTAATCCGCCTAGCCCTGCGGCCTTGTGAATGTTGACCTGTTTAAAGGTCTTACCCACATTGGCTGCGGAGAGCGTGATCACACAGTCTTCCGGTACAGCTGGTGCTCTCATGCATGTTTCAGTGTTATTTGCCTCAACGCGAGCATAGAAGCAGTTTAGCTCGTCCGGTAGGCTCGTGTCACTGGGCAGCTCTCGGCTGTGCTTCCCTTTGTAGTCTGTAATGGTTTGCAGGCCCTGTCACGTCCGACGAGCGTCAGAGCCGGTGATTCGATCTTAGTCCTATATTGACACTTTGCCRGTTTGATGGTTCGTTGGAGGGCATAGCGGGATTTCTTATAAGCTTCCGGGTTAGAGTCCCGCTTTTTGAAAGCGGAAGCTCTAGCCTTTAGCTCAGTGTGGATGCTGCCTGTAATACATGGCTTCTGGTTGGGGTATGTACGTACGGTCACTTTGGGGACGACGTCATCGATGCACTTACTGATGAAGCCAATGACAGATGTGGTGTACTCCTCAATGCCATTGGAGGAATCCCGGAACATGTTCCAGTCTGTGCTAGAAAACAGTCCTGTATCAAATCAAATCAAATTTTATTGGTGACATACACATGGTTAGCGGATGTTAATGCGAGTGTAGCAAAATTATTGTGCTTCTAGTTCCGACCTAGCAGTAATATCTAACAATTTCACAACCACTACCTTATACACACAAGTGTAAAGGAATGAATAAGAATATGTACATATAAATATATGAATGAGCGATGGCCGAACGGCATAGGCAAAATGCAGTAGATGGTATAGAGTACAGTGTATATACATATGAGATGAGTAATGTAGGGTATGTAAACATTATATAAAGTGGCATTGTTTAAAGTGACTAGTGATACATTTATTACATCCAATGATAACTTACACAGGCTACTTGGCCAACTACTCTACATCGTGTCCATCAGTGAGGTCTTACCCATGGGAGGTATCAGTAGATACAACAGGCTCTGGTGCCAGCTACTTACATTCTGTCTGTCTTATCAGTGAAGGTACTACCCATGGAGAAAATCAGTATACACAGGCTCTGGTCCACACTCTACATTCTGTCTGAGTCTTATCAGTGAAGGTCTTACCATGGGAGGATCTTAGTAGATACACAGGCTCGTTGGTCCACTACTTCTACATTCTGTCTGCTTATCAGTGAAGGTACCTGTTACAACGAGAGACTGAAAAACAGCTTCTATCTGGCCATCAGACTGTTAACCAGCCATCACTAACGAGTGGCTGCTTGACATGACTCAAATCTCTAGCCACTTTAATAATAAAACATTGTGATTG
>NC_036846.1:17672608-17678030 GCF_002910315.2 Salvelinus sp. IW2-2015 | reverse complement strand
TATTCAACCTCCTGAGGTTCAAGAGGCGCTGTTGCGCTTTCTTCACCATGCTGTCTGTGTGGGTGAACCATTTCAGTTTGTCTGTGATGTGTATGCCGAGGAACTTAAAACTTTCCACCTTCTTCACTACTGTCCCATCGATGTGGATAAGGGGTGCTCCCTCTGCTGTTTCCTGAAGTCCACGATCTGTAGCTTAGCATCTAGTCACTTYTGCTTCCTGCTGTAATTGTTGCTTGTAAGCAAGAATCAGGAGGATGGAATTATGGTCAGATTTGCCAAATGGAGGGCGAGGGAGAGCTTTGTATGCATCTCTATGTGTGGAGTATAGGTGGTCCAGAGTTATTTTCCCTCTGGTTGCACATTTAACATGCTGATAGAAATTTGGTAAAGCTGATTTAAGTTTCCCTGCATTAAAMTCCCCGGCTACTAGMAGCACCGCCTCTGGGTGAGRGTTTTCTTGTTTGCTTATGGCGGAATACAGCTCATTAAATGCTGTCTTAGTGCCAGCCTCTGACTGTGATGGTATGTAAACAGCTACAAAGAATATAGATGATAAACTCTCTCGGTAGGTAGTGTGGTCTGCAGCTTGTCATGAGAAACTCTATCTCAGGTGAGCAATAGCTCGAGACTGCCTTAGATATCGTGCAACAGCTGTTGTTTACAAAAATACAGTTGAGGTCGGATGTTTACATACACCTTAGCCAAATACATTTAAACTCAGTTTTTCACAATTCCTGACATTTAATCCTGGTAAAAATTCCCTGTCTTAGGTCAGTTAGGATCGCCACTTTACAGGGAATTGAATAGGTGATGGACTTTGAACATCAGCACCATCTCTCAGAATTCTCACTTCCTGTTTGGATTTTTTCTCAGGTTTTTGCCTGCCATATATTCTGTTATCTCACAGACATCCATTCAATCAAACAGTTTAGAACACTTCAGAGTGGTTTTCTAATCCAATAGTATAATAAATATGCAAATTAAGCATCTGGGACAGAAGGAGGCAGTTCACTATGGCACGCAATTCATCCAAAGTGGAAAATGCGACCTCTATAGTCAAAGAAGTTATCGGTTAATTGTTGTGTAGAGTTCAGGTGATTTAATGTTTTAGGGGATAACAAGTAAACAGAGCAGCTTGTGTGGGTTGACTCTTAAGACAACAGTGCAAGACTGCTCGCAAACTGCAATGTCTTTGACGAGTTACTGGGAAGATAAAAAACAACCAAGTGGACATTAAAACTTGTACATCTTAATGCCTTCACGGAGTTCGTGGCTGAACGAACGAATATCACATACAGCTGGCTGTTATACGATGTACCGCAGGATAGAACAGCGGCATCTGTAAGACAAAGGGCCGGTGGTCTAAGTGTCCAGTTGAAGTCGGAAGTTTACATACACTTAGAGTTTGGAGTCATTAAAACTCGTTTTTCAACCACTCCATAAATTAATTTTAAAAACTATCGTTTTGGCAAGTCGGTTAGGGACATCTACTTTTGCCGCATGACACAAGTAATTTTTCAACAATTGTTTATAGACAGATTATTCACTGGTATCACAATTCAGTGGGTCAGAAGTTTTACATACATTAAAGTTGACTGTGCCTTTTAAAAGCTTGGAAAATCCAGAAAATTAATGTCATGGCTTTAGAAGCTTCTGATAGGCTTATTTTGACATAATTTGAGTCAATTTGGAAGGTGACCTGGTGGATGTATTTCAAGGCTACCTTCAAACCTCAATGCTCTTTGCTTGACATCATGGGAAAATCGAAAAAGAAATTAGCCAAGGAACATTCAAAAAAGAAATTGGAGACCTCTAAAGTCCTGGTTCATCCTTGAGAGCATTTCAAAAAGCAGAAGGTACATGTTTCATCGTAACAAAAATAGTAACAACAAATATAAACACCATGGGCACGCCCAATCATACCGCTCAGGAAAGGACACGCGTTCTGTTCCTCCTAGAGATGGACGACTTTGTGTGCGAAAAGTGCAAAATCAATATCAAACAACAAAGCGAAAGACTTGTGAAGATGTTGGAGGAAACAGGTACAAAATATCTATATCCCAGTAAAAGCAAGTCCTATATCGACATAACCTGAAGGCGCTCAGCAGGAAGAAGCCACTTGAAATGTCGTAACGCCTGACGATCGTTGCAAGCACAATGGAAAATAGTCAACTAGTTTTTGGCATGAAATGTTGCGATGCCAAACTTTGGGCGCATTACTCGTATTGGAGGAAAAAGGGGGGCTTGCAAGGCGAAGAACACTCCCAAACCGTAGAAGCACGGGGGTGGCAGCATCATGTGTGGGGGTGCTTGTGCTTGCAGGAGGGACTGGAGCACTTCAACAAAATAGATGGCATCAATGAAGTAAGGAAATTATGTGGATATATTGAAACAACATCTCAGACATCAGTCAGGCAAGTTAAAGCTTGGTCGCAAATTGGGTCTTCCCAAATGGACAATGACCCACAAGCAATACTTCCAAAAGTTGTGGCAGAAATGGCTTAAGGAACAAAATCAAGGTATTGGAAGTGGGCCATCGACAAAGCCGCTGAACCTCAATCCTATAAGAAAAATGTGTGCAGAACTGTAAAAGCGTGTGTGAACAAGGAAGGCCTAAAAACCTGACCTCAGTTACACCAAGCTCTGTCAGGACGAATGGGCCAAAATTGCCCCAACTTATTGTGGCCCACACTGATGAAAAATCACTCCTTTACTATTATCTGGGGCATTTCACATCTTAAATAGAAAGTGGCGATCCTAACTGACCTAAGACAGGGAATTTTTACCAGGATTAAATGTCAGAATTGTGGAAAAACTGAGTTTGAAATGTATTTGGCTAAGTGTATGTAAACACCGACCTCAAACTGTATTTTTTAAACAACAGCTGTTGCACGATATCTAAGGCAGTCTCGAGCTTCTATTTGCTCACCTGAGATAGAGTTTCTCATGAACAAGCTGCAGAACCACACTACCATACCGAGAGAGTTTAATCATCTTATATTCTTTGTAGCTGTTTACATACCATCACAGTCAGAGGCTGGCATCTAAGACAGCAATTTAAATGAGCTGTTTCCGGCCATAAGCAAACAAGAAAACCTCACCAGAAGGCCGGTGCTACCTAGTAGCCGGGGACATATAATCAAGGGAAACTTAAAATCAGCCCTTTTACAAATTTTCTACTCAGCATTTAAATGTGCAACCAGAGGGAAAATAAAACTCTGGACCACCTATACTCCACAACAAGAGATGCATACTAAAGCTCTCCCTCGGCCCCCATTGGCAAATCTGACCAAATAATTCCATATCCTCCTGATTCTTGCTTACAAACAACAATTACAAGCCAGGAAAGCACAAGTGACCTAGATGCAGCTACAAGATCGTGGACTTAGGAGAACAGCAAGAGGGGCAACCCTTATCCACATCGATGGCGACAGGTAAGTGAAGAGAGGTGGAAAGTTTAAGTTCCTCGCATACAGCATCACAGACAAACTGAAAGTTACCCACATGCAGAACAGCATGGGAGAAACGCCGAACATAGCGCCTCACTTGAACCTCAGGAGTTTGGAATAAATTTGGCTTGTACCAAAATACACTCACAAACTTTACAGAAGCAAGACTTTACAGATCGAGAGCAATCTGTCGAGCTGTATCACCGCCTGGTAACGGCAAACTGCTCTGCCCACAACGTAAGGCTCCAGAGGGTAGTGAGGTCTGCAAACAACGCATCACCGGGGCAAACTCCGTGCCCTCCAGACACCTACACCACCCGAGCCACTGCCTGTTCACGCCCCTATCATCCAAGAAGACGAGCAGTACAGGTGCATCAAGCTGGGGACCGGAGAGACTGAAAAACAGCTTCATCTGGCCAATCCTAAGACATGTTAACACAGCATCAATAATTAGTGGCTGCGCACATCTGACTCAAATCTCTAGCCTACTTTACATAAAAAACATGGATTAATAAATGTATCACTAGTCCTTTAACAATGCCACTTTAATAATATGTTTTACTATACCCTACTTACTCATCCAATATGTAATAGCACTGTACTCTACCATCTTACGGCTAATTCTTGCCTATGCCGTTCGGCCATCGCTCATTCATATTTTGTACATATTCTTAATTCATCCTTTACACTTGTGGTATATAGGTAGTGGTTGTGAAATTGTTAGATATTACTGCTGGTGCGGAAGCTAGAAGCACAATAGATGTTTGCATAACCTCAGCAGTTACATCGCTAACCATGTGTTATGTCAACCATAAAATTTGGATTTGATATTGAATAGAGGGACTGTTTTCCTAAGCAACAGACTGGAACAACATGTTCGGATTCCTCCAATGGGCATGAGGAGTACAACCATCATCTGTCATTGGCTTCATCAGTAAGTGCATCGATGAAACGTCGTCCCGCAAGTGGACCACGTAACTACATACCACCAACCAGAAGCCATGTATTACAAGGCAGCATCACACACTGAGCTAAAGGCTAGAGCCTTCCGCTTTCAAAAAAGCGGGAACCCCTAACCGAAGCTTAATAAGAAATCCCGCTAATGCCCTCCAACGAACCTCAAACGGGCAAAGTCGTCAATAGGACTACAGATCGAATCACCGCTCTGACGCTCGACCGACGTGACAGGGCCTGCAAACCATTACAGACTACAAAGGGAAGCACAGCCGAGAGCTGCCCCAGTGACACGAGCCTAACCTGGAGAGGCTAAACTGCTTTTATGCTCCGTTGAGGCAAATAAACACGAAACATGCATGAGAGCAAACCAGCCTGTACCGAAGACTGTGTGATCACGCTCTCGCGCAGCCAATGTGAGTAAGACCTTCAAACAGGTCACTGCACAAGGCCGCGGGCAGAGCGATACGGGACGTGACTGCGAGCGTGCGCTGACCTACAACTTCACTGACATTTCACCTCTCCTGTCCCGAGTCTAATGACCAACATGTGCTAACAGACCATAGTGCCCTCTGCCTAAATGACACTGCACAGTAGACACTCTGTAGATGAGTGCTTTGAGGTGGTCATGGCTCACAACAATCCATCACCCAGAAACACCCTAGACCACTTCAATTTGCATACCGCCCAAAAAGATCCACAGATGAATGCAGTCCTCTTATTGCCACTGCCACACGACCTTCCCACCTGGCAAACGAGGAACACCTATGGTTGAGAATGTCTATCATTTGCTACAGCTAGCGGTCACACCATAGGTGCCTCAAACTCATCACTAGCGAGGAGCCGGGGACCAACACCATCTCTCTGCATCTGGAATCCGGACTTCCACTGACACATCCCACCACTCTGATCCTCAAACAAGGGGGCCCTCAAGGATGTGTCTATCAGCCCTCCGTACTCACGTCACTCAGACTGCACGGCCGGCAAGACTCCAAAACATTATACATTATTCGATGACA
>NC_036846.1:17588171-17671474 GCF_002910315.2 Salvelinus sp. IW2-2015 | reverse complement strand
ATATATGGATCTGTTTGCACTTCCTACGCCTTCCACTAGATGTCAACAGTCAGTAGAATGTGGAATGTAGCTTATGCTGTGTTGTGGGACCGGATGGGAGATGTTTGAGTCAGTGGTCTGGCAGAGTGCCAGTTCTTGGTCACGCACTTTCCTCATGATATCGTCATGCGTTCCATTACTTATAGAGACTGAAAAGAATGCTCCGGTTGGAACGTTATTGGATATATATGATYACAACATCCTGAAGATTGATTCTCTACTAAGTTTGACCAGTTTATTTGACTTGTAATATAACTTTTTGAAGTTTTCGTCCGACGTTTGCCTGCATCTGCGTGAGCGTTTGGACATGTGTACTACACATGCTAGCAAAATTTGCTAATTGGACATAAGTAATGGACATTATCGAACAAAACAACGATTTATTGTCGAACTAGGAACTATCTTCTGATGAAGATAATCAAATGTAAGGGAATATTTATGATGTAATTTCGTATTTCTGTTGACTCCAACATGGCGGAGAAATGTTCTTAAATCTGAGCGCCGTTTCAGATTATTGCATGGTGTGCTTTTTACGTAAAGTTTTTTTTTAAATCTGACACAGCGGTTGCATTAAGAACACGTGTATTTTTTATTATATGTAAAACATGTATCTTTCATCAAAGTTTATGATGAGTATTTCTGTTATTTGATGTGGCTCTCTGTAAATACTCCAGATATTTTGGAGGCATTTCTGAACATGGCGCCAATGTAAACTGAGATTTGTGGATATAAATATGCACATTATCGAACAAAACATAAATGTACTGTGTAACATGATGTCATATGAGTGTCATCTGATGAAGATGTTCAAAGGTGTTCAAAGGGGAAATGGCTGTGTTTTTCTGTGGCTATGTACTGAGCTAACATAATTGTTTGGTGTGCTTTCCCTGTAAATCCTTTTTGAAATTAGACATGTTGGCTGGATTCACAACATGTGTAGCTTTAATTTGGTGTCTTTCATGTGTGATTTCATGAAAGATTGATTTTTATAGTAATATATTTGAATTTGGCGCGCTACATTTTTTTCTGGATTTTGGCCAAGTGGGACGTTAGAGTGGGACGTTAAAGCTACACATATCCTAGAGAAGTTAACCACTGATTCAATCCACATCAAGTCATGTGAAATGAGATGTTAAGTATTTTGATGTTGAATTAAGGGTCCCACTTTAGACAAACAACACGTTAATAAAAAGCAACTGCTAAATGACTATGACTAAAATGTATTAAAGCATTCATAAAGTATTCGTAAGCCCTACATGACTTTACAAAGCATCTATGAGTAATGTTATACTACAGAAAGGGTGATTATAAAAAGTCCCTACATCTGGTACTTTGGAAAATGTGGCATAACCCTTTTGTCACCCTTTGCATAACATGGGATTTTCTTCTGGGTGATTTCTGAGCCATGGGCCATCCATATACAGTGAGGGGYAAAAAGTATTTGATCCCATGCTGATTTTGTACGTTTGCCCACTGACAAAGAAATGATCAGTCTATAATTTTAATGGTAGCTTTATTTGAACAGTGAGACAGAYTAACAACAAAAKAYTCCAGAAAAACGCATGTCAAAAATGTTATGAATTGATTTGCATTTTAATGAGGGAAATACATATTTGACCCCCTCTCAATCAGAAAGATTTCTGGCTCCCAGGTGTCTTTTATACAGGTAACGAGCTGAGATTAGACACACTCTTAAGGGAGTGCTCCTAATCTCAGCTCGTTACCTGTATAAAAGACACCTGTCCACAGAAGCAATCAATCAATCTGATTCCAAACTCTCCACCATGGCCAAGACCAAAGAGCTCTCCAAGGATGTCAGGGACAGATTGTAGACTACACAAGGCTGGAATGGGCTACAAGACCATCGCCATGGCAGCTTGGTGAGAAGGTGACAACAGTTGTGGATTATTCGCAAATGGAAGAGAAACAAAAAGAACTGTCCAATCTTCCCTCGGGGCTGGGGCTCCATGTGCAAGATCTCACCGTCGTGGTTGCAATAATCGGAGAACGGTGAGGAATCAGCCAGAACTACACGGGAGGATCTTGTCAATGATCTCAAGGCAGCTGGGACCATTATCACCAAGAAAACAATTGGTAACACACTACGCCGCGAAGGACTGAAATCCTGCAGCGCCTGCAAGTCCCCGCTCAAGAAAGCACATATACATGCCCGTCTGAAGTTTGCCAATGAACATCTGAATGATTCAGAGGACAACTGGGTGAAAGGGTTGTTGGTCAGATGAGCCAAAATGAGCTCTTTTGCATCAACTCAACTCGCCGTGTTTGGGGAGGAGGAATGCTGCCTATGACCCCAAGAACACCATCATCCACCGTCAAACATGGAGGTGGAAACATTATGCTTTGGGGGTGTTTTTCTGCTAAGGGACAGGACAACTTCACCGCATCAAAGGACGATGGACGGGGCCATGTACCGTCAAATCTTGGGTGAGAAACCTCCTTCCCTCAGCCAGGGCATTGAATGGTCGTGGATGGTATTCCAGCATGACAATGACCAAACACACGGCCAAGGCAACAATAGAGTGGCTGATGAAGAAGCACATTAGGTCCTGGAGATGGCCTAGCCAGTCTCCAGACCTTAATCCCATAGAAAATCTGTGGAGGGAGCTGAAGGTTCGAGTTGCCAAACTTCAGCCTCGAAACCTTATTGACTTGGAGAAGATCTGCAAAGAGGAGTGGGACAAAATCCCTCCTGAGATGTGTGCAAACCTGGTGGCCAACTACAAGAAACGTCTGACCTCTGTGATTGCCAACAAGGGTTTTGCCACCAAGTACTAAGTCATGTTTTGCAGAGGGGTCAAATACTTATTTCCCTCATTAAAATGCAAATCAATTTATAACATTTTTGACATGTGTTTTTCTGGATTTTTTTGTTGTTATTKTGTCTCTCACTGTTCAAATAAACCTATAGACTGATAATTTCTTTGTCAGTGGGAAAACGTACAAAATCAGCAGGGGGTCAAATACTTCCCCCCCTCACTGTAGGCCTTATTAAAGGGTTTATGAAGGCTTCCTTGAGCCTTAAAAGTGATCTTTAGAGAGGGACCGGATTATTGAAGATGTGACTATGCAACATTAATGGTATTCAATAAAGTAAAGTATCGGGTGGTTTGAATTTTGTCCTTCTTGGACCCACCCACACTGTTAAAAATGAAGTGCTTTGTAACACTAAAACTAGTGACGACTGAGCTGTCACCACCTTAAAGGAGACGAAACCTTAACGTAATGGATGACTGGTGGATCGCATTGAGCCCTGGACTGAAGTTTTGTATGTCTGCTACTGCTGACATTAGCAGTCATTAGCAGTATTTTTCCCCCAATGAATGTCAGGCATAATACCATATTTCTGTAGATTTTTATGTAGATTTTTAAGAATATTAATATGATAAATACCTTACAAATCTTTGAACTGTCTTACTTTATCAATATAAAAATGTGAAAGACCTGTTAATGCTATGTAATTTTGATAATCTGAAAAGATAAAGCACTTGAAGTGTCAAAATCATGTTTTGTAATTATTATCCTGGAGAAACATTGTAATTTTTGTTTTCACAAAAATATATTTTCTTGTGTCCTTTGTTTGAGCATAATGCTGTACATTTGACCTTTTGGAATTACTGATGAGTTTATAAACACTGTAAAAGAGCAGGGAATAAACAACAAATCAAATCATATTTGATTTGATTTGACCTTCTCACATGACTGCCCACTTTACACACGTTACCMCTGCTATATCTTCCATAGTTCAAAACGTCTTGATTGMACCATTATTTATAATCTCACGGGCCTAGCAACTGTAGCCTATAATTAGTGTCAAAGTTTTAAATTATTCTTTAAAATGTTGATCAAAATATTGACTGAAAATCACCATCAATCAATAGTTATGCTATAAAAACCATTAAAACCATTTTGATTGTCTGAGAGACAGTCTGCCAAAACATTGTTTTTGTGTTTGGATGCTGKCTTTTTAATTTATTTGTATTGTTTACCTTTTATTTAACTAGGCAAGTCAGTTAAGAACAACTTTTTATTTACAATGACGGTCTACCCCGGCAAAACCCGGACGACGCTGGCCAATTGTGCGCAGCCCTATGGGACTCCCAGTCATGGCTGGATGTGATACAGCCTGGATTCGAACCAGGGACTGTAMTGACGCCTAAGGCACTGAGATGCAGTGCCTTAGACCATTGCGCCACTCGGGGGGTATACACAGAATCACCAAAAAGGGTTTTCACAACTTTCTTAAAAGCACAATTATGCAGATTGAAGAACCACATTGGGTGTTTCAGAGTACTTCCATTCTGTTTTGAAATACATTTAGTATTTCATAACACATACATTAGGTTTACATTCAAACACCAGATCTCCATTTACGTGCACTACTTTTCATGGTTTTACTAGYCAATGATGGTGTTTTGAGTCTTTCTATTTTAACAGTGCACTCAGTGCATCACTGACAACATGCGTAGCCGTTGAAGATGTCCTCTCCCTCTTTTTTCCCCCTTTTATTCTGCAATTGGCTTGCAAGGTTAGCCGACTGAAATGATGCATCGTAGAAATAATTCACATACATTTTATATGTCTGAACTCGGAATCAAAAAGGATTCCCCAAAATAACATGGGGAGCTGTAGTAGAACGTTTATTTTGATTGGCTATTTTGTGCATTTATCAAAATTCAATCATGGAGCCTGATTTTCAGATGTCATGTTAACAAGATTAGTAGGTAAATCATTCTTCGTGCACAGTTTAAATCAAACTATTAATATTAATCTCACTATTCACAATGATCATATTATTGTGTGCATACACAGTGCCGGCCATGTTCCTATTGGTCAGTATAGTCTCGTAACACCAGCCATACTACACGATAAAGGCCCCAAAAATCGGACACTGACAGAACTGTCGGAGCCCACGACCGCACYTAAAGTACTTAATCGGCAGACCTAGACACTGTCACACTGAACGAGCCAAGACGTCTGACAGTCGTTAACGACCTAAGAATTTGTCTGGGATGGCAAAACATTTTGTCTGGGATGGCAAAATCGTGGCATAAGAGAGCTAAAATTGTACAGTCTGCAAAGGCTTTAACCTATTTACAGAGAGATGGTGTGTTAAGATTTGGTATTACTGTATGGTTAGCTCATCAATAATTAACTAGGCTCTTTCTCGCTTCCAGAGTACCTTTCTTGGCCGGCTGAGACACTTTGTAGCGATCATCGACCCCGGCACACTCTTTGTGTCTGAGGTAAGCTACAGTTGAAAACATCCATCCACATACTGTTTTAGTAAATCAGCTGTAGTTTTTGTAAGAGATACAAAAAATGTGGCCTTCCACTGACTTTCTGATTGAATATGAGACTTGAACTGTGGCAACAGGAGAATGCCGTCCACATTATACTGTAGATCTGGAATTTAATCTGATAACACAGGGACGGACTTGGAAGAGAATTTCTCACACAACAGACRATTTCCCCCCCAACGTCCCTATAATTAGCCAAATAATTATAGTTATTCGCAAAAAAACGAACAATTTAGACAGGCCCCCTGGGCTAAAGATGGACCGGCCCATCTGACATTTGCCAGAACTGCCATTACCTAGTCCTTCTCTAAAATAACACATTAAGAAGAAACCTAACTACCTACTTTTAATTCTCTTGTTGACTCAAATTACACTTATCTTTCCAGAGACGATTGAGAGAATGCGTCAAACTCCTGGATGATTTTAAACGTGGAACACTACCACCAGGAGTTACAGATCTACAGGTGAGGTTTTAAACATGACCTACCACCGGGAGTTTCTAGATCTACAGTGAGATTAAACAGGAACACTACCACCAGAGTTTCAGATCTACAGGTGAGGTTTTAAACATGGAACACTACCACCGGGAGTTACAGATCTACAGGTGAGTTTTAAACATGAACACCACCACGGGAGTTACAGATCTACAGGTGAGATTTTAAACATGGAACACTACCACTGGGAGTTACAGATCTACAGGTGAGATTTTAAACATGGAACACTACCACCGGGATTACAGATCTGACAGGTGAGGTTTTAAACATGGAACACTACCACCGGGAGTTACAGATCTGCAGGTGAGGTTTTAAACATGGAACACTACCACCGGAGGTTTCAGATCTACAGGTGAGGTTTTTAAACATGGAACACTACCACTGGGAGTTACAGATCACAGGTTGAGATTTTAAACTGGAACACTACCACTGGGAGTTACAGATCTACAGGTGAGGATTTTAAAACGATGGAACACTACCACGGGAGTTCAGATCTACAGGTGAGATTTTACAAACATGGAACACTACCACCTGGGAGTTTACAGATCTTACAGTGAGAGTTTTAAACATGCGAACACTACCACCTGGGAGTTACAGTATCTACAGGTGAGATTTTAAACATGGAACACTACCACTGGAGTTATCAGATCACAGGATGAGGTTTAAACATGGAACACTACCACTGGGAGTTACAGATCTACAGGTGAGATTTTAAACATGGAACACTACCACTGGGAGTTACAGATCTGCAGGTGAGGTTTTAAACATGGAACACTACCACAAGGAGTTTCAGATCTACAGGTAAGGTTTTAAACATGGAACACTACCACCAAGAGTTACAGGTCTGCAGGTGAGTTTTTTTTCTATAAAAATTCATTTGTCAGTGTTAGATTATTTACAGTGCCTTCAGAAAGTATTCATACCCCTTCACTTTTTCCACATTTTGTTGTGTTACAGCCTGAATTTAAAATTGATTAAAACACCCCATAATGTCAAAGTGGAAATATATATTTTTGACATTTTTACAAATTCATTCAAATTGAAAAAATGCTGAAATGTATTGAGTTAATAATTATTCAACCCCTTTTATTTTTACCTTTATTTAACTAGGCATTCAACATGATTTTTGAATGACTATCTCATCTCTGAACCCAACACATACAATTATCTGTAAGGTCCCTCAGTTGAGTAGTGAATTTCAAACACAGATTCAACCACAAAGACCAGGGAGGTTTTCCAATGCCTCACAAAGAAGGGCACCTATTGGTAGATGGGTAAAATGCTATTAATTACACTTTGGATGGTGTAACAATACACCCAGACACTACAAAGATACAGGCGTCCTTCCTTACTCAGTTGCCGGAGAGGAAGGAAACCGCTCAGGGATTTCACCATGAGGTAAATGGTGACAGTTACAGAGTTAAAACAGTTACAGAGTTTAATGGCTGTGATAGGAGAAAACTGAGGATGGATCAACAACATTTTAGGTACTCCACAATACATTTACATTACATTTAAGTCATTTAGCAGACGCTCTTATCCAGAGCGACTTACAAGTTGGTGCATTCACCAATACTAACCTAATTGACAGAGTTAAAAGAAGGAAGCCTTTTCAGAATACAAATATTCCAAAACATGCATCCTGTTTGCAAGAAGGCACTAAAGTAATACTGCAAAAAAGATTGGCAAAGCAACAGTAGCGATGCATGGGTAAAATCACAGGGGAAGCTAATTCAGGATAATAAAGGCGTATTACAACTTATGTGTTGTGATAATTGCGTTGTTTGCTCTATAATTAGTTCATATGCCTTGATGCCGTTATATATAGGCCTAAGGCCGAGACAATAACAAGACAGTGGTAGAATAAATCCAACCACACATTTGTTTCATTACATAACCGGAGAGCAAAATCTGTCCGGTGAAGACCACAACATGTTGCATGTAACAAACAGTTACATGACTTACAGCATGGTCAAGCAAGGTAATGTTTCAGACATTTTCGGACTACTAAACAGCTATTGATTTAGAACCACGGAGAGTTACCAGAAGTCACAAAGAAAACAGGAGCTGCCTCGACTATTCCAGCACCATTTCAACTTCAACATTTCATCCTCTAATCACCTATGCTTAGTCTAATCCAGTGACAACGAAAAMATACCAAAAACGATTTAGTCCAATCAATGTAAGGTAAATATGATGTGGCTGTGCATGGTACTGATTTCTCTCTCTCTGTGTGTGTTTGCAAGTAGAAGAAAACATGTTTACTCACGCTACTTGTAGAGAAACGCCAATGCCATCCTCMTCATGTTGCCTAAACGGTCTATGACTATGTCATACAGTACACGCTTTTAGTTTTTGTTGTCCTGGGCTACCTGGCTAAAATAGTTGCTTGCTAGCCTAACTTCCTTTTCATGGGCAACGATACGCCAGGCCATCTAGTTAACATTAGTATTCTACATCTAGCTACATGTGGAACTTCCATCCTCTCAGGCCAGGGTCACAATGTATGAATTTATGGTTGGATCAGAATCAGCGTTATAATCATTGCCCAGTACAGAGAATTAAGTTAAACCACAAGTCCAAATCCCTATCTCCATCCATGGTTAATTTAYAAAAGGGATGATTTTATCTAGCTAGCCACCAGAGGACAACAACACAACGAGATGCAACAATTCAAGTTTTTTTCTGTCAATAATGACGTTTGGCTTGTGACGTAATTGGTCTGAAGCCAAATCCAAACTGACTTCCATTGACCTATTTTTTTCCCCCCGGTGCTGCAGGACCATTCACAGCTGAGATTACTCAGTTTAGCTCAATGCTTATTGGCTTATTTGTTTTTTTTTATCAAGGGAGCCCAAATGCTCGCTGGCTTCCCTTGCATACAATGCTACGGGGGCAACAATGTCATACTCTTTCTGACCAGACAGCTTTAGATAGATACCCTACACTTACTGAGACAGAGGAATGCTGTTTCGTTTGCTCTGATGCTTTCTCCGGTAAGATACATTCAGCAGCCTCTTGTGAATTGATGGAAATGTATGGAACACAGAGAGACGAAATATAAATTATTTTGTATGTTTTTTCTTTTTGTCTTGGAGTTTTTTGCGGAAGCCTGGCTTCCCTTGGCATCCATGAATACACGCCACTGCAAAGCAATTCACTTTTTGTCCTAAATTCAAAACTTATTGGCTGGGCCTTGCTCCCCAGTGGTTGGAACTGGCTGCCAAGTGAGTTGGCCTATGCCCTCCCAGGCCCACCCATGGCTGCACACCAGCCCAGTCATGTGAGATCCATAGATTAGGGCCCAATGAATTTATTTAAATTGACTGATATCCTTAAATTAAAAGTTTTGCATGTTGCGTTTTATATTTTTGTTCAGTATACTTCAAAATCTATGGCAAGACCTGAAAATGGTTGTCTACCAATTTGACAGAGCTTGGGCAAATGTTGCACKATCCAGGTGTGCAAAGCTCTTAGTACCTTACCCAGAAGGACTCCCAGTGTCACGATCGTCGTAATGTGGAAGAGAGGAGGACCAAGGCGCAGCGTGAAGTGAATACATTCTTCTATTTATTTAAGAAGAAAACCTAACTAATACAAACAACAAAACGAACGTGACGCTATAATTAATAGTGCAGACACAAGCAACTAACACATAGACAATAACCCACAACCCACAATACAAAACAGGCTACCTAAATATGGTTCCCAATCAGAGACAACGCAAAACACCTGTCTCTGATTGAGAACCATATCAGGCCAAACACATAAATAGACAAACTAGACATACAACATAGAATGCCCACTCAGATCACACCCTGACCAACCAAAACATAAAACACACAAAGCAAACTATGGTCAGGGCGTGACACCCAGCTGTAATCGCTGCCAAAGGTGCTTCTACAAAGTATTTACTCAGCTGTGAGATATGAGATATTTGTGTATTTCATTTTCAATATATTAGCAACAATTTCTGAAAATATTTTGTTCACTTTGTCATTATGGGGTATTGTGTGTAGATGGATGAGAATGTTTTATTTAATCCATTTTGAATTCAGYCTGTAACACAACAAAATGTGGAGTAAGTCAAGGGGTATGGATACTTTCTGAAGGCACTGTACTATTCCAAAGAGGTTTTTTGTTTACAAGCATATTGTTTATGACGCTTGCAATATGTAGTTGTAGCATACTCCTTACATTCAGCAGCCCAAAATTTTCCCTCACTGCTCTGAAATGACACACATGTTGTTTTTGACTCTCTAGCTATGGGAAGCCCAAAAGGTGAAGCAGGTAAGTTTTGGTGCACGTCTGCTTTGTATAAAGCAGTTTGACCCCATTTTGACCCCATGTATTTATTGCCATACAGTACATTCCCCCTCTCCTCTTGGCAGCATGATGATGATGTTACACTCTATATCTCATATCTGTATGCAGGCCATCATTCATCCTGACACAGGAGAGAAGATCTTCATGCCTTTCCGAATGTCAGGTATGACTTCCGAATGAAGATTTTCGACAGAGTGACTTTTATTTTGTTACTGGTCATTTTTACACTGATTTATATTATTTTGTATCTAAACAGGTTATGTCCCWTTTGGAACACCAATTGTAAGTCTTATATGAAATATTACTGTATTTCATATGTATCTATGGAAAGAATATTCAACTTTGGCCATTTGTTTAATTATACATTGTCTTTACTGACTTCTTGGGGTAGATGGAAGCTTAGCTCTGGTCCAGGGTTTTAGTGTGCTTTACTGCAATTAGTAGAGGAATGTGCGCTAACGACATGGACCAGAGCTAATGGAAGCCGTCATTCTGGATCTAATAGAGGCAATGTAAGAACGTAGTTGAACTATTGTCTCCCTATCTGGTGTCATCTAGGTTGTGGGCCTTCTTCTTCCAAATCAGACTGTGGTATCTACTATTTTCTGGCAGGTAAAAAAATGCCAAGACACCTTTTCATTGGATATGCTCTCCTTCCCAGTTCTGTTAACTGATGTAATTTAATTTTACTGAATGTTTTTTCTCCTTTCAGTGGCTGAACCAAAGTCACAATGCCTGTGTCAACTACTCAAACCGCAATGCTACTAAGGTAGTGTATGATGTTTCTAAGGTAGCGTATGATGTTTCTAAGGTAGCCTAGGATGTTTCTAAGGTAGCCTAGGGCAAGGAGAACCCCAGCTCAGCTAAAACCATTGACAAGTACGTTCCGTTTTCAAGGGATTGTTAAATAAATGTGAACTATTTTATTGTATTATCACCTCTTGAAGAGCATAGTCAGAACTACAAYTTTCAGATTATTCAATGCAAAACAATTGRGCACTTTTAGTTCCATCATCAGAGTTATACAGCAATTAARTTCTCCCCAGCAGGCAAATCGAAACTCTGCACCTTATTGTGATGTTGTATTAATAATTACCTATTTAACCATGGGTCATGTTTTATTAGGCCCAAACAGAATACAATTGACTGAAACAGGGAGGGATTACCTGGACTTGCAATAAGAAATGTTTTGCTATGGTTTGCCCTAAAAAAAAAAAGTGTTTTGCTCATATGGCTGATGTCGAAGTGTCCATTTTCTATTTAGAGTTTTGGTATTCAAGGTAATGATTTTAGCCAGCGTTAGACTTATGTGAGAGGCTGTGAAATACTAAGTCATTCATGTTGTTGTTCATATTAGCCTACACCAACATCCAAGTTTCTTCAAGGTTACTTCGGAGCTGTGACCAGTGCTGTCTCCCTTGCGGTCAGTTGTTGATTTATTATACATTTATGGTAATTAATATTCAGTCTCAGAGCAGGGATTCTGTCCTGCCTGTCCTGCCTATTTGTATTCTATGTAATAACATAGGTGCTACAAGTTAAATGGGTTTAAGTTTCAAAGTTTATTTGCCACATGCATAGGATACGACAGGTGTAAAACAGTACACATTTKGTTGAGGGTTTATCCTAAAGTTTTTGCTGTGTTTAGGTGGGACTGAATGTACTGATTCAGAGAGCCAACAGGTTGAGTCCAGCAACCCAAATAATCATACAGAGACTCATCCCTTTCCCAGCTGTGGGTATGTATTCATAAATAATGATTTATTAAGTGATTATCATGACAGTATTAATGTGAAAATCTAGACACCCGTTTACCACAATGTAATATGAGCTACAGGTGCAAATAAATACTGCCATTACGTTTGGGTTCATTCTCTGTCCTCTCCTGTATGTAGGTCTCCCCTTTTGCATCCCTCACATGGATAAATCACCTTTAACAAGAGCTACAAATAAACTGGTGTCAGAGGAGGCAGAGTTTTGCAGGCTTATAAAATGTCCTTGCTGATGTTTTGCTGCTGACTTCTACTCGAAAGGGATGGATAACAATTTACAGAAGGGTTASCTAGAGGATAATGGGGGAGGGTCATGCTTTTCAATTTCAGTTAAGGGGAAGGTTAAGTAAAAAAAATAATAATGTAGTCCAGGGATGTAGTCATGTAATTTGTTATTGATGACATTTCTATATTTCTCAGTGTTTTAGAATTAGTTGCTTATTAGGCTACATATCGATGTGTGCCCGATGCCACCCCTCATCTCTGATTCTCTGCTGGGCGTGCAATATCAAGTGTCTATAGAATATTTAGTGTGGTCTCAATCAAATGATCCATAGGCTATAGACTATATACTGCCAAGTGCATGCTCAGAGCAAAGTTATATTTCTAAGATAGCTGCTGGGATMMTGTAAATACAACTAGGCTGCATTACACATTGCAATGAATATTCCAACCCTGAGCCCTGGCCTGGTCTGCTGTTGCTGATCAAAAACTGTTTTGTGTGCTGCCTAATCAATGGCTYTGCTGTGTAGGCCTACYGTGACAGTTCAGGAAGAGAGTCAAAAGCTTCTTTCCAAAACTAATATGTGATTAGACCTACAGAGCACACTTTTTTTTTTTTTATCTTGCGTCGTAGACTAGCCCTATGTTCAGTTTGAGAAGGAGAGAGTGAAGATGAGGAGGACCAGAGGTCAACTTTGATAGATTTGATTAAAAATAATGTTTATTGCCCATGATGTATTTATCAGAGTTAATSACCTCAAAATAAGCCAGATTCAGAACAAGCCTCAATATCTATGGAAATATATTCTCAGTATTACCCAAGAACAAGGAGGTCTTGAGGTTTTAGATTTCAATACTCGAAATAATACATTTTTATATTTATTTTTMWKAACTTTTTTTTACCRCTTTTGCTGKCCAATTTCGTGGTATCCAATTGGTAGTTTGTCTTGTCCCATCGCTGCAACTCCCGTACGGACTCGGGAGAGGCGAAGGTCGAGAGCCATGCGTCTACCAAAACACGACCCTGCCAAGCTGCACTGCTTCTTGACACACTGTTCGCTTAACCAGCCGCACCGTYCACCGTACAACTGGCGACCGTGTCAGCGTGTATGCGCCTGGCCCGCCACAGGAGTCGCTAGAGCGCGATGGGACAAAGACATCTCGGCCGGCCAAACCCTCTCCTAACCCGGACAAAGCTGGGCCAATTGTGCATCGCCTCATTGGTCTCCCGGTCACGGCCGGCTGCAACACAGCCCGMGCTCGAACCCGGATCTGTAGTGACGCTTCACGCACTGCAGTGCCTTAGACAGCTGCGCCACCCAGGACAGTATTTGGAATGTCTACCCTAAGTATTTATTTGACTGGTGGTGGTTTAGAATTTCTGCTTCCGTGTAATTTTGATGTTTATAAAATCCCAATAAAATTGGCCAAATTTCATAAGCAGGCAGGCACTTTTAGCTTGGATGTTAGCGTATAAACATAATTGTCCCCCACACAGATACTTTCTATGGAACAACACAGATATACAATTAAAAATAAGTAATTCTTTTTCGGAACTGGTTTGAGAATACATTTATTTTGGTTGGTCAGTTACTGAATGAGGATGGATATCTACTCTCATATGGGGAATTTTTTGATAAGTTTAGAATTCCAATAACCCAGATAATTTTTGTTGTTGTTGCAAATTCTATGTGACTCCAATATATAATTTTTTTCTCTGTGGTTGATGTAACAGATTTACATTCAAATATATTCATTAGCAATATTAATATCCTCAAAGATAAATGTAGTAATGAACAGATTAGTAATATTGTTTGTGATACTACATTTCCCTCAGCAAGATTTTTTCAGTTAAATAACTTGCTAAAATTGCTATCAAATATTGTATCAGTAACAAGGTAAAGGATGTTTCATTTAAAATGTTACATATAATTTATCCTGTGAAACATGTTTTAGAAAGATTCAAGTTGTGATTTCTTTGGAATGGAGGAGACCATTATTTGTTTTTACCTATATTTATAGTATACTTTTTTGGAATTGACATACAGAACTTTGTTACAAAGAAAACAGGACAGGTTGTACAATTTTAAAGATTTTGATTTGATTTATTTCAGAAATTCTGACAATGATGAAGATATTTAATTGAACTGCTAATAATATTAGGTACATTTAATAATCACAAATGCAAATGGTCTAGTTCAGAAAAACGTTTTGTTCACTTTATAATTGAATTTAAACAATATGGCACTACTTACATATATTTAAAAAAAGGCAATTAAAACTTTTATTCTTAATGAATATGTTTGTTAGTTTAGGATTCCTGGCAATGTAAATAGTTTGTATGTATGCTTGTTTGCATGTGACTATTCCTCTTTTGATTGTTGATATTTGTTTGTTAATAAAAAAAATAATAAGTAAAAAATCTAAATATTGCAAAAATATATGTAATATATATATTTTTTTGGGGGGGGGGGTTCACCATTGCAATATTTATATACACTGCTCAAAAAAATAAAGGGAACACTTAAACAACACAATGTAACTCCAAGTCAATCACACTTCTATGAAATCAAACTGTCCACTTAGGAAGCAACACTGATTGACAATAAATTTCACATGCTGTTGTGCAAATGGAATAGACAACAGGTNCTTCTAAAGCCATAACATCATTTTCTGGAATTTTCCAAGCTGTTTAAAGGCACAGTCAACTTAGTGTATGTAAACTTCTGACCCACTGGAATTGTAATACAGTGAAATAATTTGTCTGTAAACAATTGTTGGAAAAATGTATTTTGTCATGCGCAAAGTAGATGTCCTAACCGACTTGCCAAAACTATAGTTTGTTAACAAGACATTTGTGGAGTGGTTGAAAAACGAGTTTTAATGACTCCAACCTAAGTGTAGGTTAACTTCCGACTTCAACTGTATATGTTTAAATATATGCCAGATTCTAGTAACTTACATTTTGGTTCTGAACCTTGAAGCAGCAGCCATAGCACATTCAATCGGCAAATTCGAGTAGGCATAATTCATTTCAACAGTCCTCATTTTAATTACACTTTACTACCAACAAGATTTGTGTTGGAGCCTATTTATTCCTATTTAAGAAATAAGAGGTAGGCCTATCTGTTTGAATGACGAAATTAGGCTATAGGCTGCTATATCCTCCACCCACCATGRACTCTTTAAATAGCCTACCTTCGTGTCAGTGAAGGGCTGTTAAGTTCAAACCAAGACTCYAATTGAGGGGGTATGAGAGGGTATGCCATAGTCCTACCTTTTATCAAAGAAAATGGCGAAAATCACAGACCTACCCCTTGTTAGCTTAAATTTTGAAGAAAATAAATGGATCTATAGCAGAGCTTTGGTCCGTGTTGCTTTATGCTAGAAAGACCGTGACTCCAATGCATATGGGGATATCATTGTTTGGTTTGTTTGACATTTAGAGGCTGAGCTACAACCTTCTATAGCCGAGGAGACAAAAAAWMTACTTTGCTTGGGAAGTAATTTAATTTTGTCACTATCAATTGATTAAGCTATTCACTTTCTGTAGAATAGAAGATGTTTAAACCCAGACAGCTTTTAGAGAAACACTTGTGACCTTCTCTCGTTGGGTTGAGCCACAGAAGAAGAGTAGCCAGCAGATAAAGCTTACATTATTCTGCGTCGGTAGGCCTACTCTGCCTGGGGTGGAAAGGTAGGCCTAGCTTTTGAAAGATTCATAATGACGTCTCAGATTTAATTATTTGCAAACGGACAGTTTTGTTGCAAACAAGGCACACTGATTTGGCCTCCCGAGTGGCACTGCATCTCAGTGCAAGAGGCGTCACTATAGTACCTGGTTCGATTCCAGGCCGTATCTCATCCGGCCATGATTGGGAGTCCCATAGGGCGGCGTTGTCCGGGTTTGGCCGGAGTAGGCCGTCATTGTAAATATGTTGTTCTTAACTGACTTGCCTAGTTCAATTTAGCCTGTAATTTGTGTGGTATAAATAAACATTCTGATATGTAAAATGACGTGGAATTYCATGAAATGTTTATAAAAGGCACTTTTTTCTTGGACCTGCAAATACGATGATAAAAGCATTGCATTAATCTAAAGGAGATTGCATTAATCTAAAGGAGATCTTTCCACCCCTACTCTTGTGCATGGTGGTCTGTGGACCCACAACCTTCTGGCCCTCAGCCATCTGCTCTATCAAAATGTCTGTGTTGCGTATGTAATGCTTACTGGATGAAGAACAGTTTCGTAACCTGCACATCTAAGGCTCTGGTCTATCCAAGATGTGAGGGGAAACTGTAGACATGTTTTCTGCTATCCACTTTTTTTGTTGTTATTATTTTGGGCATAGGGGATGGTCAGTTGTTTCTTTTCAAACGTTCAGGGAGAGTTTCGGTAAAATATATTTTGCTGAAGGGATGGCCATCCATTTTTATTTCAGAGAAGCCCGATTTTTCTCCATGTAACCCTTTTATTATATATAACGTTCACTCCCTAAGCTTTGTGTGGTTAGCATTGTGTAGCTAATAGCTATCCTCCTACTACCTAGATCACTGTTCAATGTTGACAAGGTTATACTGTAAGCTCTCCCTAGTTGTACATGTGAAACCTATGTCCTTACTGAGGGCTGGTCTATAGAAATCACTTGCTGAAGTGGAATGTTCCAAACAAATTAATGTGAAATGTATACGTTGGCCATGTTGGAATACTCTTAAAATGCATCTATACTTCTTTCCATTTTTAAAGTAGTCTAGTCGTTGGATTKGTGATTACTTCAAGGATGGGAGGGAGGAAAGACACATTTTTACAGTCTTTAAACAGGTAGGTCTCAATGTCAGCTGAATGTTATGCAGCGGCACTTTCACAACCAGTCTTCTCCACTTCCTCAGCCAGTGCCAACATTTGCAATGTGGGCCTCATGAGGCACAATGAGCTGTCGGAGGGCATCGACGTGCTGGACGGAAATGGGAACGTGGTGGGCTCCTCAAAGATTGCTGCCAAACATGTGAGTGGCTGGCCATCGGAACTCACACTAGCCTGTATAAAAACACTGTTTCCTTCCTGGCCATGAAATGTATGAAATCATTCCACAAAAACTGACTGGCTAGCTAGCTAGCTATCAAACATACTGTGCAGATATATCAAATGCAATATTTTACCAAATTTGACGGTTCTTTAGACTGAAAGATACCCTGACCAAGATGGCCGTCCTGTTATCACGTTGTCGATATATGACCATTCTAGTGTTTTATTTGATGTGTTCCTGACAAAATATGTTGTCTGTAAACTGTTAGTATTGTATATTCAATGCGAAATTTGTATTTTTGTGTGGAGAATCCGTTTCTGAATAGTCTGTCCACTACTGAAGTCAGTATGATTCATCATATGAGGTTGAATAAACAACAGGTTTATTTGATGATTTATTATTAGTCTAACATATTTATGCCTTTTTCCACATATGCCATATCCTAATCTCATGAGGAGGAATTTATCCCAACACATTGCAATATTTTGAATTGAATCATGTGCAGAATATTTTTCTCCCCCCCAGGCAATTATGGAAACTGCCTTTACCAGAGTGGTCCTCCCGATGCCAATCTTTGTCCTTCCTCCCATCATCATGTCCTACCTAGAAAAGTATGTCATGCTTCTAGATGGGTCAGAAATATTTAGTGTACTGCCTTGTCAAGTCCCTGCATTAATGTCAGGATAGTATCAGTTGAAATACCAAAAGCCTGAGAAACGGGGCCCTGGATAGGACAATGTTTATTACAGATCAACAGTCTGTGGCATACATTTTTTTGTCTTATTGACAATTACTATTGGAATCGTGTGTAAGAAATATTGTATTAGTGTTGAGATTGTACTCCATAGAAATGGCAATATCAAAATGTGTGCTTCCCTTCATGTCTGTTAGACTTCCATTCCTGCAGACGAATCGGAGGCTGTTGCTGCCCATCCACAGCCTGGTGTGTCTGGCTACCTTCAGCCTCTCGCTGCCCCTGGCCATCAGCCTATTCCCACAGATGTCTCAGGTACTACTGCTGCTGCTATRCCTGGAGGGTGCCTGGACAGCTGGGGAGGAATTCACCTCACACACACTTCACTTGTCATTTCCTTCTTCACTTGTAATTAAGAACGAACTACAAAGGTTTTGGGTTTGGAGGTACTGTGAAGGGCTATTAGGTGTTGCAGAGGACTGGTAGGCGTATTGTGTACTTACTTCTCTTTCTCTGGTTCAATGTCAATAGATTGAGGTGTCTCAGCTTGAGCCTGAAATTGCCATGGCAACCAATAGCAAGGTGGTGACCTACAACAAGGGACTGTGATGACCGTCCCGGGAACAGCGATTCAAATGAGCCTCCTTTTTGATTGGCTGTCACGGACACTCCAGTTTCCCCACTAATGGATTGGCGGAAGGGTAGCTGATCCTAGATCTGTAACTAGGGGAAGCTTCACCCCAGAGCTCTCTCTCCCATAGCCTAATATGGTAACAGGTCCAGGCACTTTCTGCTGCATTAATATAGTGTAACATATATTATCATGTGCTGTCTTAACCAATGGTTTTAATACAACATATACAAAAATGTGTTTTATTGTCACTTACACCAGAGAGGTGCAGTGAATTGTGTTGTTTTACAGGGTCAGCCATACCAGTCCAGCACCCCTGGAGCATATTAGGGTTAAGTGCCTTGCTTAAGGGCACATCAGCAGATTTTTTTTAACCTTTCGGTTACTGGTCCAACACTCTAACCGCTAGGCTACATGCCACCTATGAGGCCAATCAGTAATGATTGAGGAAGTTAAGGAAATAATAGACTAATAATATATTATGATGGAGCTTTATAATGTTATGCCTATACCAGCTATTTTACAATTGGTGGTGCTGATCAACCCATTTGTCTTTAACTTTAATATGAAATGTCTTTTTATTGTTGACCTAAACTGCTGTAGTTGTTTGAATGTTTGGGGGAGGACATACAGTTGAAGTCGGAAGTTTACATACACCTTAGCAAAATACATTTAAACTCAGTTTTTCACAATTCCTGACATTTAATCCTAGTAGAAATTCCCTGTTTTAGGTCAGTTAAGATCACCACTTTATTCTAAGAATGCGAAATGTCAGAATAATAGGAGAGAGAATGATTTATTTCAGCTTTTATTTATTTCATCACATTCCCAGTGGGTCAGAAGTTTACATACACTCAATTAGTATTTGGTAGCATTGCCTTTAAATTGTTTAACTTGGGTCAAACATTTCGGTAGCCTTCCACAAGCTTCCCACAATAAGTTGGGTGAATTTTAGCCCATTCTTTCTGACAGTGGCTGGTGTAACTGAGTCAGGTTTGTCGCTCCTTGCTCGCACCATGTTTTGTTCAGTTCTGCCCCAGACAAATTATTCTAATAGGAGAATTGCAGGTCAGGGCTTTCTCAGGGCATCCCAAACCGGTTTGACGTTGTTGTCCCTTCATGTGCCATTTGATTCACAAACTTTTTTGGTGGACAGGGTATGGCTCCTGGGGTCATGTGCTCCAGCCCCGGCGGCTGGTGTGGAACACGACACTTCACAAATTAATAGTGAAGTGGCAACCTCATGAATAGCTGTGAAAACTTCCATGACTGGTTGGATGTAGCTATGTGAGATTTGCTTCAATATTATCCATCTATATTTCCTACCTCATGATTCCATATTTTGTGAAGTCACAGTCCCCTCCTGCAGCAAACCGCACCAAACATGATGCGCACCACCCTGTGCTTCACGGTTCGGGATGGTGTTCTTCGGCTTGCAAGCCCGCCCCCTTTTCCTCCCACAATAACGATGGTCGTTTATGCGCCAACATTCTATTTTGTTTCATCAGACCAGAGGACATTTCTCCAAAAAGTACGATATTTGTCCCATGTGCAGTGCAAACCGTAGTCTGGCTTGGAGCAGTGGATTCTTCACTTGCTGAGCGGACTTTCAGGTTATGTCGATTATAGGACTCGTTTTACTGTGGACTATAAGTCTGCTCAAAATAAATAAAGGCGAACACTTAACCAACACAATGTAACTCCAAGTCAATCACACTTCTGTGAAATCAACTGTCCACTTAGGAAGCAACACTGCGACAATAAATTTCACATGCTGTTGTGCAAATGGATAGACAAAAGGTGGAAATTATAGGCAATTTAGCAAGACACCCCCAAAGAAAGTGAGTGATTCTGCAGGTGGTGACCACAGACCACTTCTCAGTTCCTATGCTTCTGGCTGATGTTTTTGGTTCAGCTTTTGAATGCTGGCGGTGCTCTCACTCTAGATGGTAGAATGAGACGGAGTCTACAACCCACAAGTGGCTCAGGTATGCAGTTCATCCAGGATGGCACATCAATGCGAGCTGTGGCAAAAAGGTTGTGCTGTGTCTGTCAGCGTAGTGTCCGAGAGCATGGAGGCGCTACCAGGAGACAGGCCAGTACATCAGGAGACGTGGAGGAGGCGCGAGGAGGCAACAAACCCAGCAGCAGGACCTGCACTCCCCTTTGTGCACGGAGGTGCATGCCAGAGCCCTGCAAAATGAACCTCCAGCAGGCCACAAAATGGCGTGTCAGCATTGGTCTCACAAGGGTCTGAGGATCTCAATCTCGGTTAAGCGCTAAATGGCCAGGTCAGGCTACCTCTGGCGAGCACATGGAGGGCTGTGCGCCACAAAAGAAATGCCACCCCCACCATGACTGACCCATCGCCAAACCGGTCATGCTGATGAGGATGTTGCAGGCGGCAGAACGCTTCTCCACGCGTCTCCAGACCTCTGTCACGTCTGTCACATGTTGCTGCATGGTGCTCAAGGTGTGAAACCTGCTTTCATCTGTGAAGAGCATCAGGGCGCCAGTGCGAATTTCAAAATCTGGTGTCTCTGCAAATGCCAAACGTCGCTGACAAGTGGTTGGGCTGTAAGCAACAACCCCCACTGGTGGGACGTCGGGCCTTGCATACCACCCCTCATGGAGTCTGTTTTCTGACCGTTTGAGCAGACACATGCACAGTTGTGGCCTGCTGGAGGTCATTTTGCAGGGCTCTGGCGAGTGCACCTCCTTGCACAAAGGGCGGAGGTAGCGGTCCTTGCTCGCTGGGTTTGGCCTCCTACGCCTCCCTCCACGTCTCCTGGTGTACTGGCCTGTCTCCTGGTAGCTGCTCCTGCTCTGGACCAATAGCTGACAGCCAGCAAACCTATTTTGCCTGACAGCTCGCATTGATGTCCATCCCGGATGAGATCTGCACTTACCTTGAGCCACTTGGTGTGGGTTGTAGACTCCGTCTCATGCTACCACATAGAGTGAGAGCACCCAGCATTCAAAAAGTGACCAAAACATCAGCCAGGAAAGTCATAGGAACTGAGAAGTGGTCTGGTGGTCACCACCGTGCAAGAATCACTCATTTTTTGGGGTGTCTTGCTAATTGCCTATAATTTCCCACCTTTTGTCTATTCCATTGCAAACACAAGCGTTGAAAAATTTATTGTCAATCAGTGTTGCTTCCTAAGTGGACAAGTTGATTTGCACAGAAGTGTTGATGACTTTGGAGTTAAACATTGTGTTGTTTAAGGTTTCCCTTTATTTTTTTGCAAGCATGTAAGATACTTTCGTACCTGTTTCCTCCAGGCATCTTTCACAAGGTCCTGTTGCTGCTTGTTCTGGGATTGATTGCACTTGTCACACAAAGTAGTTAATCTCCTAGGAGATTCTAAGAAAGCGGCTCTTTCGTGAGCGGTAGGAGGCTGCGTCGGTCCGCATGGTGTTTTATACTTCGTACTAATGTTTGTCAAGTATGAACGTGGGTACCCTTCAAGCCGTTGTATGGAAATGTGCTCCCCAGGATGGAACCAGACTTGTGGAGTTCTATGCGCATTTATTTTCTGAGGTCTTGGCTTATTTCTTTTGATTTCCCATGATGTCAAGCAAAGAGGCACTGAGTTTGAAGGTAGGCCTTGAAATGCATCCACAGGTACATCTCCAATTGACTCACATGATGTCAAATAGCCTATCAGAAGCTTTAAAGCCATGACATCATTTTCTGGAATTCCAAGCTGTTTAAAGGCACAGTCAATTTAGTGTATGTAAACTTCTGACTTCTAAGTAAATAATCTGTCTGTGAACATTGTTGGGAAAATGATCTTTGTGTCCTGCACAAAGTAGATGTCCTAACCGACTTGCCAATGCTATAGTTTGTTAACAAGAAATTTGTGGAGTGGTTGAAAAACGAGTTTTAATGACTCCAACCTAAGTGTATGTAATCTTCTGACTTCAACTGTACATGTACTGACAAACATTTTTAGGATTTTTCTGAATTATTTTGTATTTTTTAAATCAAGAGTTTTACAAACATATCAATCAGTATTGAGTGATAGATCCTGATTGGCTGTTCATGTCTTATGATGCCCCATATAATGTTTAAAAGTAGGCTAGGCTACATTACACAGTAGGCTAGGCTACGCTACATATCAGGCTACGCTACTCAGTAGACTAGGCTAGGCTACACAGTAGGCTAGGCTACACAGTAGGCTACTTGATTCTGATAGAAAGATTAACAAAGAGGACCCTGTTCAGAATCAGCCTGTAGCCTCTACACCCTGCACTAGCCTCTACACCCTGTCCTAGCCTCTACACCCTGTCCTAGCCTCTACACCCTGTCCTACAAGCTACTGTTGAATCCCAGTTCTCCTCCCTAAGTGTACACCATCATGGATTTAAAAGCACTGGATTGCTGTAAGCGTTGGCTGGAGGACGTTTCTGCCACTATGATGGATAATGTGCAAGTGCACGCTTCGGGAGAAGGGTGGAGAATTGGGATGCAGCTTAGGTCTGTTTCTTGACAAGGGCCATTCTAGGACATTATAAAGGAAAGTCTGTGGACCATGGTTGCTAAAAGAAAAGTTTTATATTCTACGTTTTATATTTTTATACATTCCCCTTTAAATGATCATAGTATGAGAAATGGTACAATACAGTATTGAATAAGTTAAATAACTGGTGAATAACTTATTTTTGCACAGTAAAATGTTTGTGTGTATATATAATAACATTGTTACCAGAATATATTGTACTAACCAATGTGTGTTATCCACATCCTCTTGTACATACAATGCATTCGGGAAGTATTCAGACCCCTTCACTTTTTCCACATTTTGTAATGTTACAGCCTTATTCTAAAATTGATTCAATTGCTTTTTCACCTCATCAATCTACACACAATACCCCATAATYACAAGGCAAAAAATWGTTTTTTAGAAATTTTGTAAGTATATTACAAATAAAAACCTTAAATATTACATTTACGGAAGTATTTCGACCCTTTACTCAGTACTTTGTTGAAGCACCTTTGGCAGCGATTACAGCCTCGAGTATTCTTGGGTATGACGCTACAAGCTTGGCACACTTGTATTTGGGGAGTGTCTCCCATTTRTCTCTGCAGATCCTCAAGCTCTGTCAGGTTGGCTGGTGAGTGTCGCTGCACAGCTATTTTCAGGTCTCTCCAGAGATGTTCAAGTCCGGGCTCTGTCTGGGCCACTCAAGGACATTCAGAGACTTGTCCCGGAGCCACTCATGTGTTGTCTTGGCTGTATGCTTGGGGTCATTGTACTGTTGGAAGGTGAACATTTCACCCCTGTCTGAGGTCCTGAGCGCTCTGGATCTGGTTTTCATCAAGGATCTCTCTGTACTTTGCTCCGTTCATCTTTCCCTCGATCCTGACTAGTTTCACAGTCCCTGCCGCTGAAAGATATCCCCACAGCATGATGCTGCCACCACCATGCTTCACCATAGGGATGGTGCCAGGTTTCCTCCAGATGTGATARTTGGCATTCAGGCCAAAGAGTTCAATCTTGGTTTCATCAGACCAGAGAATCTTGTTCCTCATGGTATGAGAGTCTTTAGGTGCCTTTTGGCAAACTCCAAGCGGACTGTCATGTGCCTTTTACAGAGTAGTYGCTTCCGTCTGGCCACTCTACCATAAAGGCCTGATTGGTGGAGTGCTGCAAGGTTCTCCCATCTCCACAGAAGAACTCTGGAGCTCTGTCAGAGTGACCATCGGGTTTTTGGTCACCTCCCTGACCAAGGCCCTTCTCCCCCGATGGCTCAGCTGCCCMGAGGCCAGCTCTAGGAAGACTCTTGGTGGTTCCAAACGGCTTCCATTTAAGAATGATGGAGGCCAATATGTTCTTGGGGACCTTCAATGCTGCAGACATTTTGTGGTACCCTTCCCCAGATCTGTGCCTTGACACAATCCTGTCTCAGAGCTCTATGGACAATTCCTTCGACCTCATGGTTTGGTTTTTGCTCTGCCTTGCACTGTCAACTGTGGGACCTTATATATGCAAGTGTGTGCCTTGTCCAATCAATTGAATTTACAACAGTTGGACTCAAATCAAGTAGAAACATCTCAAGGATGATCAATGGAAAAAGGATGCACCTGAGATCAATTGAGTCTCATAGCAAAGGGTCTGAATTCTTATGTAAATTAGGTATTTCTGTTTTTTTATTATATTTGCTAAAAAAATCTAAAAAACAGTTTTCGCTTTGTCATTATGGGGTATTGTGTGTGTGTGTGTGTGTGTGTGTTAATTGAGGATTTTTTTTGGTTTAATTTCATTTATAATTAGGCTGTAACGTAACAAAATGTGGAAAAAGTCAAGGTGTCTGAATGCGCTGTATTTAAAGCTGGAATTCTTAGTTGCTACATCCATTTTTGGACTTAATTAATTATATATATGCTCATTAATTCTTAGAATATAACCTAGAAATGCACAATGAGCTTTGTTCAACAGCCGTACCCCATCACATCCCAATAAGCGCATTTTACTCCAATGTTTGTAAACAATGTAAATGTAAACAAACACTATCGCCTCGAAACAAGGTTAAAACTATACTGAACAAAAATATGAACGCAAGATGCAACAATTTCAATGATTTTACTGAGGCACAGTTCATATAAGGAAATCAGTCTATTTAAATAAATAAATTAGGCCCTGATCTATGGATTTCACATGACTGGTAATACAGATATGCATCGGTTGGTCACTGATACCTTAAATAAATGTACTGGTGTGGATCAGAAAACCAGTCAGTATCTGGTGTGACCACCATTTGCCTCATCCAGCACAACACATCTCTTTCACATAGAGTTGACCAAGCTGTTGATTGTGGCCAGTGGAATGTTGTCTCACTCCTCTTRGATGGCTGTGCTTAGTTGCTGGATATTGACGGTAACTGGAACACACTATTGAACATGTCAATCCAGGGCATCCCAAGCATGCTCAATGGGTAACATGTCTMGTGAGTGTGCAGGCCATGGAAGAACTGGGAAATGTTCCGTTTCCAGGAATTGTGTACAGATTCTTGTGACATGGGGCCGTGCATTATCATGCTGAAACATGAGGTGATGTCGGTGAATGAATGGCACGACAATGGGCCTCAGGATCTTCTGACGGTATCTATGTACATTCAAGTTGCCATTGATAAAATGCAATTGTGTTCGTTGTCAGTAGCTCATGCCTGCCCAAACCATAACCCCCAGCGCCATTATGGGGCACCCCGTTCACCATGTTGTCATCCACAAACCACTCGCCCACACAACGCCATACACATGGACTGCGGTTGTGAGGCCAGTTTGACGTACTGCCAAATTCTCTAAAACAACATTGGAGGRGGTTTATGGTAGAYAAATTAACATTACATTCTCAGGCAACAGCTCTGGTAGACATTCCTGCAGTCAGCATGCCAACGGCAATCAGTGGCATTGTGTTGTGTGACAAACTGCACATTTTAGTGTCCTTTTGTCCCCAGCACAAGGTGCACCTGTGTAATAATCATGCAGTAATCAGCTTCTTCACATGCCAAAGCTGTTAGGTGGATAGATTATATTGGCAAAGGAGAAATGCTCACTAACAAGTATATAAAAAWMGTGTCCACAAAATTTGAGAGAAATACGCTTTTTGTCCYTATGGAAAGTGTCTGATCTTTTATTTCAGCTCATTAAACATGGGACCAACACTTTACGTGTTGCGTTTATATTTTTGTTCAGTATATGATGTTGATATCATGTATGGTCAGTCCTTGCATCTATAGCTCTATGAATTTGAGAGTGGTTACATTTCTCAAGGCCCATCCCTCAGCTTTTTACAGAAACGGGTGACCGCTTGCACGTTGTTATTGTTTCAAGTAAGGACTCTAGCTTCAATGGATGATCTGCTACTCAAAATGTACTAAATGTTATCTATGATTCAATGGTATATCAAAATGTTTAATAATAATGTTTGATAAAATATATTTTTATTTGTCTCCAGTCATATGTGTGTAACAGACAATGTGAGCCATCTTCCCCGAGTGTGTGACAACTGAGGGTACGCTTCCAGCATTTTGAATTAATTCATCAGGCACTGTGTGTACATTWGAAAACATTATTGGAAGTTTGGTCTTCATGGTATAATTAATTGCATCTAATGGAAGATGAAATCATGTAGTATAATTTTGCAAGGCACTCACTGTAGCGTATTACTGAAAATAAAAGTACTATATCAACTGCTTTTGCACACACTGTATATAGACTTTTTTTCTATTTTATTATTGACTGTATGTTTGTTTATTCCATGTGTAACTCTGTGTTGTTTGTGTTGCACTGCTTTGCTTTATCTTGGCCAGGTCGCAGTTGTAAATGAGAACTTGTTCTCAACTAGCCTACCTGGTTAAATAAAGGTGAAAAATAAAAGAAATAGAGGCCGCTAAATGTTTACGCGTAGGCTCCTCTAAAAACTATAGAGTTCAAAGGCCAAGYTTTAATTTGAAGATGGCTGCCTCCCAAGATGACATGCTTTCTTTCTGCGTGGACACAACTAAAGTTTGCAGTTCTGTGGAAATCCGATTCATTGACAAGGATAAGGTAATCTGCCGACAGGGATTCTTTTGAAAGGGCTAATTTCAAGTTTGTCGTTTTCTAGCACCGTTTTGATGCCAAATGCAGTGCCACGCATGCTGTCAAGCTGGCTGGCTCAAATTATGAGCAGGGCAGAATCTCTTGTCACTTTTTTTGTTTATGTTTACTGGCTGGCCATAGCTAGCTACTACACTGAGTTAAAAAAAAAAAAGTTGTTACCTAAGTAACTACGCGGTTACTTAGCTACCAGCCTTGTTAYTTCTTTTTTTGCTGGTATTTAACGTTAGTAACCCCATTAGCCGCTGCAAAAGCATCAACTACTCTTTCTGGGGTCCACATGAAACATGACAATACATACAGTAGTACAGAGTAACATTGTTAGTCAAGGACTGAAATTCATACATTTAAAACGTCACATATGGCCTATGTTTATTACTGTAGCTAGCTAGTTAGGAAATGTCAGTTAGCAATCCATGTGTCATGGAGGTGACTAACTGATTAATGTTAACTAGTTAGCATCGTGTAACGTTAAGTAYCTAGCTAGCTAATGAAAGGTATGCACAGATTAGTCTCCTACTAACCTTATACCTTTTTGAAGGGGCTAATAAAGTGCAAAGGCTATCCTGGTCTGACTCAATAGGATGCACTTGGTATAGATAAAGTATATGTAGCTAGGTGCGTAATGCAATTGTCATAYCAAACTAACAAACATTTGCTTTTATTTTAGGGCAAAGGATTATTTGCCAAGAASGCCATCAAGAAGGGAGACACCATTTTTGTAGAGCGCCCTCTTGTCTCTTCCCAGTTCTTGTGGAATTCCCAGTACAAATATAAAGGTGGGGTGCCATATAGTTTCAAGATTTAGGTGGTTGACAGACTGAACAACTAAGAAGTTACAACAAATCCTCTTATGTTCCTGTTGATGACTGAAAATCTTGGAGCAAAATGTTCCAGCTGGCTTTGCTTTTGTAATCCATATTTTAGATATACATAGGCCAGGGGGAACTGTTGAGGTTTTATTAATGGTGTTTCTTACTGTATATACAAAKGTATGTGGACACCCCTTCAAATTAGTGGATTTGGCTATGTCAGCCACACCCTTTGCTGACAGGTGTATCAAATTTGAGCACACAACCACGCAATCTCCATAGACAAACATTGGCAGTAGAATGGCCTTACCGAAGAGCTCAGTGATTTTCAACGTGGCACCGTCATAGGATGCTACCGTTCCAACAAGTCAGTTGGTAAAATTTCTGCCCTGCTAGAGCTGCCCCGGTCAACTGTAAGTGCTGCTATTGTGAAGTGGAAATGTTTATGAGCAACAACAACTCAGCCGCGAAGTGGTAGGCCAAATTAGCTCACAGAACGGAAGTACYTAGCGAGTAAAAATCGTCTGTCCTCGGTTGCAACATTCACTACCGATTTTTCCAAACTGCCTCTGGAAGCAACGTCAGCACAAGAACTGTTAGTTGGGAGCTTCATGAAATGGGTTTGAGCAGCCATGGAATGCCAAGTGTCGGCTGGAGTGGTGTAAAGCTCGTCGCCATTGGACTGTAGAGCAGTGGAAACTTGTTCTTTGGAGTGATGAATCACACTTCAACGTCTGGCGGACWAATCTGGGTTTGGCAGATGCCAGAAGAACACTACCTGCACCAAAGCATAGTGTCAACTGTAAAGGTTGGTGGAGGAGGAATAATTGTCTGGGGCTGTTTTTTATGGTTCCGGCAAGGTCCCTTAGTTCCAGTGAAGAGATCTTAACGCTACAGCATACAATGACATTCTAGATGATTCTGTGTTTCCAACTTTGTGGCAACAGTTTGGGGGAAGGCCCTTTACTGTTTCAGCWTGACAAATCCCCTGTGATTGGTGTGGAAGAACTTGACTGGCCTGCACAGAGCCCTGACTTCAACCCCATCGGAACACTTGTGGGATGAATGAGAATGGTGACTGCGAGTCAGGCCTAATTGGCCAACATCAGTGCCTGACCTCACTAATGCTCTTGTGGCTGAGCGGGAGCAAGTCCTCGCAGTAACGTTCCAACATCTAGTGGAAAGCCTTCCCAGAAGAGTGGAGGCTGTTTATAGCAGCAAATGGAGGACCAACTCCTTAATGCCAATGATTTTGGAATGAGATGTTTGATGAGCAGGTCACATACTTTTGGTCATGTAGTGTATTTAGTGATAAAATCACCCTTAGTTATCTCCCATTTAATCATCCATCCCTGTGTCTCCTCCAGCCTGTGAATACTGCTTGAGTGCTCTGGAGACAGCTGAGGATAATGCCCGAAGACTGAGTGGCAACCCTGGCCTCAGTCTACCCCACACTGAGCTGTGCAAGGTGCGCCCAGAGCTGCACCAAGCTTGCCCACAATGCCAGGTGAGTGTCTCTCACAAGTCTTCCCCCATCTGCACTGCCAATTAAAGGTGCACTATGCAGAAATCGCTCCCATTTCCTGGTTGCAAAAATTCTTATAGATCGCCTAACTTTAATTTGTAAACAAACAAGCAAGTATAGTATAGAGAATCATTGTACCGTGTGAACCACTGTGAAATCTTTTCCCTAACCAAAAATATTGTATATTCAGCTGTTTGAAGCTGGTGGACAAAACCGAAAGTAAAAGATGCAATAACAAAACCTAATAATGGGAGGCATAGAAATAGTGCACATAACACATCTTCCGCTTCTTAGACTTGCTTTCACTGAGAATGATAGATGTATAAATCACATTTATATGTGAATTTGGTTGGATCGCCCAAAAAGTTACATATTTAAGCTTTAAGGACTGGACACTACTGATCTACAAATACATTGTTGAAAGCAAAATGGAGCATGCCTATATGCTTTTTCCTAGCCTGTGTTTTTAGATCGGTAAATATGAAGGATTAGAAGCCACTTAAATGTGATACACCTACCCAATGCCTGTACTCCATATGGAGATGCGTTGATATACTGTAGCTACTTCCTCCAGCCTAGTCCAGTGTTTCGCTTTGGTCTTCAGTGTAGTTATTCACGGGTCCTCCCGAAACTCTATTACCCAGGCCCCGACCAGGTCAGGTCCGAAATTCTGTAGTTGACCTCTGATCTGGTTCTGATTTAATTGTCTCGGTTATGTGTAATTAGAACTGATTTGCCGGTAAGGCAAGGTACAGACCCGACTGCTGAAGTAGAGGGAGGGAGAGAAAATTGTCTCCTTTATGCTGCTTCGGCTTATTGAGAGAGACGCATATTTTTCACAGGAGTGTAGCTTGTTTTTTTGTTGGCCAATCACAAGTCATCAAAGAGGCACTAGACTAGAAGGATATGTTTCCCTTTCAACGACCAAGAGCCAGCAAATGGTCTGCTGCTTAATACTTTGAATGGAGTTATTGTGTAGGACGAGGGGGAAAGTGCATCCTAAATAGCTTGCTTAGCCAAGCTAGCTAGCTATCTTAACTAGCTTGTCTTCTTGGTTTGATGCAGTCAAAACGGGTACTATGTAAGATTGGATGATAAGTCATCTAGCTTTTGCAGCTAGAATTTAGTGGTGCGAGTCGGCTTGATTGCTGCTCTGTCTTCCTTGAGCCACACAGTCACAAACACAGCAAGTCCCCTCTTAGCTCCGTTCCGCTCTCCCTCGGTGCATGCATTAACAGCTTCAGTTAATAACGTAGCTTAAAATATATATTTTCTGCTGCTTCCTTCACTGGGATCGGATCAGACCGGGTCTATACAGGGCCGGGTCTGGTTGTCTTTGGGTCCATTTGAACCGGGTCTCTATATTTAAAAAAATATATAATTATTCGGGTCAGGAACAGGTCCAACTTATTGGACCAAACAAGACCTCTCACTGAAGTAGACTTTATCTCCCCCTCCAGGTGATGTACTGTAGCAACGAGTGTCGGCAGGCTGCGGCAGACCAGTACCATCGGGCCCTGTGCTTAGGCCACTCCCAAGAGGACCCGGACCATCCCGTCAACAAACTTAAGGATGCCTGGAGGTGAGATGGATTTGCTGTTTAATTTAATTCCAATTGATGGGGCCCATATTTCTCTTGCACTGAATCTGAAAATTTTACCAAAGACAGTACATRATGAAGATGTCTAGAAACTGCTTCTCCAATAGAATCCCCGATCATGCTGGTAAATGTCATGGCGACYTTAGCTAGCCAAGCTCATGCGCAGAAACACGTCATCGGGACTAACGGTTGTCGCGCCGAACTGCTTATGTGCAGGCCGTCAAATCAAAAGCACCACTTCGATAAAATGTTTTGATGAAAATAAAAACATATCAGTATGTCAATTTCACGAGGTTGTAGTAATTACAGTTTCAGCTACCTAAGACATTATCTCAAATCTAGGTTTTGCCTTTAAATTTTGAGGAAATTAATGACACATTTTTCACTTCTCCCATTGACTTGCCAAACCCTGGTGTGCTGAGTCTCTGGGTTTTGAAACAATGTTACTAGCTTTCTCTGTCCTTGTTTCCTCCAATTCTTTATCTCCCTCTCAAAGCTCCCTCCCTTGCAACTCCTCTTTCAATTGGCTTTGACAGGGAAACAGGAATTGGAGGAAATGAGGACGAGAAAGCAAGGATTTGGCAGCAAGTAATGTTTTCAGATCCAGCCTCAGTGATATTTTGGCTGTAATTGCATGAGGTGACATGATCCCCTCKATCTGTCCCCTAGGAGTATGCACTACCCTCCTGAGACCTCCAGCATCATGCTCATGGCCAGGATGGTGGCCACTGTCAAACAGGTGAGCCGCCTCCTACCTCTGCCTTTTTTGTTCAGCTGCTTTAATTCCAAAGTGAGTTGCTCTCTATATTTGCATTCTCTATTTCGTTGTCGGCTGAAAACTGAAAAAAATATTTWAAAAATCCCCCATTTTTAACAAACATTCAATTATGAAATGTCAGAAGCTATTTTGAATGTTTTCTTGGTCCGAGAGTCATGTTCAGAGTACATTGAGGGAAGTTACTGCTTTCAATAAATGTGGGGGGAAAAAAGAACATTTGCAAAAATAGAGTTGAAAGGTTTATCAGACAGTGACGATTTGTAGTGAATGCTTGTTTGAGAATCGGGTGTCTGTGTAGATGAACAGACCTTTACAATGCCTGGAGAAGCATTTAACCTGTCAGTTTGCTATTATAATACTATATGTGCATACCTGTGCATAATAGGTAACTCAAGCACTATATAATGTTTGAATTTGTCATGCAGGCCCAAGACAAATGCTGCTGGCAGAAGTTGTTCTTTCAGTTCTGCAGCCGTGCGGCCAACGAGGAGGAGGAAATTGCACACAAGCTGCTGGGAGAGAAGTTCCAGGTAAGAATAGAGGTAGTGGCTGTGCCTGAAAATGTTAACTACTAGCTGTCAAATCCTTGCTTCCTCATCCATGTTTCATCAATTCCCCTTAAGGCTCATTTGGAGGAGGAGGTCTGAGGAAGAGACCTTGGAACCTCTCCTCCAATGTGCTTAGAGAGGAKTTGAGGGAACAGGGATTGAGCTTCAAATTAGTTTTCACATTTGTGCTAACTATTAGATTTGACTCATTGTTATTGTAATAGATTATAGACTACTGTAAAACTTAAATTAATTGCCTGGGTGTTTATTTGCTTAAATCACTGATCACAACAGGCGCTTACAGATAGGCTTCTATTTGAGCCCGGCGTCTATTTACTTAATGCACACAGCTTTTGCTTATTTGCATAGTTAAAGGAAAAATCCACCCAAAACCACTCATTCCTGTAATTTAGTGTTACATAATGCTAATATGTGGGAAATAGTTTTTGTGAACAAATTATTAATTTTGACTCTAAAATAAGGTTGGTAGCAACATGTGAAAATCGTTGTGGAAATCTGTGGCAGCGCAAGTCAACTACAAAACCCACAATGCAACGCTCTATGGGCTGGCTATTTAGCTAGCTAGCTAGCTAGCGAACGTAGGTACCCACAATAATACCAAAGTCAATATCAGCATGTGAAGTATCTAGTTAGCTGTAAAATGGCTCTAACAAACTGCGCAATCAATTTTGTAGTACAATCTCGCCATGTTTAACCTGCAGATTGATGTGGCTCACAGAGTGGAGTTTGACAATCTCAACGGCATCATGCAATGCACCCTGGACTGAAGAGGCAGACAATTAGGAGAAATGTGTTAGACCCTCTGTTAAATTACACGTTTCTCGAGGTAGGAACATCACAAAAGAACATTCGAAAGAAGACAATCTACTGTCGTGTCTTTACTGTCATTAAATTGAAGACTTATAGGTTTTATCAAAGATTCTCTGTAATTAGTTATTACGCGATCAACTAAATAATAACGTAACTAATTAACTATGAATTTGGGGCACCAGGGAATATATTCAGATAACAAGGTTATAATTTCCCAATATAACCTTTCAGATATTTTCATATCTGATCAATGATTTATTTATTTTTACCTCACGTTAGTCTCATTCCAAACGTCGTAAATTGTTGATTATCTGCACGAACCCAGTCTTCACTATGAGTCATCCATACATCAATTGTCTTAAATCATTTATTTATTACTAACTAAGTAATTCACAGAAATGCGTAACACAAACAAACAAAGTAGATGGTTACAAAGAAATGATAGCGGATGTGCCCTAGTGGGCTAAACCGGCATGGTGGCTTGTTAGACAAAAGGGGAGTGGGGGTCAATTAAGAAGTCACTACAGAGTTCATAATTATAACAATTGACATGCTAATCCTTTACACATGAACGCTCACTCATTCGGGAACAATTGCAATCAATATATATATATATTTACGCTCAGTGTGTCGTCTTGATCGCTGGAGAAWAMTTAGTTTCTGTTGGAGTTTCTTCTTTCTCTGTCTTGGTTATTGTGGATAGTTCAGAGTGACATTCGTTATAGAATGGATGTTTCGGCGGTTGTCGTTCTTCGCGTTCAATGATACCGAATTCCTAGCTGCAGACTAGTAGTCAATATCAAAGACTTGTTCTTATTCGTCTAAGAGTTTAACCACGTGGTATGGTTAACAGATTCAGCAATGGTACTCAACCTTTGTTCTCCTCCTATGGAGAAAAACATGGTCTAGTGATAATTTCTCAGAGTTGGGTTTTTATTAGGATTGCAGAGGGGCTGTCCCAGGATGTCTGACCCAACTGGGCTCAGGGGCGGGTCCTCGGATTTAGTTCAAATCAAAAGGGATTTGTATTTTTCTTCATTAAACAGTCCAAAATCATATTACACAATTATARAAACAGTATCATACGCACTCATTCATTTTATACAACAATTAGATGTAAACCTCATATCTGAGGTTATTATATAAACAGCGGTATGGTAATGTAGCCACACAGTCTCATGAGTTTCCCAAGTTGTGACAAACGGACCGGTTAATAGCTGGAATCTTCACCGATCTTTTATACTTTTTCAGGAACATGAAATGTGTTCGTACCTCTTGTTCTGTGAGGTGGAAGAAATCTCTTTGTTCTCTATGGAAGTTTTACCCTCTGCTATACTGTGTGTCCATGAGGAGATTCTCAGGAATTTACGACGTCTCTCTGGCCACAGCATGGGTTGAAGGAGGAAAGGGGGAGGCAGGGAGTGGCAGGGAGAGGGGGATGGGGCTTGATGTACCCAAACAGGCAACGTCATGACACTACCCTGTTATGACATTGGCCAGTATTGAAATCTGACATGCATGATAAACATTTTTGTGACCTAAAAGTCACATTCCTGTTAACAGTGTAGTGAGGGAGTCTTTATCGCAATTCCATGTCACACTTGTCGAATTTCTGCCTGCTTGAACGACAACAGCTCAGATGCTCAGATGCACAAAAACAATATAACATTCAAAATGGGCACATCACATTTACTTTAATTGTTTAATTCCCACATTCTCTTCCAACATTTTAATACATTTCTTAATTTCCTGCACTGCTATCAMTTATTTACACACTGTGATGTTTATTTTGTCTTAGTATGTCTCTATTTAAAAAACAAAAATGTACATAATTATTCTCCTTCAACTGTGCATTTTTGTAAGTTCGTACTTTCGCTGCTAGAGAGGGATCAGCCAAACTGTAGGGCTCTGTACTCTCGAAGTTGACTGTTTTTGTGCTTGCCAGTTAGCTAGCAGTTCTCAGCTGTTAGCAGCCAAATGGCTAGCAGTTTCTTACAGGTGATTAAAAACGAATGAGTGCCATCATTTTTTTAGTTTTCAAATTATACTGAACAAAAATATAAACGCAACATGCAACAATTTCAAAGGTTTTACTGAGTTACAGTTCATTTAAGGATATCAATCAATTGGAATATTCATTAGGCCCTAATTTATGGATTTCACATGCCTAGGAATACAGATATGCATCTGGTCACAGATACCTTAAAAATAATGGGCCTCACATTGGGTCTCAGGATCTCGTCATGGTATCCCTGTGCATTCAAATTGCCATTGATAAAATGCAATTGTGTTTGTTGTCCGTAGCTTATGCCTGCCCATACCATAAACCCACCGCCACAACGTTGACATCAGCAAACCAGTCGCCCACACGACGCCATACACGTCGTCTGCGGTTGTGAGGCTGGTTGGACATACTGCAAAATTCTCTAAAACGACGTTATGGTAGAGAAATTAACATTCCATTTTTTGGCAACAGCTCTGGTGGACATTCCTGCAGTCAGCATGCCAATTGCACGCTCCCTCAACTTGAGACATCTGTGGCGTTGTGTGACAAAACTGCACATTTTATTGGCCTTTTATTGTCCCCAGCACAAGATGCACCTCTGTAATGATCATGCTGTTTAATCAGCTTCTTGACATGCCACACCTGTCCGGTGGATGGATTATGTTGGCAAAGAAGAAATGCTTACTAACAGGGATTTAAACAAATTTGTGCTCAATTTTAGAGAAATAAGCTTTTTGTGCGTATGGGAAATTTCAGYGGGTGTTATTTCAGCTCATGAAACATGGGACCAACACTTTATATGTTGCGTTTTATATTTTTGTTCAGTGTATTTAATGTAACAAATCAAACATTAAACCTCGTAAACATTTAATTTAGATCAAGCCTTAATTTGCTGAAATGTGTGCTGTTGCCCGGATATAAAAAATTACATGCAGCTATTTGAGTCTGCGTTTAATTTAAGTTTTATGGTATGTTGCATTATGTACGGACATTTGACCTTACTACGAACCCTGTTTACGACAGCACTTTACGATGATCATCTCAATATGGTAAGTATGGCACGATTTCCCTTTACATGACCAATTTATTTATGGGCATACATGTTTGTCAAGCTAATACTAGGTACTTGGCTACTTCCTTGTSAGCCTGGAGACAAGAATATAAAATAATATCTGTCTTGGATTTAATAATTTCCCATGAGTGAGCTCTGAGCTGAACATGTGTGATAATGATGCAGATACTGTATGCTATATAAGGGGTGTCCTTTCACGTTACAGTGGTTTACACCTGAGGGATTTCGCTCCCTCTTCGCCCTTGTAGGCACCAATGGACAGGGCATAGGTACCAGGTAAGGTTCAGCTCTCAATCTTTCCAACTCATAAATGATTGATGTTATGGACATAAATTATGCACTTATGGAATGCCATTAGTCCCAATATTAGTCTTTTTTTTAAAGTGCCAACATCGTTTTATCATGTTTCTTTACWTAGCTCTCTCAGCCAATGGGTTCATGCATGTGATGCGTTGGAGCTGACTAGCCAGCAGAGGGAGCAATTGGATTGCTTCATTGATCAACTATACAAGGACATCGAGAAAGGTCACAATTCCCTTCTTACACTGCTTCATGAGACATCTGTTCCGTTTATTGAGGAATACTGGGGAAAAGCTGTCTGATAAAACATTTGTCTAAACCTACATTACCAAGCAAGGCCTTGTGCAGCTCACATTTTATAATAGATTGTAAAGGATACTTGGCGCCTCTGAATTGGGTTGGCTTGACTCAGCATATTTGAAATCCTTACTAAAATTGAATAAATCTCTGCAACTGAGAATGGAGGTCAGAGCTGAATTTGATTTGTCTCCGCAGAGACCGGTGACTTCCTGAACTGCGAGGGTTCTGGGCTCTTCCTACTTCAGAGCTCATGTGAGTCGTCACAATCAGGTGGCTTCTGACCTCAGCTTCCATAATCCACAAACACACACATCATACAGGATAAATTTAATTAACTACTGCGCTGGTCAAAAGGCCATGTTTACAGTCGTTATCAAATACTTTTGTTTTGGTTGTGTCGTCTACTCTCTAGGTAACCACAGCTGCATACCGAAAGCGGAGGCATCTTTCCCGAACAACAACTTCTTGCTTCACCTCAGTGCCCTTAGTGACATCAGCCCTGGAGAGGTCAGAAGAGGATGCTGGGTCGGGGGGGATACATTCTGTCCATGGATAAACTGGAGAGAACTTTGTGTTCAGTTGTCAGTCAGTTTTAGCGGTCAGAGACTGAGGATTGAGGCTGATGTGTCAAGCTATCAGATATTGAGAAGGCTTGCATCTGCCTGTAAATGTAGTGTCTGAGGAGGCCAGAGAAATGTTTTGCCAGCCATCGATTGAATTCTGGCACCAAAATAATAGCGCATTGTTGTGTAAATATAGTAACAGTAATGGGAGGTCTTTTGATGTGAATGTTCTCATCTGCTAACTTTTGTTTCCTCACATCTCCAGGAGATCTGCATCAGTTACTTGGACTGCTGTCAGCGTGACCGGAGCTGTCATAGCAGACAGAAAATCCTGAGGTAAACAACTGAAATCCCCTGTGTCCCTTTGACAGACTCAAATTGTTCCCAGTTCAATGGCCACCCTCCCAGGTATCCGAGGGGTTCTGGTGGTTATACCGGTGCCTAACAACGCTCTTGATCGATTAGCAAGCTGTCAATCCACTACCGATGTTTACCCCCTTAAAGGGGGGCTGAACTTCCTGATTTAGCCTCTGTTTTAATTCTCCTCATTGGGAAATGCACCTGAGAACGAGATTTGGGTTTTGGAGGCGTGTGTGTTTGAACATTGGAAGCGTTTGTACGTTCATTGCCAAAACAGTACAGTTAGTAACTCACCCTTCAACACTGAACAAAAATATAAACGCAACATGTAAAGTCTTGGTTTCATGAGCTGAAATAATAGATCCCCAAAATGTWCCATATGCAAAAWATGCGTATTTCACTCAAATTTTGTGCACAAATTTGCTTACATCCCTGTTAGTGAGCATTTCTCCTTTGGTAAAATAATCCATCCAATAAAAGGACACTCCAAAATGTGCAGTTTTGTCACACAACACAGTCCCACAGAAGTCTCAAGTTTTGAGGGAGCGTGCAATTGGCATGCTGATTGCAGGAATGTCCACCAGAGCTTTTGSCAGAGAATTTTKTMTTCTTTTCTCTCCCATAAGCTTCCTATAATGTCGTTTTAGAGAATTTGACAGTATGTTCAACTGGCCTCACGAACGCAGACCATGTGTTACCACACCAGCCCAGGACCTCCACATCCGGCTTCTTCACCTGCGGGATCGTCTGAGACCAGCCACCTGGACAGCTGATTAAACTGAGTATTTCTGTCTGTAATAAAGCCTTTTTGTGGGGAAAAGCTCATTCTGATTGGCTGTGCCTGGCTCCCCAGTGGATGMTCCTGGCTCCCAAGTGGGTGGACCTATGCCCACCCCCCTGCCCAGTCATGTGAAATCCATAGATTAGGGCCTAATTTATTTATTTCGATTGATTTCCTTATATGAATTGTTGCGTTTGTTTTTGTTCAGTGTAGGTAACTGGAAACAGTCTAACCAGTCTTACCGGGTCTTGTCTGGAAGTAGCAAGCCAACTTCTTTCACCTATTCGCTTCAGCCGACTGTGGCAAAGTTGGTTTGTCTTTGGATAGCCCATCTGTGGGGATAGTTGGTGCCGTCAAGAAATTGCACATTGTAAATGGGACAATATTTTAGTTTCATTAAATGCTTTCAATATTTGTGTGGATTTCTGCAATTTGTAGTTGGTTTTAGGTTTTTAAGTCAATAAAATGTGGAGTTATTCACATTTAAAAATATTGTCCCATGTACATTTTGTAATGTACTGATGGTCCTTAACTTGCCCCATAGGGATATTGAATGTCAAACCAAATTGACCATGGGCGTTARGATTGGCTCGTATGCAGCTGAGCTCCGAATTGATGATTACTTGGGTGCTGTGGGCAGGATTGAAATAAACCCAACTCTACTGTAACTTAGGGTATCCTTCATTTGTCACAATTTTTTCCCTTATTTATCTCGCAAATCTCAGACCGACTTCATGACCAAAATTATCCTATTTACACTTTACTATGTTTTGACACTAGAATAAATGTTTCTGACTCATATCGATGCCACGTATGCCATTTTTAAAAGTAGAAGTAGGTTTTTTGGTTGTCGCACTTTAAACCCAGGGCAGGCTTGCTCTGCAAGCCCACTTTGGATTCACTGTATCCTGTTGAAAGGCAGTTTACCTTGAAACGCCGTAACTCCCAGAAACTGGAGGTAGTGAAGCGTGAACAAAGACTGGCCTCTGTCTCTTTTTTCTCAGCAAATGATAACAATTCAGACCCACTGTGTATTATGCTTATATACTGTTTTATTATGTTATATACATAGTGTTTACAGTATGCGTGTTGAATAATGGCATTTCTTTTTTAACAGAAGTGATGATAGATTGACGCAAATGCATTCTATCAGTCTGCGTTATCTTCTTTCTTGCTCTCCAGAACGAGACAGGCAGCTGTGTGACTTATGTAACATCGTTATTGTCTTCCCAGAGAGAACTACCTGTTCGTCTGCTCGTGTCCAAAATGTGTCTCTCAGATGGATGAGCTGGATCTGACGTCGGAGGAGGAYGAGGAGGAGGAGGGGGATGACATGGAGGAGGAGATAACGGATGTCTGAGGGGGAACAAAGACCAGCTCCCTCCTCCTACTCACCCCCTCCCAATCCCACTCTCAGCCACGCTAGCTAACTGCATCTCTGCCCAGTGAAGACCAATTTCAAAGACGACATATCAAACTCCAAGCATATCAACTTCAGTTGTGTACCAAAATATAATTTTTCAAGGAAAAAGTCACTCAATGGCCTGAAGCTTTGGATCTCCCGGTTGAAAAGCATTTGGTCACATGACTCTGCAGTATCAGCCCTCGTCTCTCACCTCTAGTGTAGCTTCTGCTTATTGGAAACGTTTACATTAAAGACACCCATATTTAATTTATCACAGTTTAGTACCTCTAGAATGGTAGAAACAATTAAATAGGCAAGATGTAATTTATTCCTTAGGTGTTGCTTGCGCCTTTGCCCTCAGAACAMCCTCAATTCGTTGTGGTATGGACTCTGCAAGGTATCAAAGCGTTACACGGATGCTGTCCCATGTTGACTCTAATGCTTCACACAATTGTCAAGTTGGCTGGATGTCCTTTGGGMGGTGAACCATTCTTGATACCCACGGGAAACTGCAGCATTGTAGTTCTTGACACAAACCAGTGTGCCTGGCACCTACTACTAAACCCACTGAATTGCACACATACTCAATCCATGTCTAAATTGTCTCAAGGCTTAAAAATCCTTCTTTAACCTGTCTCCTCCCCTTCATCTACACTGATTGAAGTAGATTTGACAAGTGACATCAATAAGGGATCATAGCTTTCACGGGCTGTTCTCAGCATGACTGTTGTAGTCCAATCTGTGCCAACTGTGTAATGCCATTCCATCAGCATGGACCAAAATCCCTGTGGAACACTTTTGACACCTTGTAGAATGCCCCTAAGAATTCAGGCTGTTCTTCAGGAAAAGGAAGGTCTGACCCGGTACTAGATGTGTGTACCTAATAAACTGTCCGGTGAGAATGTCTGCTCTGAGAAGGATAATGCACTTGGCCAATCTAGTAGTGATAACATTAAAGTATGTACAGTGTAGCTGAAGTAACCAGGCCAAATTAAGTACATCGATTTTCATGTGATGTGAGATCTATCAAGGAACATTAGAAACATTCARTGCAACCTATAAGTTAACCATCAGCCAGAATAACCTTGAGCAGTAGAAAGCTATTGTCTGTTAACTATTTCCCCGTTTATTGAGGAGAACTGTTATTTTCACATGAGTGAAATTGCTGCTACTGCCCACTCATGAATCAATACAACTACAATGACCGTAATCTTCAATGCCAACGTTTTCAATGTTACCGAACAAATATGGCTAACATCAAATGACTAACCTCAATTATCTCAGTTGGCATTCAGAGCACTGGTGCATGAGAACAAATTGCTTTTGATGTCACACAAGGACATGCTGCAGCATAAGAACAGCAGCAAACACTATGAGAATCCTAGCAATTGTAATTTTTACCACTCTGGCATAAACCATTGAGATTAAAATGTCTTCTCTTATTTTCRTTATTTGTATTCTGCTTAGTGCAATTTGATTGTATGCAGAAGTTAAGCCAACTGGCAGTCTTTACCAACTATGACCACGTCAGCATTGCCTTGAAGCAGACAGATACCCTGTGGATAACTGGATATTCGGGAAGTCATTAAATCTTATTTGTGAGTTATCGCCAACATCTGTGACACCATGAAGATTTGACAAGTATTCCTTCCTAGTCATATTTTCTACCTCAATGGGTATTTTAATGACCGTTTCATTTGTGCCTGTTGACTCTTCATGCGACCTTGTCTTTGCTATAGGCTCTTTTCTATTGATACTAGATTGTGACTCAAGAACAGCCTTGCAAATACATCTACATCTTATTGGAGCAGTGAACATGTGTTTGCTGTTCCCACTCTGCTTGGATGTTAAAATGCCGACACAGGAAGCGAGAAAACGGCAGATCTTTAGAATAGGAAGAAAAAAATCTGATAGCCACATTTTCTAAGTGACCTATTTTGTGATTTCACACCTGCCCCCAATTTTTTCAGTGACGCAAATTTTTCTCTGTGGACATCATCAGTGTCAGCCTTTCTTCCCTATGGGATTGGTTTAGAAGAGTCAAATGCAAATGTACGCTGGACATTCACATGAGAGATGAAAGGGAACATATTTTTACTTCCATGAGAGGATGCACACCTGGGATCTGGCGTGGCGGGAGGCTGGACCTCTGGACGCGTCTTGGAGTGAAGTCCAACACCCATCGGCCGTCATCCTCTGAGCTCATGCCAGCATCCCCACGGGGCCTCTGCAGTTCTGGAATGTGGCTGCTTTTAGCGGAGCGGTCCACAGTAGGGGTCGAGTGCAGTTTGCCACACACTGCACTCCCTTCAAATGGAGAAAGTGTGAAGGTCAAAGGTCACACCCCAGGAGAAAGGGGCTGACCCAGAGCCTCATTTGAAGATGGAAGGGGACAGGAAGTGGGTTGAGGGGGGTGGCGGTGTCTAAATAAAAGGCAATTATACGCGTCTAGAGAAAGAGGCTTTTATTCTATCTCACCAAGGCCAAAACACTCACAATCTATATTTCAGTAATGAAATTGGAAGGGAAGAAAAGTTGGTGCATTATAATCATTGCCAAGACATGCAGATGGAGAGAAATTATAAAATTAGCATCTCATGATTTAAAACGGTAAAATCAGATCAAATCATGTCAGACTTAGATGTGCAGGTTTGACGTTCACACTGTGATTTATAATACAAAACCTTCAGTATCTGATTAAATATTCATATACAGAGTCTCATATTGACGGGTATCTGCACACCTTGACTTTTTCCACATGTTGTTGTTACAAAGTGGGATTCAAATGGATTTGATTGTAATTTATGTCTCAGAGCTTTGCACATCTGGATTGTACAATATTTGCCCATTTTATTCTTTTTAAAATTCTTAAAGCTCTCTCAAGTTGTTGATCATTGCTAGATTTTCAAGCCGATTTAAGTCACAACTATCTACGCCACTCAAGAACATTCGTTGTCTTGGTAAGCAACTCCAAAGTAGATTTGGCCTTGTGTTTTAGTCTATTGTTCTTCTGAAAGGTGAATTRGTCTCACAGTGTCTGTTGGAAAGAAAACTGAACCAGGTTTTCCTCTAGGATTTTGCCTGTGCAAGCTAGCTCTATTACGTTTATTTTTATCCTTAACTCCCCAGTCCTTGCCAATGACAAGCATACCCATAACCTGATGCAGCCACCACCATGCTTTAAAATTTGGAGAGTGGTACACAGCGATGTGTAGTGTTGGATTTGCCCTAAACATACCGCTTTGAATTCAGGACAAAAAGTTWATTTTTATTTTTTTGCAGTATTACTAAGTGCCTTGTTGCAAACAGGATGCATGTTTTGGAGTATTTGTATTCTGAACAGGCTTCCTTCTTTTCATTCTGTCATTTAGGTTAGTGTTGTGGAGTAGCTACAGTGTTGTTGATCCATCCTAATTTTTCTCACATCACAACCATTACTTTGTAACTGTTTTAAAGTCAACATTGGCCTCATGGTGAAATCCCTGAGCTGTTTCCTTCCTCCCCGGAAACTGAGTTAGAGGAAAGACGCCTGTATCTTTGTAGTGACTGGGTGTATTGATACACCATCCAAAGCTTAATTAAAAACTTCACCATGCTGAAAGGGATATTCAATGTCTGCTTTTTGTATTTTTACCCATCTACCAATAAATGCCCTGGTCTTTGTGGTTGTATCTGTTAAAATTCKCTACTTGATTAAGGGAACTTATAGATAATTGTATGTGTGGGGTACAGAGATGGGGTAGTCATTAAAAAATAATGTTAACCACTATTATTGAACACAGTGAGTCCTTGTGATTTGTTAAGCACATTTTTATTACTGAACTTATTTTGAATACTTATTGACTCAAGACATTTCAGCTTTTCATTTTTTATTAAATTCTAAAATGTTCTACAAACAAAATTCCACTTTGACATTATGGGGTATTGTGTGTAGATCAGTGACACAAAATCGAAATGTAATCAATTTTAACATGTAGCCAAATTCCATAATAAGCATCACAATATGAAAAACATGGCACCACTCTGATTGTCACACTGAAATATATGTTTTTATTTTATGGGGTTCAGTGCCACATCTACCCAACTGACTTCTGCATATAACTGACATTTTCAATTACCAGGAGTCCCCCACAAGTAATGACAAACATTCAAAGTCATCAGTTACAAATATAGGCTTTATGTTTCCCAGTCTTATTTGACTGAATTTGCACCTACTTGTAACATATTGGATTGCGTTCTCATCTTGGAGGCATCAGATTACTTTTTGTTTTATTTTGGTCCAARAGTTTCTCTTTTGTCAGTCCCTTTCCTCTAGGTGGAGAGTGATATTGCTAATACTTACCAATATTATAGATTTATACCAAAACGTGTTTAAAGTGGGCACACCATGATTGACGGGGCAGTGTTGAAATGGAAGCCGTTTCGAGACCAGAACGAGTCACTGGGGTTGAAATGGGTACCATATGGAAACAATCTACAATCTACATTAGGCCCGTCCAAATCGGTTACTGCAATGAATACCATGACTGCCTTGGAGGGTTACTCCAAGGTTGAGTGATAGATGGCCACTTGAGTTGTGACCAGCCAACCTGAGGGAGGGTGGTTGCACCGTAGCTAACCATGTATGAAAACAAACATGATGGACAGCAATATCATGATCACTACCAGTACCGTAGTAAAATAAAACTTTTAGGGTTTAGATAGAATGCATTGGATATCTGTGGTCAGTTTTCCCGAACCATTTCCCTGACAAAGTCAAAATGGGGTTGAAGTGTGTCAAAAGTACCTTGACTGCAGTCATCAGGACTAACTTTATCTTGTGGAAACATTGTGGGCTGCCCAATTGCCTCACATTAATCGTTGAAGGGCACCTATTGGTAGATTGGTACAAAAAAGCAGACATTGAAAATCCTTTTGAGCATGGTGATGGTGTATTAAAACACAGTCACTGCAAAAATACAGTTAGGTGTCCTTCCTAACTCAGTTGCCAGAGAGCAAGGAAACTGCTCAGGGATTTCACCATGAGCKCAATGATGACTTTAAAACAGTTACAAAGTTTTATGCCTGTGATAGGAGAAAACTGATGTTGGATCAACAACATTGTGGTTACTCCACAATACTAATGTAATTGACAGAGCAAAAATAATAACAAATATCCCAAAACATGCATCCTGTTTGCAACAAGGCACTACAGTCGTGGCCAAAGGTTTTGAGAATGACACAAATATTTATTTTCACAAAGTCTGCTGCCTCAGTTTGTATGATGGCAATTTGCATATACTCCAGAATGTCATGAAGAGTGATCAGATGAATTGCAATTAATTGCAAAGTCCCTCTTTGCCATGCAAATGAACTGAATCCCCCCAAAAACATTTCCACTGCATTTCAGCCCTGCCACAAAAGGACCAGCTGACATCATGTCAGTGATTCTCTCGTTAACACAGGTGTAAGTGTTGACGAGGACAAGGCTGGAGATCACTCTGTCATGCTGATTGAGTTCGAATAACAGACTGGAAGCTTCAAAGGGAGGGTGGTYCTTGGAATCATTGTTCTTCCTCTGTCAAACATGGTTACCTGCAATGAAACACATGCTGCCATCATTAATTTGCACAAAAAGGGCTTCACAGGCAAGGATATTGCTGCCAGTAAGATTGCACCTAAATCAACCATTTATCAGATCGTCAAGAACTTCAAGGAGAGCGGTTCAATTGTTGTGAAGAAGGCTTCAGGGCGCCCAAGAAAGTCCAGCAAGCACCAGGACCTTCTCCTAAAGTTGATTCAGCTGCGGGATTGGGGCACCTCCAATACAGAGCTTGCTCGGGAATGGCAGCAGGCAGGTGTGAGTGCATCTGCACGCACAGTGAGGCGAAGACTTTTGGAGGATGGCCTGGTGTCAAGAAGGGCAGCAAAGAAGCCACTTCTCTCCAGGAAAAACATCAGTGACAGACTGATATTCTGCAAAAGGTACAGGGATTAGACTGCTGAGAACTGGGGTAAAGTAATTTTCTCTGATGAATCCCCTTTGATGGCTTGGGGCATCCGGAAAAAAGCTTGTCCGGAGAAGACAAGGTGAGCGCTACCATCAGTCCATTGTCATGCCAACAGTAAAGCATCCTGAGACCATTCATGTGTGGGGTTGCTTCTCAGCCAAGGGAGTGGGCTCACTCACAATTTTGCCTAAGAACACAGCCATGAATAAAGAATGGTACCAACACATCCTCCGAGAGCAACTTCTCCCAACCATCCAGGAACAGTTTGTTGACGAACAATTCCTTTTCCAGRATGTTGGAGCGCCTTGCCATAAGGCAAAAGTGATAACTAAGTGGCTCGGGGAACTCCCCAGACCTTAATCCCATTAAGAACTTGTGGTCAATCCTCAAGAGGCGGGTGGACAAACAAAAACCCACAAATTCTGACAAACTCCAAGCATTGATTATGCAAGAATGGGCTGCTGTCAGTCAGGATGTGGCCCAGAAGTTAATTGACAGCATGCCAGGGCGGATTGCAGAGGTCTTGAAAAAGAAGGGTCAACACTGCAAATATTGACTCTTTGCATCAACTTCATGTAATTGTCAATAAAAGCCTTTGACACTTATGAAATGCTTGTAATTATACTTCAGTATTCCATAGTAACATCTGACAAAAATATCTAAAGACACTGAAACAGCAAACTTTGTGAAAATGAATGTTTGTCATTCTCAAAACTTTTGGCCACGACTGTACTGTAATACTGCAAAAGAATGTGGCAAAGCAATTCACTTTTTSTCCTGAATACAAAGTGTTATGTTTGAGGCAAATCCAATTCAACACATTACTGAGTACCACTCCATATTTTCAAGCATAGTGGTGGCTACATCATGTTATGTGTATGCTTGTAATCATTAATGACTGCGAGTTTTTCAGGATAAAAAATAAATGGAATAGAGCTAAGCACAGTCAAAATTCTAGAGGAAAACCTAGTTCTGTCTGCTTTCCACAAGACACTGGGAGATAAATGTATCTTTCAGCAGTACAATAACTTAAAACACAAGGCCAACTCTTCGCTGTTGTTTCTTACCAAGGAGAGAGTGAATGAAGTGGCCGAATTATAGTTTTGCCTTAAATCTGCTTGGAAATCTATGGCAAGACCTGAAAGYCTTGTCTAGCAATGATCAAAAACCAATTTCACAAAGCTTAACAATTATGAAAATAATAATGGGCAAATGTTGCACAATCCAGGTGTGGAACGCTCTTAGAGACTTACCCAGAAGACTCACAGCTGTAATCGCTGCCAAAGGTGACTCGGGGAGTTGAATTCTTATCTAATCAAGGAATTTATTATTATTATTATTTTTTTTTACAAATGATAGAATTTTCTTTGACTTTGACATTATAGAGCATTTCATGTAGGAACTAGGAAACTCAGAAATTCCAGACTTCCTAGCTGGTTGTAGTTAGACATGTGACTCGTTCAACCAGTTAGCAAGCCGGAAATGTCAGTTTCCTAGTTCCGACTAGCACATGACCCTGGGATTATTTTTTTCTGCAGATTTTGGTCGGAGTAAACCCTCTCGCTTCGCCTCTTCCTCTCTGATAAAACCACCCATTAAACTTGTCCAGGTGAGAGCTTTTGTCCCTGAAGGCAGTGGTGGAAAAAGTACACAAWTGTCACACTTGAGTAAAAGTAAAGATATACTACATGTGCTCATCAAAATCTAATTCCAAAATCATGGACATTAATATGGAGTTGGTCCCCCCCTTTGCTGCTATAACAGCCTCCACTCTTCTGGGAAGGCTTTCCACTAGATGTTGGAACATTGCTGCGGGGACTTGCTTCCATTCGAGGTCAGGCACTGATGTTGGGCGATTAGGCTCGCAGTCGGTATTCCAATTCATCCCAAAGGTGTTCAATGGAGTTACGGTCAGGGCTCTGTGCAGGCCAGTCAAGTTCTTCCACACCGCTCTTGACAAACCATTTCTGTATGGACCTCACTTTGTGCATGGMGGCTTTGTCATGCTGAAACAGGAAAGGACCTTCCCCAAATTGTTTCCAKATAGTTAGAAGCACAGAATCATCTAGAATGTAATTGTATGCTGTAGCATTAAGATTTCCCTTCACTGGCGCTATGCATTGGGGCAGGTAGCGTTCTGATTTTTAAGCGCTTARGCGTTTCAGCACTCAGCGGTCCCGTTCTGTGAGCTTGTGTGGCCTACCACTTTGCGGAAATTTGATGAACTGATCTGTTGGAAAGGTGACATCCTGTGAAGGTGCCACGTTGAAAGTCACTGAGATTTTCAGGAAGGCCATTCTACTGCCAATTCTATGGAGATTGCATAGTTGTGTGCTCAATTCGATACACCTGTCAGCAACGGGTGTGGCTGAAATAGCTGAATCCAGTTATTTGAAGGGGTGTCCACATACTTTTGTATATATAGTGTATCTTAATAGAAAATTGAAAAATACTACTTGAGTAAAAATCTAAGTTTTTGGTTTTAAAAATGCTTATGTATCAAAGTACATGTAATTGCTAAAATATACTTAAGTATCAAAAGTATAAATCATTTCACATTATTTATATTAAGCAAACCAGACGGCATGATTTTCTTGTTTTTTAATTTATGGATAGCCAGGGACACTKCAACATCATTTACAAACGAGGGATGTGTGTTTAGTGATTTCGCCAGATCAGAGGCAGTAAGGATAACSAGGGATTTTCTCTTGATAAATGCGTGAATTTGAACATTTTCCTGTCCTGCTAATCGTTCAAAATTCGTTCAAAAAGTACTGTTGGGTGTCAAGGAAAATGCATGGAATAAAAAGTACATTCTTTTTTTTAGGAATGTATTGGAGTAAAAGTTGTCAAAAATATAAATAGTAAAGTTAAAGTACAGATACCCCAAAAAACTATTTACGTACTTTAATATTTTTACTTAAGCACTATACACCACTGCCTGAAGGTCATGTGTGCTATGAGCTGTGTTGTTGCTGTTTTGAAGAAATGTTTGGAGTGTGGTCGAGTGTTCAAAGAAGGTATGTTTGTTTGATTTTATCAGTGTCTGCTTATTCAAATTTGTCAAAATGCAAAAGTTTGTGTAAAGTTATCATTCTGCAATAATGTCCTTTGTTTTCAGTTTATTCCATTTGTTTGGAGAGTGTCAGGTTGTCATGTGTTTAGGATCTTATAATCTTAGTTCAGCAACCTCTTCCATGGTGGAAACTCATCTGGAGAAGTCATGTACAGGTCTAGCCCAGAACAAGAGAACAGGAACTCCATCAGAAGTCATGTACAGGTCTAGCCCAGAGCAAGAGAACAGGATCACTCAAGAACAGATTTACTGCATCATTAGTTTATTCTGCAGCAGATGGAGTACAGGCTGCAGGAATAGAGAACTAACATTTGTGCGGACAGACATCTTTTTGTGATTAAGTCAAGTCTTCTGAATAAGCCATACTTTAACCTGAAAAAATATTAGGCCTATGATATTGCTACAAAATGATGGGTGTTTATTTATATTAGGAACTGGTTTGAGTGTTTTTAATTCTTCAACACGGGCAGTTGAAGTTCTCCTTTATTATTTCTCCCCGCTGGTGGTTTGGGACCTTTCGAACTTGTTGACATTTCCGAATTTCTCCAACCCTTTCCAATTTTGAGTTGTAGACAATCAAAATAAAACCGCCCAACTTTCTTGTGAAAGAAGCGAAGCGTATATGTCCAGATGAATTCTTTCTCGAAGGCCAGACCAGGCAGTCCCATAGAGACCAAAATGTGGTTGGAGTCACAAAGTGCAAATGAGACTTTTGAAACACTCCAGCTATTCAGCTTTATCTACTATCTCGATTTCAGATCCTTTTCTGTTGGACATTCTACACGTCCTTGTTGGATAAAGCTGATGCTTTCTTTTCGCTGTGGCATTTAAAAAATCTGGGATACAAAAGGATGAACAGTATCCAATTATGTCCAGCCAATGCTAGTAGTCAGAATATTTTGCAGGCTAGCGAGATGGCTCCGCTAGATAAAACATTTTTCAATATCAAGAGCTTCCCTCAAATCCTGCGGGTAGCTTTCTGATGGGCTGGTTATCATACAAAAGGTCACATTCATGAAGCAATTATATCAGAATAATTTTTGGGACTCCAACAAAATAGACTTGTAGAACTCTATAAGACAATCCTGTTATTTTACCAGGTTTCCAGTCCGAATCATCTATAATTGAAATGCATTGAGATACAGTGCTTTGCAAAAGTGTTGAGAACCCTTGGATTTCTTCACATTTTGTATTACAAAGTGATATTAAAATAGATTTAATTGCAAAAAAAAATCTCAACAATCTACACAAAAAAATCATAGCTAAAATATAGTTGATGCATAAGTATTCAGCCCCTTTGTTTACGCAAGCCTAAATTAGTTTAGGAGTAAAATGTTGCTTAACAAATCACATAAGTTCTATGGACTCAGTCTGTGTGAAATAATAGGGGTTGACATGATTTTTGAATGACTACCTCTTCCTCTGTCCCCCATAAATGCAACATCAGTAAGGTCTCTGTCAAGTGTTGAATTTAAAGCACAGATTCAACTACAARAGCCAGGGAGCTTTTCGAAAGAATCATAAAGAAGGGCAGTGATTGGTAGATCGGTAAAAATATCAAATTAGACATTGCATATCTCTTTAAGCATGGTCAAGTTCATAATRATGCTGGGGATGATGTATTAAACCACCCAGACACATKAAAAATACAGTTGTTCTTCTGAACTAAGCTGCAGGATAGGAAGGAAACTGCTCAGGGATGTTACCCTGAGGCCATTGGTGATTTTAAAACAGCTACTATAGTTCAATGGCTGTAAAGGGAGAAATCTGAGGATGGATTAATATCATAGTGACTCCACAATAATGACTTAAATGACAGAGTGAAAATATTACAAATATACAGAATAAAAATATTCCAAAACATGCATTCTGTATGCCACAAGGCAATAAACTAATACTGAGGGGGAAAAAACAGCGAAGGAATACACTTTTTGGCCTAAATGCAAAGCCTTATGTTTGGGGCAAATCCAATGCAACACATCACTGAGTAACTGCCTCCCTTATTTTCAAGCATTGTGGTGGCTGCATCATGGTATGGGTMTGCTTGACGTCTGCAAATACTGGGGAGTTTCTCAGGATACAAGMTAATGGGATGGAGCTAAGCACAGGCAAAATCCTAGAGAAAACCCTGCTTCAGTCTGCTTTARACCAGACTGGTAGAGGAATTCACCTTTCAGCAGAACAATAGCCTACAACACAAGGCCAAATTTACACTGGAGTCGCTTACCAAGAAGACAGTGAATGATCCTGAGTGGCCAAGTRACAGTTTTGACCTAAATCTGCTTGAAAATCTATGGCAAGACTTAAATGCCTGTCTAGCCATGAACCCCAACATCTTGACCGAGATTGATTAATTTTTTCAAGAATAATGTYCAKATATTGCAGAATCCAGYTGTGTACAGCTCTTATAGACTTACCCAAGAAGACTCACAGCTGTAATCGATGCCAAAGGTGTTTCTGAATACTATTGAGATTAATATATTTTAGTTATTTAATTTGTATTCATCTTAAATGTTTTTTTGGAAATGTTTTTCCACTTTGACATTKGAGTATTTTGTGTAGATTGTTGACAAATAAATACATTTGAATAGTTCTTTGTAACACAATAAAATGTGAAGAAATCCAAGGGGTCTGAATTATTTTCCAAGGCTCTGTATATGATTGTATTCAATAACAGTACAGTATAAGTAAGGATGAGCCTATGGCACTTGGGAATGCATAGCTCTGATCTTTGGTGATTGAAAACTTGGCTTTACAGTCTGCTAGTTTATTGATACTTAAAAATGGGTTCTTTTGTGGGGTCATTGTAAGGTTGTTTGCTAGTTGAAACCAGAAAATTATAGCTTTAACTAGTTAACTGAAAGATAACAACCAAAATATGACATCTTTCCTTTATATATTTTTTGACGTCATAAAAAAAAGTTTGCCTGAAATTTGTAGAACCAGAAAACCAGTTTACTACTATAATATCATGTTATTATGCCAAATTTTGCCCACTGGGTTATCTTTTGATAAGACCTGCATCTCTCTCCTATGGTCACAACCTCACACCAGAGGCTTGGAACTGAAACCAATAGGAAAGGCTGAAATAAAAATAAAGTGAATTTGAAAATCAAACATGTTCATTAGCTGGACTCACTGGACCGGGATACTTGGGCCCAAACAATGTGGCACTCTCCTAGCATACAGCACAATAAAACGTTTAATTTCAATACCCATTTATGAGCTCATTAGAGAGAGAGACTTGCTGAAAAATAATAGCCACTCAATTTAAGCCTCACTTTCAAACATAAAGTAGTGAAGTAGACTTTAGACTTTTTAATTGATTCCGTTGTGTTTGCTGTGAATTTGCCACTGATTAATCGCACTTCAGTGATCTAAAAAAAAGGACACCAACTGAATGTTCTAACTTTCACCTAAAGTCACCTTAATTAGCATGGATTTGTGTTCTGTGGATTGAGCTCAGTGGTCGCAAGGAGCTAAATTGGAGAGGTGGTGGTGATAAGCAACGTTAATAAAAGGTTTCCATGGCATTGAAAGCCAAAGCCTTTATGTCATGAAACTGACTGAGAAAAGCCATCAGACGTCTCGCTGATTTGGTGCTATGATGTGAGCGTGCTCCTTCCTGGTTACGAATATTAGCCAGTAGCTACACAATGGAGGCAGGCCGTTGACTTCAAAAGACCTGGTCGTTTACCATTAGATTTTCCATTAAGACAGTAGAMCTAGTCAATATGGACTAATACCATCTGTTTGGGAGTCTTACTGATGTCAGGAGAGCTCATCATGGAGAAAAGGTCTCTATTAACTTCTACAATATGCAATTGGGGTATTATACTGAAAACACCATGTAGATGTTGCTTGTATTCAATATTGTTCATCATTTTTGCCTTATATGTGAATATTCAGAAATCTGGGCCCGTATTCATGAAGGGTATGAGAGTAGGAGTGCTGATATAGGATCAGTTTTGGATCAGAATTAATTTGATTATATAGAAAGGAGTACCTGTTGATTTGACAATAACCCACAATAATTGATTCTAATACTAGGTGTGTAAATTCTACTTCTGTTATTTGTGTGTAAGCCTACCCCCATTCACTTTCCCCAATCACCCAGTCCTGCTCYGCCGCCATTTTGTGGGTCCCATGGGAACTTCTTGTTCCTGTCAATCTTTAATGGAAATGCCCTTAAGAGGCTTGAGTGCCGCTGGGAACAGACCCTTTCAAGATGTATGGCGTCCGTTTTTTGGATCCAAAAGAAACAGATCCCTTCTTCTGTAAATATTCAGTCCCCGGTCTCAAATGAAAGCCTGTGAGTGAAAGTGAGCAGCACCCCCCCTCCCCCCACCACCACCACCCCCATCAGCATACCCTCCAGTCATGCTTTGACCACCACGGGGGAGGAGAGAGGAAGTTCATACCATTAAAAATACCAGCGCTTTGAGCAGTTATTCGTGGGTCCCACAATTTCCATTGATCAGAGACCACATAGGGCGACTGGTTTCACATGATCCCTCTTCTTTGCTTTGGCCCGCAAAAGTAAAACAAAGGGCTTTATTTGTCTGTCGTTCATGCAGCAACAGTATGGTTTATTAAAAACTCTCATGTAATTATCAAGGTTTATTAAAAACTCTTATTGTAATTATCAAGTTGGAGGGAAATTATTGATTATGTATGTTCTGTTTATTCACAAACAACCATACTGATGATTTGAAGTTTGGGCTTTTGTAAAATGTGGGTCTTCAAACATTTACAGTTTGAGTGAGACAAGACCAAGCATAATCTGTGTTGATACAGTTATGTGCAGCTGAATGACATATCCTTTAGTATCTGAAGTTTAGTCAATAGAATTGTCACAATTTACTCAGGAAATGACTGAACTAAGCAACATGATGGTTTCAGCAAACAAACAAATGGTTCATATAAACAGAAGTCATTAGGAGCGATCAGTGGGTTCAGTTGATTTCCTATCATTGAAMTACTATGCAGAAAAAAAGAGGAGAGTGAATCTACAGTAAATGGTTCAGGGTAGCATGAGACCTGGGTTTCAGTAAGAGGATGTCCTAGTATGTAGTGGGAACAGCCTGTGGTTTCATCTCATCTTTGACACACTCATGTGATTTCTCTGATAAGTTGTGGGGACTATGGTGGCCCTAATGGGACAGATCAAAGCTGAATCCCTACAGGATCTCTTACATCCAGTCCTATTGTGTCATAGACAGAATGACACATGTACTACAAGATGCAATGGGAGGGTTTATCAATATTATACCAATATATATGGTATAATATGTGACCAGATCTTTACTCCCTAATAATAATAATAGTAGTTGTAGTAGTAGTAGTAGTAGTAGTAGTAGTAACAAAAGTAATAGAAGTAGTAGTAGTAATAATAGTAGTAGTAGTAGTAATAGTATTGGTAGTAGTAGTAATAGTATTGGTAGTAGTAGTAATATTTTAATTTTACAGTGCATTCGAAAAGTATTAAGACCCCTTGATTTAATTTTTTTTTGTTACTATACAGCCTTATTCTAAAATTGATTAAATCGTTTTTTCCTTCATCAATCTACACACAATACCCCATAATGACAAAGCAAAAAAGTTTTTGGGAAATTTGATCAAATATGAAATATCACATTTACATAAGTATTCAGTACTTTGTTGAAGCACCTTTGGCAGCGATTACATCCTTGGGTATAAAGCTACAAGATTGGCACACCTGTATTTGGGGAGTTTCTCCYATTCTTCTCAGCAGATCCTCTCCAGCTCTGTCAGGTTGGATGGGGAGCGTCGCTGCACAGCTATTTTCAGGTCTCTCCAGAGATGTTCGAACGGGTTCAAGTCTGGGCTCTGTCTGGGCCACTCAAGGACATTCAGAGACTTGTCCCGAAGCCACTCGTGCGTTGTCTTGGCTGTGTGCTTAGGGTCGTTGTCCTGTTGGAAGGTGAACCTTTGCCCCAGTCTGAGGTCCTGAGCGCTCTGGAGCAGGTTTTCATCAAGCATCTTTCTGTACTTTGCTCCGCTCATCTTTCCCTCGATCCTGACTAGTCTACCCTTCCCTGCCGCTGAAAAACATCCCCGCAGCATGATGCTGCCACCACCATGCTTCACCATAGAGATGGTGCCAGCGTCCAGATGTAACGCTTGGCATTCAGGCCAAAGAGTTCAATCTTGGTTTCCTCAGACCAGAGAATCTTGTTTCTCATGATCTGAGAGTCCTTTAGGTGCCTTTTGGCAAACTCCAAGCGGGCAGTCATGTGCCTTTTACTGAGGAGTGGCTTCCGTCTGGCCACTCGACCATAAAGTCCTGATTGGTGGAGTGCTGCAGAGATGGTTGTCCTTCTGGGAAGTTCTCCCATCTCCACAAAGGTACTCTGGAGCTGTCAGAGTGACCATCGGGTTCTTGGTCACATCCCTGACCAAGGCCATTCTCCACCGATTGCTCCGGGCGGCCAGCTCTAGGAAGAGTCTTGGTGGTTCCAAACTTCATACATTTAAGAATAATGGAGGCCACCATGTTCTTGAGGACCTTCAATGCTGCAGAAATGTTTTGGTACCCTWCCCCAGATCTGTGCCTCGACACAATCCTGTCCCGGAGCTCTACAGACAATTCCTTCAACCTCATGGCTTGGTTTTTGCTCTGACATGCACTGTCAACTGTAGGGCCTTATATAGACAGGTGTGTGCCTTTCCAAATCATCCAATCAATTGAATTTACCACAGGTGGACAATCAAGTTGTAGAAACAAGGATGATCAATGGAAAAAGGATGCACCTGCGCTCAATTTCGAGTCTCTTAGCAAAGGGTCTGAATTCTTATGTAAGATTCTTTCTGTTTTTAAGTTTTTATAAATTTGCCCAAAAAATCTCACATCTTGTTTTTGCTTTTTCATTATGGGGTATTGTGTGTAGATTGATGAGGAAAAACATGTATTTAATCAATTTTAGAATAAGGCTGTAACGTAACAAAATGTGGAAAAGTCAAGGGGTCTGAATACTTTCTGAATGCACTGTATATGCACTTTGATAAATCTAAAGGCTCTACATAGAATACTCTGTATTCTATAATTGACAGTGTTGGTAGTAAGGTAGTCTGAAGGCCAATTCTGTCTGCAGCTAAAAGGGTAATAAGCCTATAGCCAATRGACAGTCCATCTTACAGTATGCCCCAGTGGGTTATCACTGTCTCCGTTAAAAGTGTTGCACTCCAAATTCCTATGGCGCCACATGTCTGCACTATCTAACTTGAAGTGTTCCAAAACGTTTCCAGAGTAAGATTCAAGGTGCAAATCCATCAAGACTGGGGCTGCAAAGGGAGGCAATATTATTGGTAACTWTCGAAGTTTACCAGTAAACAACCAGAATTTTGGTATCTTTTCAAGGATTTTGTGTAATCTATCACAAGAAATCTAGTGGCCCTTTTGGGTACTTCACATTATCACAGGTGTCTGTAATTACAGTATCTGGCCATCTGTGTGGCTTTATTACATGTAAAATATATGAAATAACGAAATAAGAAGATTTTAAAATAGAATGACAAAGCTGTTAAACATTATCCTCAATTTAAACCAACTTAGTGAACACKATTGGTGTTTAATATGAGGGTTTCAGCACGAAATATGAAAACAGTCAATAGTTTGCAGAGTTAATTGAATATAATTCCATTGTTGATTAGATGCTTTAAAAAKAATATTAGGCTATTTTCTCTGAAACCATGTGGTCTATCTACMAGAAACTCATGGACAATATGAACACAAATATACAAAATTAATACTATTTATCAATAAAAACAATTATAGATATAAATTACCAAAGTATAAATTACCAAAGTTTTGATAGATTGCCATAGATTCTCTGTTAATTACCAATTACTGAAGATTCCAGTAACTTTAGTAAATTACCAGGAACTTTGCAACCCTAATCAGGAKACAAAGTTGGCCTGGGACATGAGCTGGAAATGTGATTAGGGCTTGAACCTGCTTTGGAAGAGAATGATCCACAGAGCCTTCAACRCAACACTGTAATTCTGCTATGGTTCCTCAGGAAACACTTAGCATTTATTTGACATAAACCTGTTTACTGTGACACATGATGAAGCCCCCTCAAGTGACAGATGCTTCTGTTTAATGCGGTAGTAGTTCTTGGACACTTTGTGGGTTAGGTATAGGCAAGAGAGTCTGCGGTTGCTTTGGGCTGTTTGAAATCCAGAGCTGAGCCAGGCTCTCCAACATACTCACTGAAACTCCTGGGTGCTACTGGGGAAATACACCTTCTCGCTTTCCTGAGAGAGGATACACAAATTCACACACACAAACATACGCACATGTGCACAAACACACACGAGCACTCAGCAAACAAGGCGCAACCTGTGGCACTATGCTAAACACGACACGAGCACTCAACCAAGCACGCACGCACACACCTCTCAACCCAGCACAACACACACACACACACAACAACACACACACACACACCCATTGTGCCCCCTAACTGGACATAGCCAGGTGATCGTGACCTCTAGGCGAGACAAGGGCGAGCACTAGTCCTAGCATTCGTCTCTGTGGCATGCACAATACTTTAACGCAGCAATAGAGCGCACTAAGCATCCTACGCAGAGAACTGTGTTTGCACCGCAGGACACATGCACACACACTTGACACGTGACACTCATCTCACTCTCCACACAAACACAGACACAATCAGACACAGCCATCTATTTACCATACCATACACTCTCGCTCACCAACACACAAGCTTAGTCCACACGCTTGAATGCAAACCTCACCCCACACAATCTGTGTGTGGGCCATTGCTCCTATAGTGTGCACCTGAGCCATCAACAAGCTCGTGAGCATTGTCATTTTAATCTCACTACATCAATGTATACTATACGCGTATACACAATCACACACACACACCACACACCTCAGTCACGACTCTTAATTTAGTGATAGCAGTGTGTCATGCGTCTAGCGTGCAGTGACGATGGCATTCTGTGGCTATGATCGCAGGTGTGTTCACTTGGTCGAGCATACTAGAAGGGCGGCAAAGGCGGACACGTCGGGTGCGTATTGTTCGATGCGCATATTCGTGCTCGGAAAGTAGGTCGGAGAGGTAGACTGGCTTGCTGTTGATGTGTCGCACAGAGTCCAATGACACAGGTGGGTGAGTCAGCATGTTCCTCTAGGTAAGACTTTCAACGGCTAGACGATAGATGTGATGCGCTCATTAGATTTCAAACCGGCGATTGGAGTAGCATTGTGAAGATGGGATTCTGCATGCGTGTAAGCGAACGAGTTATGGACTAGTTCATTTGGAGGCTATGGTCAAAACGATATGTGATACAGAGAAGATGGCAAAAGACTCTTTTGTAATTTACATGGGAGGGAGGAGCGGTCGAGTTGTCTTACAGTATTACTGATAGAGGGTGACACGTTGAAAACACTATAATGTTGTTATAGATGAGGCTCTCTACCTTGAGCAACGGGCTGCCGCTCTCTCAAAGTGTATATAAGTTCTTTATGGAGTTCTCTTAGTTTCTCTTACATGCATTTCTTCGCCAGTGCATTGCGCTCGCGGTCTTTCAGTCTCTCTCTGCCGTCTCTTGCCAGCTGTGTTTCTAGGCCCGCTCTCATGTACTCTATATTCGTATTAGTCTCTGTCTCTGCCGGACGAGATATAGTTGTCTCGGGAGCATTTTGGACAATGATACTTCTCTGTCTTTTGATTCTAATGGCAATGTGCGCGCTATGGTACTCTCTCGCTCTGTTTTGTCAGATGAAAAACGAAGGCAACCATTTAAGAGTCTTGCTTCGCAAAGCCTCCAAGTGCCAAGAACTCTCACTGGGAGCGTCTATGACTGTGTTAGCTCGGTTACAGAGTCTTGTAATATACTGCGTGAGGCGAGAAGCGGTTACTCGCCGGAGACGAGGACACTGTCAGGAGAGGACGGAGAGGATTGTGATGAGGAGTAGGATAATGAAAGACACGACTGAGCCTGAGGTCTTCATTGGAGCAAGCTATCTAGCCTCCCCATTCCTGATCTATAAACACGCATCCACTACGGACAACAGGCATGTTTCTCCTCTCACTCGCATCATCTTTCGTTCTATCGCATCATCTATCATATACAACCATACGATCAACATCACTCTACTACACTCACCTCTCCAAACTCACACCACTCACTCTCACATGTCTCCTACACTCTATATCATCTCTCCTCTGCATCCTATCTTACCACTACTCTATTCCATACACATGTACACAGCTGCTCATCTGACTACAACTTTTCAATTAAGCTCGGAGCTCTCGCTCTCTCTCTGGGTATCTAATTGGTATTCCATTCTCTTTCGGTCCCTCTCTCCGTCACGTCACGACCTCAGAACCACAAGCTACTCGACTGCAGAGCAACAGTCGAGATCACACTGCTTACAATGTTGTTTTAGCTAGTTATAGGATCTCCTCACTCAAGACAGTTGGTAACCTAGACCGGTGGGACAACACACTGTATCCTCTTGGACAGTAAGACACTTAGGGGAGTAAGGGGCAATTTGAGTTCGTATGAGAAGGTATACGAGCCGACACACACAACACATAGGAACAGGCCTAGTCCTCCCCCTTACCCTCTGTCACTCAAGCTCTGACCTTGTACCTAATCAATTAGCAGAGCTAAAGGCAATTAGCTGGCCTCCCCTGCAACTCACTGAATGTATCTCTAATTTATGAGGGCCTCTCGAAACCCAGCACACTCTACAGTTCTATAGAGTTCCTACCTAGTGGGTGGCCACTGGGCAATGTTTGTACCCTTGGAAACAGTCATTGCATGTTGCGCAAATCAAAGAGCAGGAGCATGAGATCTAATTTCCATCTGTACAAATCCGGCCCATTGTACAACTATGTGGAAGTAGCCAATGTAACTGTAGACAGATTGTTTGAGAAATAGTCTAGGATTTTGGCTAATCTTACATGGATCTCCAAACCCTCCATATGGTGTCTCAAGCCCCATCCCGAGCCGTCTTGGTGTTTCCATTTGTAGAAACCTGACACCGGTCCTTGTATCCAGCCATTAAGTGTGTACCAGCCCCATCAATGCTGCATCTGTGAATCTCCCCAGGAGGCTGGGATGTAATCCCTGTTCCTCCCAGCCGCCAGCGGATCGGGAATCTTCCTATTCACTCTCTCCCAAGAGGATCAGCTAAACATATTTCCCATGAAATTCAATGAGGTACAAATACCATTAAACATGGGATTTAGTGCGAGACCACTCCTATTGCCCCTATAGGAACAAATATGTTTGAATGACCATATCTCATTCCGGTATTCCTTCCTGTTGTATTCTGGAATTCCCTCCTGTTGCATTCTGGAATTCCTTCCTGAAACATAATGCTCATTCTTGATACTGTGACCGTTGACATATAAATTGTATGTGGAAAGTTGCTAGTGCTAGTCACTGTGACTTCACTTGCTCCTTTTCAAACTGGGCTAGGTGTGTCACTCACGCTAGGGACACGCATCCAAGTACATAATAGATCAAACTAAGTGTTGTGGTTGCCTTCATTTACAAGGGAGTGTCTACACACTGCACATTATTTACTGGTGTCCCTGGCTCATATTTCACTCACTAACATGTAGAGTAAATAAGGATGAGTCAGTCCATGGGAATTTTACATAAACTCAGAACACTGTCTAGCAATGTACGAATGGGTTGATGTCAGTATAAATCAACACAGTGAAGTGATTCAATTATCACAGAGGACAGCATTTCCTTGATTTCAATAGTTCACCATGCAAACTAATGAGCACATTCACTAGACAGAACACACAGGGGCTACAGTATGATGATCAATTTTCTATGGGACTGATCAACACGTTCGCTTGACGGGTATGGTTTAGTTTGCTTTAAAAATGCATGTGAAACAAGGCTAAAACGCCTATTAAAATGGGAATGTTAACCTCCTTGCCACAGGTGTTAATGGGAAATCGCTCAGTAGATGCCATACAAATGGTTCAACTACATTATATTGCCAAGCCTCCCCATTCTTCTCAACAATGTAATGAGAATTGTCACCTAAACTAATGGATATTCCATAATTATCTCCAACCAGCTTTGATTGTAGAATTATTATACAGTCCTTCCTTTGAGCGGCTAGTTTGATTAGGGTTAAGGTGCAGGAAACCCCTGAAAAGTTAATTGGAGGAATTAAATTGTTAATTTGGTTACTCTTCACTTATGGGAAGCCTCTAACATTTGACATTGCTTTGAAAAGTTTTGACATCTTTGAGCACTTGACAGTAGCCTACTTGGGCACCTTTCGAGTGGGTTATGTAAGGAGGGAAAACTTGGTCTTGTTTCCAAGGTGATGAGAGACTATCTCAGTGATTGATGTACAACTCGTGCTGATATGCTTTAATGTGCTGCTGTGGACCCACTGTCGAACCGGAGCTGACCACCTTACAGATTTTTGCCATATCACTCAATTAAGTTATGATAAACAGTTCAAACATAAAGTAACATTTTATTTGAAGTTCATGAGATTTGACTAGGTAGTAAACTCTACTCTATACACTATACTGTTGCTCTGTGCTTCTTACACCTTATTCACATCTATTAATTATAGGCCCGTGTGAAGGGGAGAATAAGTTTACAGGAAACGCAGATTGGAGCAGTAACAACTCTCAAAATTAACCAACCAAACAGTATAGGCAAAGGTGCTCTTGGAAAAATGTGTATACAAACAGAAAATCCACTTGATACTGTATAGAAGTTGWACAGCTAATAGCAAATCTTCTCTCCTAGTGAAAATCAAGCCATGTTATATGTGTGTAGCCCGGCTTAAAGATGCACTCTTAAACTTTTYCATAATTTCAGCTAATAGTTTTGAAAGTTGTGCTCAAGATCCAAAACGTCTCCCCGTTCTTTGTGTACTAGGTCATCCATTTCGTGTGACTTGTTACGAATTTCACAATTAGTTTGATATCATACGAGTTTTGCAATTCGTATAATATGTTACAAATCCAATTAATACAATATGTTACAAATATTTATTGTGCTTAAGACTCTGGAGTGTGGCCTCTCGAGTGGCYCAGTGGTCTAAGGCACTGCATCGCAGTTACTAGCTGTGCCACTAGAGATCCTGGTTCGAGTCCAGGCTCTGTCGCAGCCGGCCGCGACCGGGAGACCCATGGAGCGGCACACAATTGGTCCAGCGTCGTCCGGATTAGGGGAGGATTTGGCCAGCAGGGAGGTTCTTGTCCCAAAGTGCACTAGTGACTCCTGTGGCGGGCCGGGCGCAATGCACGCTGATACAGTCGCCAGGTGTACGATGTTTCCTCTGACACATTGGTGCGGCTGGCTTCTGGGTTAAGTGGGCATTGTGTCAAGAAGCAGTGCGGCTTGGCTGGGTTGTGTTTCGGAGGATGCACGGCTCTCGACCTTCACCTCACCAGAGTCGGTACGGGAGTTGCAGCGATGGGAAAAGACTGTACCTACCAATTTGATAACACAAAATTGGGGAGAAAATGTTTTTAAAAGATTCCGGAGTGCATCTTTAAGTAGCCTCCTAGGTGTATGCTCTGTGAGATCTGGGAACTAGTAGTTTAAGTAACCTCCTAGGTGTATGCTCTGTGAGATATGGGGGACTAGTTAGTTATTAGTAGCCTTCTAGGTGTATGCTCTGTGAGATCTGGGACTAGTAGTTTAAGTAACCTTCTAGGTGTATGCTCTGTGAGATCTGGGGACTAGTAGTTTAAGTAACCTCCTAGGTGTATGCTCTGTGAGATCTGGGGACTAGTAGTTTAAGTAACTCCTAGGTGTATGCTCTGTGAGATCTGGGACTAGTAGTTTAAGTACCTCCTAGGTGTATGCTCTGTGAGATCTGGGAACTAGTAGTTTAAGTAGCATCCTACAGTAGGTGTATGCTCTGTGATCTGGGACTAGTAGTTTAAGTAAGCCTCCTAGGTGTATGCTCTGTGAGATCTGGGACTAGTAGTTTTAAGAGTAGCATCTACAGTAGGTGTATGCTCTGTGAGATTCTGGGAACTAGTAGTTTAAGTAAGCCTCCTACAGTAGGTGTATGCTTCTGTGAGATCTCGGAAACTAGTAAGTTTAAGTACCTCCTAGGTGTATGCTCTGTGAGATCTGTGGAATAGTAGTTTAAGTAACCCCTAGGTGTATGCTCTGTGAGATCTGGAACTAGTAGTTTAAGTAAGCATCCTACAGTAGGTGTATGCTCTGTGAGATCTGGGGACTAGTAGTTTAAGTAACCTCCTAGGTGTATGCTCTGTGAGATCTGGGGACTAGTAGTTTAAGTAACCTCCTAGGTGTATGCTCTGTGGATCTGGGGACTAGTAGTTTAAGTAGCCTCCTTGGTGTATGCTTCTGTGAGATTCTGGGGACTAGTAGTTTAAGTAAACCTTCCTAGGTGTATGCTCTGTGAGATCTGGGAACTAGTAGTTTAAGTAGCATCCTACAGTGGTATGCGCTGTGAGATCTGGGAACTAGTAGTTTAAGTAGCATCCTACAGTAGGTGTATGCGCTGTGAGATATGGGGACTAGTAGTTTAAGTAGCTCCTAGGTGTATGCTCTGTGAGATCTGGGAACTAGTAGTTTAAGTAACCTTCTAGGTGTATGCTCTGTGAGATCTGGGACTAGTAGTTTAAGTAGCCTCTAGGTGTATGCTCTGTGAGATATGGGGACTAGTAGTTTAAGTAGCATCCTAGGTGCATGCTCTGTGAGATCTGGGGACTAGTAGTTTAAGTAGCATCCTACAGTAGGTGTATGCTCTGGTGAGATCTGGAGACTAGTAGTTGTAGCAGGTTATTTATTAAAGCAGGAGGGAGATGACACCTCCAGCAAATTGCCTTATTATTTATAATGCTTCCTCGCTTGTTGTGTGAGAAGTTTTACAATGACAGCTCTTTGGGGCACTGCTGCTGCAGGGAGGATTAAGTTGAGACCCTATACCACCCGAACACTTCGGTTATAGGTCTTAGCCCTCTCTGCTTCCTCTTGAAAGAGAGTTATTTTGGTCAAGTGGGCTACTTTTTCTCTACAGATTCTCTTTATCCTTCGGCAGTTGAGCGACACCGTTAACACTTTACCTAACAGACAGTTATAATACCTTATTACTACTTATGTATGACAGCCTATTATGTGAGATCATATGGCTCTTAATATGTTATACATCTATGCAACACTTCACCAGACACGGCTGTTAGTCAGGATAGAATGTCATTATATGGTTCTAACAGCAAGTTATAATGCATTATGCAAGCACGTTGAATAAAAAGTAACAAGATATACTACATGTGCTCAATCACAAAATCTAATTCCAAAATCATGGCACATTAATATGGAGTTGGTCCCCCCCTATTGCTGACTATAAACAGCCTCCACTCTGCGAAGGCTTTCCACTAGATGTTTGGAACATTGCTGCTGGGGAACTTGTCTTTTCCATTCGAGTCAGGCGGACTGATGGTTGGGCCACTTTAGGCTCATAGCAGTCGGTATTGAACGACCAATTTCATCCCAAAAAGGTGTCTATATTGGAGTTACCGGTCCAGGGTCTGTGCAGGCCAGTCCAAGTTCCTTCCACACCGCTCTTGACAACATTTGCTGTATGGATCCTCACTTTGTGCATGGGGGCTTTGTCTGCTGAAACACAGGAAAGGACCTTCCCAATTGTTTTCGCACATAGTTAGAAGCACAGAATCATACTAAATGTAATTGGGTAATGCCTGTAGCATTAAGATTTCCCTTCACTGGCGGCTATGCATTGGGGCAGGTAGAGTTCTGATTTTTAAAGCGCTTATTGCGTTTCGAGGGCACTCAGCGGGCTCGCCGTTCTGTGAGCTTGTGTGGCCTACCACTTTGCGGAAAATGATGAAACTGATCTGTTGGAAAGTGAACAATCCTGTGAAGGTTGCCACGTTGAAAGTCACTGAGATTTTTCCAGGAAGGACCATTCTACTGCCAAATTCTATGGAGATTGCATAGTTGTGTGGCTCTATATTCGATACACCTGTCCAGCAAACGGGTGTGGCTGAAATAGCTGGAATTCAGTATTTGAAGGGTGTCTATATTGATATATATAGTGGGTATCTAATAGGAAAATGAAAAATACTACTTGAGTAAAAATCTAGTTTTTGGTTTTTAAAAAATGCTTATGTATCAAAGTACAGTTGTAATTGCTAACATATACTAAGTATCAAAAGTATAAATCATTTCACATAATTAGACGGATCGTAGAGCGATGATGTAAGCAAAACCAGACGGCATGATTTTCAGCGTGTTTTTTTGTTAAATTCATGTGGAGAGATGAGGCCATGAGGACTAGTGCGCATGAGCATAGTCATAGCGGATTTACTATATATCTCTGTATGTGATTGTTGCGTGTGTAATTGGTGCGATTCGTGGGCTGGCAGAATTCAGTAGCTAGTGAGGAATTGAGATCGAGGGGATTTTCTCTTGATAAATGCGTGAATTTTGAAACATTTTCCTGTTCCTGCTAATCGTTCAAAAATTCGTTCAAAAAGTACTGTTGGGTGTCAAGGAAAATGCATGGAATAAAAGTAATTCCTTTTTTTAGGAATGTAATTGGAGTAAAAAGTTTGTCAAAAAATAATAAATAGTAAAGTTAAAGTACAGAATACCCCAAAAAAAACTATTTACGTACTTTAAATATTTTTACTTAACGCACTATACACCACTGCCTGAAAGGTCATGTGTGCTATGAGCTGGTGTTGTTGCTGTTTTGAAGAAATGGTTTGGAGTGTTGGTCGAGTGTTTTCAAAGATATGTGGTATGTTGATGATTTTTTATAGTGTCTGCTTATTCAATTTGTCAAAATGCAAAAGGTTTGTGTAAAGTTATCATTCTGCAATAAATGTCCTTTGTTTTCAGTTTTTTATTCCATTTGTTTGGAGAGTGGTCAGGTTGGTCCATGTGTTTAGGATCTTATAATCTTAGTTCAGCAACCTCTTCCATGGTGGAAACTCATCTGGAGAAGTATGTACAGGTCTAAGCCCAGAACAAGAGAACAGGAACCCATCAGAAGTCATGTAACAGGTCTAGCCCTCAGAGCAAGAGAACAGGATCAACTCAAGAACAGATTTACCTGCATCATTAGTTATTCTGCGCAGCAGCCTGGAGTACAGCTGCAGGAATAGAGAACTAAATTGGCGGACAGACATCTTTTGTTGATTAAGTCAAGTCCTCTGAATAAGCCATACTTTAACCTGAAAAATATTAGGCCAGAATATTGCACCCAATGATGGGTGTTTTATTTATATTAAGGAACTGGTTTGAGTTGTTTTAAATTCTTCACACGGGCAGTTGAAGTTCTCCTTTATTATTTCTCCCCGCTGGTGGTTTTGGGCCTTTCGACTTGTTTGAACATTTCGAATTTCTCCCAACCCTTTCCAATTTTGAGTTGTAGACAATCAAATAAAAGCCGCCCCAACTTTCCTTTTGTGAAAGAAGCGAAAGCGTAATATGTCCAGTGAATTCTTTTCTCGAAGGCCAGACCAGGCAGTCCCATAGAGACCAAAATGTGGTTGGAGTCACAAAGTGCAAATGAGACTTTTGAAACACTCCAGCTATTCAGCTTTATCTACTATCTCGATTCAGATCCTTTTCTGTTGGACATTCTATCTACACGTCCTTGTTGGATAAAGGCTGATGCCTTTCTTTTCGGACAGTGGCATTAAAAAATCCTGGGATACAGAAAGGAATGCAGTATCCAAATTATGTCCAGGCCAATGCTAGTAGTCAGAAATATTTTTGCAAGGCTAGCGAGATGGCTCCGCTAGATAAAACATTTTTCAAATATCAAGAGCTTCCCTCAAATCCTGCGGGTAGCCTTTCTGATGGGCTGGTTATCATACAAAAGGTCACATTCATGAAGCAATTATAATCAGAATAAATTTTGGGATCCAAAATAGACTTGTAGAAACTCTATAAGACAATCCTGTTATTTTACGCCAGGTTTCCAAGTCCGAATCATCTATAATTGGAAATGCATTGAGATACAGTGCTTTGCAAAAAGTGTTGAGAAACCCTTGGATTTCTTCACATTTTGTATTAACAAAGTGATCATAAAATAGAATTTAATTGCAAAAAAAATCTCAACAATCTACCACAAAAAAATCATAGCTAAAATATAGTTGATGCATAAGTATCAGCCCCTTTGGTTACGCAAGCCTAAATTAGTTTAAGGAGTAAAAATGTTGCTTAAACAAATCACATAAGTTTTCCATGGGAATATATAGGGGTTGACAGAATTTTGAATGACTACCTCTCCTCTGTCCCCCATAAATGCAACATCAAGTAAGGTCTTGTCAAGTGGTTGAATTTAAAGCACAGATTTCAACTACAACAGCCAGGGAAGCTTTTCCGAAAGAATCATAAAGAAGGGCAGTGATTGGTAGATCGGTAAAAATATCAAATTAGACATTGCATATCTCTTTAAGCATGGTCAAGTTCATAATCATGCTGGGGATGATGTATTAAACCACCCAAGACACATCAAAATACAGTTTGTTTCTTCCTGAACTTAAGCTGCAGGATAGGAAAGAACTGCTCAAGGGGAAAAAAATTGGGTTTTTTTTTTGGTTTTACCCCCCCTGAGGCATTGGTGATTTTAAAACAGCTACTATAGTTCAATGGCTGTAAAGGGAGAAATCTGAGGATGGATTAATATCAAATAGTGACTCCACAATACTGCTTAAAATGACAGAGTGAAATATTAACAAATATAACAGAATAAAATATTCCAAAACATGCAATTCTGTAATGCCACAAAGGAATAACTAATACTGAGGGGGAAAAAACAGCGAAGGAAATACACTTTTTGGCTAAATGCAAAGCCTTATGTTTGGGGGCAAATCCAATGCCAACACCAATCACTCGAGTAACTGCCTCCCTTATTTCAAAGGCATTGTGGTGGCTACATCATGGTATGGGTTTGCTTGACCGTCTGCAAAATAACTGGGGAGTTTCTCAGGAATACAAGGTAATGGGAATGGATGCTAAGCACCAGGCAAAATCCTAGAGAAAAAACCCCTGCTTCAGTCCTGCTTTATACCCAGACTGTAGAGGCATTCACACTTTCAGCAAGAACAATAGCCTACAACACAAGGCAAATTTACAAACTGGAGTCGCTTTACCAGACAAGACAGTGAAATGAATCGCTGAGGGCAAGTTACAGTTTTGACTAAATCTGCCTTGAAAATCTATGGCAAGACTTAAATTGCCTGTCTAGCCATGAACCCAACATCTTGACCGCCGAGATGAATTAATTTTTTCAAAAGAATAATGGCAAATAATTGCAGAATCGCAGGTGTGTTACAGCTCTTAATAGACTTACCCAAGAAGACTCACAGCTGTAATCGATGCCAAAGGTGTTTCTGAATACTATTTGAGATTTATATATTTTAGTTAATTTAATTTGTATTCATGCTTAAATGTTTTTTTTGGAAATGTTTTTCCCACTTTGAACATTCGAGTATTTTGTGTAGATGTTGACAAATAAATACATTTGAATAGTTCTTTGTAACACAATAAAAATTGAAGAATTCCAAGGGGTCTGAATTATTTTCCAAGGCTATGTATAATGATTGTATTCAATTAACAGTACAGTATAAAGTAAGGATGAGCCATATGGCACTTGGGAATGCATAGCTCTGATCTTTTGGTGATTGAAAACTTGGCTTACAGTCCTGCTAGTTTAATTGATACTTAAAAATGGTTCTTTTTTGTGGGGTCATTGTAAGGTTGTTTTGCTAGTTTGAAACCAGACATTATAGCTTTAACTAGTTAACTGAAAGATAAACAACCAAAATATGACATCTTCCTTTATATATTTTTTTGACGTCATAAAAAAAAGTTTGCCTGAAATTTGTAAGAACCAGAAAAACCAGTTTACTACTAATAATATCATTTATTTATGCCAAATTTGCCCACTTGGGTTATCTTTGATTTAAGACCGCATCTCTCCTCCTATGGTCCACAACCTCAACCAGAGGCTTTGGAACTGAAACCAATGGAAAGGCCTGAAATAAAAAATAAAGTGAATTTTGAAATCAAACATGTTTCATTAGCTGGACTCACTGGACCGGATACTTGGCCAAAACAATGTGGCACTTCCTAGCATACAGCACAAATAAAACGTTATTCAAATACCCATTTAATGAGCTCATTTAGAGAGAACGAGACTTGCCTGAAAAATATAGCCACTCAATTTAAGCTCACTTTCAAACATAAAGTATGAAGTAGACTTAGACTTTTTAATTGATTTCCGTTGTGTTTGCTGTGAAAATTTGCCACTGATTAATCGGCACTTGCAGTGATCCTAAAAAAAGGACACCAACTGAAATGTTCTAACTTTCAACCTAAAGTCACTTAATTAGCTGCGATTTGTGTTCTGTGGATTGGAGCTCAGTGGTCGCAAGGAGCTAAATTGGAAGAGTGGTGGTGATAAGCAACGTTAAAATAAAAGGTTTCCATGGCATTGAAAGCCAAAGCCTTTGTCATGAAACTGACTGAGAAAAGCCATCAGACCGTCTCGGGCTGATTTTGGTGCTAATGATGTGAGCGTGCTCCTTTCCTTGGTTGAATATTAGCCAAGTAGCTACACAAATGGAGGCAGGCCGTTGACTTCAAAAGACTTTGGTCGTTACCCATTAGATTTTCCCCATTAAGACAGTAAGAACTAAGTCAATATGGACTAATACCAAATCTGTTTTGGGAGTCTTCTGATGTCAGGAGAGCTCATCATGGAGAAAAGGTCTCTATTAACTTCTACAATATGCCAATTGGGGTATTAATACTGAAAAACACCATGTAGATGTTGCTTGTATTCAAATATTGTTTCATCAATTTTTTGCCTTATTTAGTGAATATTCAGAAATCTGGGCCCGTATTCATGAAGGGTATGAAGAGTAGGAGTGCTGATAAGGATTAGTTTTTGGAATCAGAATTAATTTGATTATATAGAAAAGGAGTTAACCTGTTGATTTGACAAAATAACCCACAATATTGTTCTAAAATATAGGTGTGTAAATTCTACTTCTGGTTATTTGTGTGTAAGCCTACCCCATTCACTTTCAATCACCGCAGTCCCTGCTCAGCCCGCCCATTTTTGTGGGTCCCATGGGAAACTTCTTGTTCCTGTCAATCTTTAATGGAAATGCCCTTAAGAGGCTTGAGTGCCGCGGGAAAGACCCTTTCAAGATGTAATGGCGTCCGTTTTTTGGATCCAAAAGAAACAGATCCCTGTCTTTCTGTAAAATATTCAGTCCCCGGTCTAAATGAAAAGCCTGTGAAGTGAAAGTGAAGCAGCACCCCCCCTCCCCACCACCAACCACCCCATCAAGCATACCTCCAGTCATGCTTTGACCACCACGGGGGGAGGAGAGAAGGAAGTTCATACCATTAAAAATACCGGCTTTGAGCAGTTATTCGTGGGTTCCCAACAAATTTTCATTGGATCAGAGACCACAATAGGGCGACTTGGTTTAACAATGATCCCTCTTCTTTGCATTTGGCCCGCAAAAGTAAAAAACAAAGGGGCTTTATTTTGTCTGTCGTTCATTGCAGGCAACAGGTATGGTTCTTAAAAACTTGTTATGTAATTATCAGGTTTTATTAAAAACTTCTTAATTGTAATTATTCAAGTTGGAGGGAAATTATTGATTTTATGTTTATGTCTGTTATTCACAAACAACCATACTGATAGAAATTTGAAGTTTGGGCTTTGTAAAAATGTGGGTCTTTCAAAACATTTACTAGTTTGTGAAGTGAGACAAGACCAAGCATAATCTGTGTTGATACAGTTATGTGCAAGCTGAAATGACATATCCCCTTTTAGTATCTGAAGTTAGTCAATAGAATTGTCACAATTTACTTCAGGAAAATGACTGAACTAAAGCAACATGATGGTTTTCAGCAAACAAACAAATGGTTTCATAATAAACAGAAAGTCATTAGGAGCGATCAGTGGGGTTCAGTTGATTTCCTATCATTGAAGTACTATGGCAAGAAAAAAGAGGAGAGTGAATCTACAGTAAATTGTTTTCAAGGGTAGAGCATGAGAACCCTGGGTTCAGTAAGAGGATGTCCTAGTAGTAGTGGGAAACAGCCTGTGGGTTTCATCTCATCTTTGACACCACTCATGTGATTTTCTCTGATAAGTTGTGGGACTATGGTGGCCCTAAATGGGAAACAGATTCAAAGCTGAATCCCTACAGGATCTCTTAACATCCGGTCCTATTGTGTCTATAAGACAGAATGGAACATGTAGCTAACAAGATGCAATGGGAGGGTTTTATCAATATTATCAATATATTAATGGTATAGATATGTGACAGATTATCTAATATTAATAATAGTAAGTTTGTAGTATAGTACGTAAGTAGTAAGTAGTAGTGTAATAGAAGTAGTAGTAGTAAAATCCGTCAGTAGTAAGTAGTAATAGTATTGGTTCGTAGTAGTAATAGTATTGGTAGTATGTAAGTAATTATTTTATTTTTACAGTGCATTCGAAAAAAGTATTAAGACCTTGATTTAAATTTTTTTTTGTTACTATACATGCCTTATTCTAAAAATTGATTAAATCGTTTTTTTCCTTCATCATCTACACACAATACCCCATAATGACAAAAGCAAAAAAAGTTTTTGGGAAATTTGATCAAGATATGAAAATATCACACATTTACAATAAGTATTCAGTACTTTGTTGAAAGCACCTTTGGCAGCGATTACATCCTTGGGTATAAAGCTTACAAGATTGGCACACCCTGGTATTTGGGGAGGTTTCCTCCAATTCTTCCTCAGCAGATCTCTCCCAGCTCTGTCAGGTTGATGGGGAGCGTCGCCTGCCACAGCTATTTTTCAGGTCTCTCCAGAGATGTTCGAACGGGTTCAAGTCTGGGTTCTGTCTGGGCCACTCAAAGGACATTCAAAGAGACTTTGTCCCGAAGCCACTCGTGCGTTGTCTTGGCTGTGTGGCTTAGGGGTCGTGTCCTGTTGGAAGGTGAACCTTTGCCCAGTCTGAGTCCTGAGCGCTCTGGAGGCAGGTTTTCAATCAAGATCTTTCTGTATATTGCTCCGCTCATTTTCCCTCGATCCTAGACTAGTCTATACCTCCCTGCGCTTGAAAAACATCCCGCAGCATGATGGCTGCACCGACCATGCTTCACCAATAGGAGATGGTGCCACGTCCAGATGTAACGGCTTGGCATTCAGGCCAAAAGAGTTCAATCTTGGTTTCCTCAGACCAGAGAAATCTTTTTCTCATGATCTGAGAGTCCTTTAGGTGCCTTTTGGGCAAACTCCAAGCGGGCCAGGCTCATTTGTGCCTTTTACTGAGGGAGTGGCCTTCCCGTCTGGCCACTCGAACCATAAAGTCCTGATTGGTGGAGTGCTGCAGAGATGGTTTGTCCCTTCTGGAAGGTTCTTCCCATCTCCACAAAGGAACTCTGGAGCTCTGTCAGAGTGACGCAATGGCTTTCTTGGTCACCTCCGTGACCAAGACCTTTCTCACCCGATTGCTCAGTTGGCCGGGCGGCCAAGCTCTAGGAAAGAGTCTTGGGTGGTCTCCAACTTCATACAATTTAAGAATAATGGAGGACCACCATGTTCTTGAGGACCTTCCAATGCTGCAGAAAATGTTTTGGTAGCCCTACCCAGAATCTGTGCCTGGCTTCGAACACAGATCCTGTCCCGGAGCTCTACAGACCAATTCCTTCAACCTCAATGGCTTGGTTTTTTGCTCTGACAATGCACTGTCAAACTGTAGGGCCCTTATATAGACACGGTGTGTGGCCTTTCCAAATCATGTCATCAATTGCATTTACCAACAGGTGGACAATCAAGTTGTAGAAAACAAGGGATGATCAAGGAAAAAGATGCACCTGGCGCTCAAATTTCGAGTCCCATTAGCAAAGGGTCTGAAATTCTTATGTAGATTCTTTCTGTTTTTAAGTTTTTATAAATTTGGCCCCAAAAAATCCTCACATCTTGTTTTTGCCTTTTTCATGTATGGGGTATTGTGTTGTAGATTGAATGAGGGAAAAAATGTTTTAAATCAAATTTTAGAATAAGGCTGTAACGTAACAAAATGGTGGAAAAGTCAAGGGGTCTGAAATACTTTTCTGAATGCACTGGTAGATGCACTTTGATAAATCTAAAGGCTTCCTACATAGATCCTCTGTATTCTAATAATTGACAGTGGTTGGTAGTAAGTAGTCTAAAGGCCAATTCTGTCTGCCCCGCTAAAGGGTAAATAAGCCTATAGTCCAATCGACAGTCCCCATCTTAAACAGTATGCCCCAGTGGGTTTCACTGTCTCCGTTTAAAAGTGTTGGCACTCCAAATTTCCTATGGCGCCACATGTCTGCACTATCTAACTTGAAAGTGTTCCACGTTCCAAGAGTAATGATTCAAGGTGCAAATCCCATCAAGCTGGGGCTGCAAAGGGAGGCAATATTATTTGGTAACTTTCGAAGTTTACCAGTAACAACCAGAATTTTGGTAATCTTTTCCAAAGGATTTTGTGTAATTCTTAATCACAAGAATCTAGTGGCCCTTTTTGGTATTTCACATTAATCCACAGGTGTTCTGTAATAACAGTATCTGGCCATCTGTGTGGGTTTAATTACATGTTAAACATATAATGAAAATAACGAAATAAGAAGATTTTAAAAATAGGAAATACAAGCTTGTTAAACATTATCCTCATTTAAAACCACTTAGGTGGAACACCATTGGGTGTTTAATATGAGGGTTTCAGCACGAAACTGATGAAAAACAGTCCAATAGTTTGCAGAGCTTAATTGAATATAATTCCCCAGTGTTGATTAGATGCTTTAAAAACAATATTAAAGGCCTATTTTCTCCTGAACCATGTGGTCTATCTACTAGAAACTCATGGACAATATGAACACAATATAAAAATTATACTATTTTATCAATAAAACAATTATAGAATATAATTAACAAAAGTATTAAATTACCAAAGTTTTGAATAGATTGCCCATAAGATTCTCTGTTAATTACCAATTACTGAAGTTCCAGTAAACTTTTAGTAAAATTACAGGAACTTTGCAACCCTAATCAGGAACAAAGTTGGCCTGGGACATGAGCCTGAAATGTGTTAGGGCTTTGAACCTTGCTTTGGAGGAATGATCCCCAGAGCCTTCCAAAACCCAACACTGTAATGGCCTGCTTGGTTCCTCAGGAAAACACCTTAGGCATTTATTTGACATTAACCCTGTTTACTGTGACACAGTATGAGCCCCCTCAAAGTGACATGCTTCTGTTTAATGCGGTAGTAGTTCTTGGACACTTTGTGGTTAGGTATAGGCAAGAGAGTCTGCGGTTGCCTTTGGGCTGTTTGAAATCCAGAGCTGAGCCAGGCTCTCCAACCATACTCACTGAAACTCCCTGGGTGCTACTGGGGAAATACCCTTCTCGCTTTTCCCCTGAGAGAGGAATACACAAATTACACACACAAACATAAACGCACTGTGACAAACACAACACGAGCACTCAACGCAACGCACGCACGCACACAGCACTCTACAACTCCTCACAGCACACACACACACACACACACAACACACAACACACACACACACACACATCACACACACACCAACCACACAGCACAACACACACACACCACACAGCACACAACACAACACACACACACACACACACCACACACATACAATAATACACACACACACACACACAGCCGATTGCGCGGTGAACACGACACACACACACTATATCACCAGCAGCACACAACGCACAACACAGTTACTAATGAAAACCTAACTGTTATAACACACACACAACACACACCAGACCGCACACACACATACACACACACACACACAACACACACCACAACACACACCCTCCCTTCCTATTTTAGTAAGCCAGTTTGTTCATCCAGCGGGGGGTGCTGGTTCCCAGTTGTTTTGAGGAAATGGTGATGGTCTCAGAGGCGGCTGTTTTCAAATTCCCATGGGAGGAGACTGGCTGTTTTGACCTCAAAAGCAGGGCACTTCCCCAGAAATTAAACGCCTAGCCCATATGAGTGCTCTCTCCCAACGGTGACTTGAAATGGGCCTTATACATTACAACATAGGCTGGTATGAGCTTGGTAAAGATTCATAAAAGGAAATGCAAATTAATTAACAAAGAGGAAGGTCTAGATTTGTAGCTGACAATTGAACCCTTTGCGAATGTGGAAGTTAATGAGAATTGCTTCAAATATAATTTTCTATAGAGATCTATTTTCCTAACATATCTCTACAAGCAATACGGATTCATCCTCGTTCCGGTAGCCCACATAATTGGTAATGGAGGTTGTGTTGGGAGTTGCAAACACAACTCCCGTTTGTTAATGGCAATGTGACAGCTTAACTCTCGCAAGAGAAAACGGGCACAGAGCTTGCTCTCACGAACTCCTGGAACGTTTGTGTGACTGTTCAGAGTCTTGGTACGTGGGAGGGGAACTCCACCAGACCTTCAGGGACAGCTCTTTGGAAGGAGTGTTGACAGACTGTGGTTTTGGACAGCTTGCAAACCCCCACCCTATTAAACACGCACTATGTTAACACACACATGTAGAACATATAACAACACAACACAACACCACAAACAGACACACACCACACACACGCCGTTCACACACACACACACACACATCCACCACACACACCACACACACACACACACAAACACACACAACACACACACACAACAACACACACACATAGGAACACAGGCCTACAGGAAGCCCACTGAATTATTAGATACAGAAACAGGAAATTCCTCCCCCTTACCCTCTGTCCACTCAAGCTTTCTTGACCTTGTACTATTCATTAGCAGAGCTAGAAGGCATTAGCTTGGCCTCCCCTGCAAACTCTCACTGATGTATCTCTAATTTAATGAGGGCCCTCTCGAACCCAGCACCACTTCTACAGTTCTATAGAAGTTCCTACCTAGTGGGTGGCCACTGGGGCAAATGTTTGTACCTTGGAAACAAGTCCATTGGCATGTTTGCGCAATCAAAGAGCAGGAGCATGAGATCTAATTTTCCCCATCTGTACAAATCCGGCCCAATTGTAACAACTATGTGGAAGTCGCAAATGTAACTGTAGACAGATTTGTTTGGAATTAGTCTAGGATTTTTGGCTAATCTTACATGGATCTCCCAAACCCCTCCCATATGGTGTCTAAAGCCCCATCCCGAGCCGTCTTGGTGTTTCCTTTGGTAGAAAACCCTGGACACCGGTCCTTGTATCCAGCCATTAAGTGTGTACCAGCCCATCAATGCTGCCATCTGTGAATCTCCCCCAGGAGGCTGGGAATGTAAATCCCTGTTTCCTCCCAGCCGCCAGCCGGATCGGAATCTCCTATTCACTTCTTTCCCAAGAGGAATCAGCTAAACATATTTCCCATGAAATTCAATGAGGGTACAACATACCATTAAACATGGGATTTTAGTGCGAAGACCACTCCTATTGCCCCTTATAAATGGAACAATATGTTTGAATGACCATATCTCATTTCCGGGTAAATTCCTTCCTGTTTGTATTCTTGGAATTCCCTCCTGTTGCATTTCTGGAATTCCTTCCTAAACATAATGCTCACTTCTTGATAACTGTGACGTTTTGGGACCATATAAATTGTAATGTGGAAAGTTGCTAGTGTAGTCCACTGTGACTTCACCTTGCTCCTTTTTCAACTGGGCTAGGTGTTTTTGTCACTTCACGCTAGGGACACGCATCCAAGTACATAATAAAATCAACTTAAGTGTGTGGTTGCCTTCATTTACTAAGGAGTGTCCTCTACACATGCACCATTAATTACTTGGTGTTCTCCTCTGGCTTATTATTTTCCTCACTCCTAATACTATTGTAGAGTAATAAGGATGAGTCAGTCTCATGGTAATTTTATACTCATATAAACTCGATACCAGTCTAGACAACAGACGAATGGGTTGATGTCAGTTATAAATCATACAGTGAAGTGATTCTAATTATCACTAGAGACAGCATTTCCTTGTTTCAAATAGTTCACCATCAAACCTATGAGCACATTCAATAGACAGAACACACAGGGCTACAGTAAATGGATGATCAAATTTTTAATGGGACTGATTTCAAACACGTTTCGCTTGACGGGTATTGGTTTAGTTTTGCTTTAATGCATGTGAAAATCAAGGCTAACGCTATTAAAAGGGAAGACTCTCCTGCCTACAGGGTATGGATAAATCGCTCTAGTAGTGCCAACAATAGGTCAACTACATTATATTTGCCAAGCCTCCCCATTCTTCTCAACAATGTAATGAGAATTGTCAACCTAAACTATGGATATTCCATAATTTATCTCCAACCAGCTTTGGATTGTAAGAATTATTATACATCCTGTTCCCTTTGGCGCTAGTTTGATTAGGGTTAAGGTGCAGGAAACCCCTGAAAAGTTAATTGGAGGAATTAAAATTGTTAATTTTGGTTACTCTTCACTATGGGAAGCTCTTAACATTTGACATTGCCTTTGAAAAGTTTTTGACATCTTTGAGCCTTGACAGTAGCCTACTTGGGGCAACCTTTTCGAGTGGGTTCCCTGTAAGGAGGGAAAACTTGGTCCCTTGTTTCCAAGGTGATGAAGAGACCTATCTCAAGTGATTTGATGTACAACTCGTCTGATAATGCTTTAATGTGCTGCTGTGGACCCACTGTCCCGAACCGGAGCCCTGACCAACACCTTACAGAATTTTTGCATATCACTCAATTAAGTTTAATGATAAACAGTTCAAACCATAAAGTAACATTTTATTTGAAGTTCATGAGATTTGACTAGGTAGTAAACTCTACCTATATCACTATACTTGTTGCTCTGGTGCGTTCTTAACCAACCTTACACATCTATTTAATTATACGCCCGTGTGACAGGGAGACATAAGTTTACAGGAAAACGCAGATTGGAAGCAGTAACAACTCTCAAAAATTAAACCCAACCAAACAGTAATAGCAATGGTGCTCTGGAAAAATGTGTAATACAAACAGAAAATCCACTTGATAACTGTATAGAAGTTGTAAGCAGCTAATAGCAAATCTTCTCTCCTAGTAAAAATCAAAGCCCAATGTTAATATGTGTGTAGCCCGGCTTAAGATGCACTCTTAATAAACTTTTTTTGCATAATTTCAGCTAATAACAGTTTTGAAAGTTTGTGGCTCAAAGATTCCAAAACGTCTTCGCCCCGTTTCTTTGTGGTACTAGGATCCCATTTCGATGTGACTTGTTACGAATTTCACAATTAGTTTTTTGAATATCATACCGAGTTTTGGCCAATTCGTATAATATGTTACAAATCCAATTAATACAATATGTTTACAAATATTATTGTGCTTAAGAACTCTGGAGTGGTGGCCTTCGCGTGGCGCAAGTGGTCTAAGCACTGCATCGGGCAGTTACTTAGCTGTGCCACTAGAGATTTCCTGGTTTTCGAGTTCCAGGCTCTGGTCGGCAAGCCCGGCCGCGACCGGGAGAGACCATGGAGCGGCACACAAAATTGGTCCCAGCGTCTGCCGGGTTAGGGGAGGATTGGGCCCAGCAGGGGGTCTTTGTCCCAAAGTGCACTAGTGGACTCCTGTGGCGGAGCCGGGCGCAATGCAACGCTGATACAGTCCGCCAGGTGTACGTATGTTTCCTCTGACACATTGGTGTGGCGCTGCTTCTGGGTTAAGTGGGGCATTGTGTCAAGAAGCACGTTGCGGCCTTGGCTGGGTTGTGTTTCGGAAGGAATTGCCGGCTCTCGACCTTCCCTTCACCAGAGTCTGGTGGGAGTTTGCAGCGGATGGGTAAAAGACTGTACTACCAATTTGTAACACCAAAATTGGGGGAGAAATGTTTTTAAAAGATTCCGGGAGTGCATCTTTAAGTAAGCCTTCCTAGTGTATGCTCCTGTTGAGATCTGGGAACTAGTAGTTTAAGTAACCTCCTTAGGTGTATGCTCTTGTGAAGATCTGGGAACTAGTAGTTTAAGTAACCTTTCTTAGGTGTATGCTCTGTGAGATATGGGGACTAGTTAAGTTTTAACGTAGCCCTTCTAGGTGTATGCTCTGTGAGATCTGGGGAAACTAGTAGTTTAAGTAACCTTCTAGGTGTATGCTCTGTGAGAATCTGGGGACTAGTAGTTTAAGTAACTCTAGGTGTATGCTCTGTGAGATGCTGGGGACTAGTAGTTTAAGTAAACATCCTAGGTAGTATGCTCTGTGAGGATCTGGGGACTAGTAGTTTAAGTAACCTCCTAGGTGGTATGCTCTGTGAGAATTCTGGGAACTAGTAGTTTAAGTAGCATCCTACAGTAGGTGTATGCTCTGTGAATCTAGGGGACTATAGTTTAAGGCCTCCTAGGTGTATGCTCTGTGGATCTGGGACTAGTAGTTTTAAGGAATAGCATCTACAGTAAGGTGTATGCCTGTGAGATTCTGGGAACTAGTAAGTTTAAGTAAGCCTCCTACAGTAGGGTGAATGCTCTCTGTGATGATCTCGGAAACTAGTAGTTTAAGTTAGCCTCTAGCGTGGTATGCTCGTGAGATTCTGTGGAATAGTAAGTTTAAGTAACTGCCCTAGGTGTATGCTCTGTGAGATCTGGAACTAGTAGTTTAATGTAGCATCCTACAGTAGGTGTATGCTCTGTGAGATCTGGGGACTAGTAGTTTAAGTAACCTCCTAGGTGTAATGCTCTGTGAGATTGGGGACTAGTAGTTTAAGTAACCTCCTAGGTGTATGCTCTGTGGATCTGGGGACTAGTAGTTTAAGTAGCCTCCTTGGTGTATGCTTCTGTGAGATCTGGGGACTAGTAGTTTAAGTAAACCTTCCTAGGGTATGCTCTGTGAGATCTGGGAACTTAGTTAGTTTAAGTACATCCTACAGTGGTATGCGCTGTGAGATATGGGAACTAGTAGTTTAAGTAGCATCCTACAGTTATGGTGTTATGCGCTGTGAGATATGGGGACTAGTAGTTTAAGTAGCATCCTAGGTGTAATGCTCTGTGAGATCTGGGAACTAGTAGTTTAAGTAACCTCTCTAGGTGGTATGCTCTGTGAGATCTGGGACTAGTAGTTTAAGTAGCCTCTAGGTGTATGCTCTGTGAGATCATGGGGACTAGTAGTTTAAGTAGCATCCTAGGTGCATGCTCTGTGAGAATTGGGGACTAGTAGTTTAAGTAGCATCCTACAGTAGGTGATGCTCTGGTGAGATCTGGAGACTAGTATTGTAGCAGGTTATTTATTAAAGCAGGAGGGAGATACACCTCCAGCAAATTGCTTATTATTTATAATGCTTCCTCGCTTGTTGTGTTGAGAAGTTTTACAATGACAGCTCTTTGGGGCACTGCTGCTGCAGGGAGGATTAAGTTGAGACCCTATACCACCCGAACACTTCGGTTATAGGTCTTAGCCCTCTTCTGCTTCCTCTTGAAAGAGAGTTATTTTGTTCAAGTGGGCTACTTTTTTCTCTACAGATTCTCTTTTATCCTTCGGCAGTTGAGCGACACCGTTAACACTTTACCTAACAGACAGTTATAAATACCTTATTACTACTTATGTATGACAGCCTATTATGTGAGATCATATGGCTCTTAATATGTTATAACATCTATGCAACACTTCACCAGACACGGCTGTTAGTCAGGATAGAATGTCATTATATGGTTCTAACAGCAAGTTATAATGCATTATTGACTATTATAATGCATTATGGCTAATTATATGCATTATGGCTATTAAAATGCATTATGGCTATTAAAATGCATTATGACTATTATTATAATGCAGTATGGCTATTAAAATGCATTATGACTATTATAATGCAGTATGGCTATTAAAATGCAGTATGGCTATTATAATGCATTATGGCTATTATAATGCAGTATGGCTATTATAATGCATTATGGCTATTATAATGCATTATGACTATTATAATGCATTATGGCTATTTATAATGCATTATGACTATTATAATGCAGTATGGCCTATTAAAATGCAGTATGGCTATTATAATGCATTATGGCTATTATAATGCATTATGGACTATTATATGCATATGATATATTGCATTATGACTATTATAATGCAGTTATGGCTATTAAAATGCAGTATGGCTATTAAAATGCAGTATGGCTATTATATGATTATGGCTATTATAATGCAGTATGGCTATTATAATGAATTATGGCTATTATATGCATTATGACTATTATAATGCAGTATGCTATTATAATGCATTATGGCTATTATAATGCATTATGGCTATTAAAATGCATTATGACTATTATAATGCAGTATGGCTATTATAATGCATTATGGCTATTAAAATGCATTATGACTATATTATGCAGTATGGCTTATTAAAATGCAGTATGGCTATTATAATGCATTATGGCTATTATATATGCAGTATGGCTATTATAATGCATTATGGCTATTATAATGCATTATGGCTATTATAATGCATTATGGCTATTATAATGCATGTATGGGCTATTAAATCAGTATGGCTTATTAAAATGCAGTATGGCTTTATAATGCATTATGGCTATTATAATGCATTATGACTATTATAATGCATTATGGCTATTAAAATGCAGTAATGCTATTATAATGCATATGACTTTATAATGCAATTAGGCTATTGAAAATGCAGTATGGCTATTATAATGCATTATGACTAATAAATGCAGTATGGCTATTAAAATGCGAGTATGGCTATTATAATGCATATTGGCTATTTATAAATGGCATTTAATGACTATTATAATGCATTAATGAACTATTATAAATGCGCAATATGGCTTTATAAATGCAGTATGACTATTATAATAACATTATGACTATTTAAATGAATATGGCTATTATTAATGCATTATGGACTATTTATAACTGCCAATATGACTAATTAAAATGCATTATGACTATTATAATGCATTATGGCTATTAAAAATAGCAAGTTATGACTATTAAATACATTATGACCTATTATAAATGCAATATGCTAATTAAAATTGCAGTTATGGCTATTATAATGCATTATGGCTATTATAATGCCATTATGACTATTATAACTGCATTATGGCTATTAAAATGCAGTATGGCTATTATAATGCATTAATGGCTATTATCAAACATTATGACTTTATAATGCATATGAATTAATATAATGCAAGTATGGCTATTATAATGCATTATGGCCTTATTATAAGCATTATGAACTATTATAATGCATTATGAACTATTAAAATGCAATGATGGGCTAATTATAATGCATTAGGATATTATAAGTGCATTTAGATGGATTATATAATGCATTATGGCTATATTAAAATCTGCAGTATGGCTATTATAATGCATTTATGACTATTATAATACATTAATGACTATTTAATGCATTATGGCTATTAAAAATGCAGTATGGGCTATTATAAGTGCATTAATGGCTTATTATTAAATGCATTTATGACTATTAAATACATTATGACTATTATAATGCAGTATGGCTATTATAATCGCATTAGAACTATTATAGATGCATTATGACTATTATAAAATCGCATTATGGCTATTATAATGCAGTATGGCTATTATAGGCATTATGACTCATTATTATGCAGTATGGGCTTCTTATATTCCATATATGCATCTATTGATATTGCATTATGACTATTATAATGCATCTATGACTATTATAATGCAGTATGGCTATTATATGCATTATGACTATTATCATGCATTATGACTATTTAATGCATTTTGGCTATTATATTCATTATGCCACATATATAATTCCATTATGACTAATTATACTTGCATTATGACTATAATAATACCGTATGGCTATATGAGAGTGAGCATTTTGGCTATTATAATTCATTATGACTACTATATTCATTATGAACTATTATACTGCATTTATGACTATTATATAATCTGTATGGCTATTATAATGCCATTTTGGCTATTATAATTCATTTGCCTATTATAATGCATTAATGCCCTATTATAATGCATTAATGACTTATTATAATGCATGACTATTATAAAGCATTATGACTATTAATAATGCATGGACTATTATATATGCATTATGACCTATTATAATTCATTATGACTAATTTAATACATATGACTATTATAATGCATTATGCC
>NC_036846.1:17557287-17588146 GCF_002910315.2 Salvelinus sp. IW2-2015 | reverse complement strand
TATGACTATTATAATGCATTATGGCTTAATTATAATGCATAAAAACTATGGCTATTAAAATGCATTATGGCTATTAAAATGCATTATGACTATTATAATGCAGTAGGCTATTAAAATGCATTATGACTATTATAATGCAAGTAATGGCTATTAAAATGCAGTATGGCTATTATAATGCATTATGGCTATTATAAGCAGTCTGGTATTATTAATGGCTAATATAATGCATTATGACATTATAATGCATTATGGCTATTATAAGACATTATATTATATTTAATGCAGTATGGCTATTAAAAATGCAGTATGGCTATTATAATGCATTATGGCTATTATAATTGCATTATGGACTATTATAATGCATATGGCTATTATAATGCATTATGACTATTATAATGCAGTTATGGCTATTAAAATGCAGTTATGGCTATTTAAAATGCAGTATGGCTATTATAATGCATTATGGCCTATTATAATGCATTATGGCTATTATAATGAATTTATGGCTATTATAATGCATTATGACTATTAAATGCAGTATGCTATTATAATGCATTATGGCATTTATTAAGCATTTATGGCTATTAAAATGCATATGAGCTATTATAATGCAGTATGGCTATTATAATGCATTATGCTATTAAATATATTATGACTATTATATATGCATATGGCTATTTAAAATGCAGTATGGCTATTATAATGCATTATGGCTTTATAATGCAGTATGGCTTATTATAATGCATTATGGCTATTATAATGCATTATGCAATTATGGCTATTATAATGCAGTATGGCTATTATAATGCCAGTTATGGCTATTAAAATCAGTTATGGCTTATAAAATGCATATGGCTATTTAATAATGCATTATGGCTATTATATGCATTATGACTATTATAAATGCATTATGGCTATTATAAATGCAGTATGGCTAATTATAATGCATTATGACTATTATAATGCATTATGGCTATTAAAATGCCGTATGGCTATTATAAGCATTATGCTATTATAATGCATTATGACTATTATAAAGCATTATGACTATTATAAATCATTATGCSTATTATAATTCATTATGACTATTATAATACAGTATGACTATTATAATGCATTATACCTTTGCATTGAGAAAAGTGTTTGAGACACTTCTATTGTATAAAGATAACACACCACAGTTAGTGATCTAACTATATTTCTTACTCTCAACCCTTATTTATGGCCCAAGTTCCAATAATGGTCTCTATAGTGTGCTTATAGCCATCTGGATCCACTCCATATGTTGATTTGACCTCTCCTTAATTGTATGTTCTGTATGTTATACAATACATGAAGCAATATAATATATACTGTATATTTTGAAGCCTCAGGCCGTTTTAAGTATTTGTGCCACTGGTAAGCTTTGAAAGGCACCCCTGGCGAACACACAGAACTGAATAACATTTTCATGACACCATTACAATGACAGGGCTCATTATGGAATGCAAATGTATTTTTCTACTTAAGATGATGAAGACAGTCATTTCAAACATGTCAAACAAATCAAGAGACTATTAATGACACAGTGATCTGAAAACAAAAGGGCAAATTACTTGAGATGTTCTGGGGAGTACTAATGTCTGTGAGGATGACAACTTCAAAGAGTTTGAGATAGCACACACACAAAGATCCTCTGAAAATATGCTTCTGAACGTGAGATGGGTGAGGGGAAGTGTGTGTGTGTGTGTGTGTGTGCACCTTTGTGGCTGCTCTGTGTGTGTGTGTGTGTGTGTTGTGTTTTGTGTGTGTGTGTGTGTGTGTGTGTGTGTGTGTGTGTGTGTGTGTGTGTGTGTGTGTGTGTGGTTGTGTGTGTGTGTGTGTGTGTGAGAGAGGAGAGAGATAGAAGAAAACCTCCACCAGATGATGAGAAAAACAGATAGCTTGTATAGGGTAATTGGTTTCATTTCACTTTAGACTCCTTAATAAAATACACACCAGGTACTGGGCTGTTTTTCTTTACTAACACCGGGGCCGGGCTGTTTCTTTACTAACACCGGGGCCGGGCTGTTTTCTGCTAACACCAGGCCGGGCTGTTTTCTTTAACTAACACCAGGGCCGGGCTGTTTTCTTTATAAGCAGGCCGGCTGGTTACCTACTACACAGGCGGAGCATGTGTCTTGAAATGCCAGGGTCCAGGCTGTTTGCTTTACTAAACGGGGCCCGGCTGTTTGCTTTACTGACACAGAAGGCAGGCTGTTTGCCTTTACGTGACAACGCAGGTTCTACTACGGTCGCGCTGTGTTGCTTTACTGAACACAGGTCAGGCTGTTTGCTCTTACTACACCAGCGGCGTGCTCAACAGGGCGTGCGTTGACTTTACTGACACAGAGGTTCCACCAGGCCGGGCTGTTTTCTTTACTAACACCAGGGCGAGTGTTGCTTTCAAACCACCAGGGCCGGGGCTGATTTGCTTTCACTAACACCAGGGCCAGGCTGTTTGCTTTATAACAACACCAGGGTCCAGGCTGTTTGCTTTTTAACCAAAGATGTCCAATACAGCAGCGTCCTCTTTTTCGCCTTTGCCTCACTAAGGTTTTGATTCTAATTTAGTTAATTGTGTATTTTGAAGGGGTGAAACACCACCAGTATGGACACAGCCAATGACCTCTGCCCCAGGTCAGGTAAAATCATCCCACATTCATCCCACATGGACCAAGATTTGGCTGCAATTTAGATTTTCTAAAAACAACCAATTCTCTGTTTTGATTATGAACAGAAATTTTCATGAATACATTCATATGGAGATATCGAAGTCACAAACAACGTGCACGCATGCACGCACGCACGCACGGCACGCACGCACGACGCACGCACGCACGCACGCACGCACGCACGCACGCACGCACACACACACACACACACACACACACACACACACACACACACACACACACACACACACACAACACACACACACAACACACCACACACACACACACACACACACACACATCCAGCAAATGATGAGTTATGGATCTGAAAACGCAGAGCTGTTGATTCAGGTGCCATCTGATTATTTTTGGCCACCAGGAGTGTCTGGAAAATCGGTGATAGATGTTCCAGGCTCACCTCTTCACCCCACTAAAGAAGCCCAGAGACAGTAAGGGCCCCTGCTGCACAAGGACTTTATGAATCTAACATCTGATACTGCCAGGGGAACCTGATCTTTTTGCTATTTTCCTGAGTTTCGACTAATCTCTCATTAAACGGGCGATAATGGCTGAAACCCGAGGTGCCATCAGAACAAAGGGAGAAGCATTAAAGAAGCCCCATACGGAAAAGATGAAATGCTGAGATACTGTATTATACGGAGCTCTTATGTTTTATATTCTGCTCGTCATAAGACAGGATGGGAAGGGAAGACTTTGTCGCCTTAAAGTAGCAAGGAGGCAAACGAGAGTCTAGCACCTCACAGGTTGTGCTGTAGCTGCACGACGGAGCCAAACTTAATGTGCTTCCTGTTGCAGTACAAATTGAATGTTTTTATCAACACCTACTGCTTGATTAATCCAGTGGTGTCTTTCCCCCTGTTCTTTCTCCGTGTGTGTCTGTGTGTGTGTGTGTGTGTGTGTGTGTGTCTGTGTGTGTGTGTGTGATTGTGTCTGGCCCAAAATAGGTTTAAAGACAGAACTAGGCATCAACAGCTCTGTAACCTAACCCTCCCACACAGTAGGCATGAGACCCACCATCTGTTGTTGTGAGAGGATACCGAGTCACTGTGTGTGAATGCCCACCATGAAATCTCACTGCATTTGAACAATGTTCTGTTTGAGAGCAGCTGTGAAATACCCCCTCTCCATTTTGTGGCTTCATCCGCCCCAAACCTCTTTTGATAGTAAGCAAATATCCAAATCTTTAATTTGCCAGTTAGAAGGGAGCATCTTTCTAACCTTTAAAAGGTGTTCCTATTTAACAATAGTGGTCACACAGGGGGGAAACTATTTAACTAACTTGCAGACTGGTAATCCTAGTAGAAATTAATTTCACATATTCGAGAAATAGACACTGCCATTTCTTATGTATGTTGTTGTTTCAAGTATCAGCCAATCAGCCGTAGCCTTGCTGAGTTGTTAGGCACACACAAAAAGAGGAAAATCTATCCCACAGTTCATGCAACACAAGCACCACTGTGTGTGCAATGGAACCTAGCCATGACATCACTGTCCTGGGACTTATGGTGGACTTTTGAAACGAGCCAAATGAATGTTTGGGGTGAAGTGCTGAAACATATGTAGTCAGACTCTCAATCTCTAAAATAATCACTACGACTACCTCTGGCTATACCTCTCAACATAAAACTCRCAACATTATTGGTCTACTTGAGAATAAGAGCAAAACTATTGGATAAAACGTTGAGTTTAAAAGCCTGAAAACAGAGTATCCTAGTGGGAAATCTCGACTGGGAGAAATGTCGGGAAAACCCGCCAGCACTTTGATTTATCATACAAACATCAAAACCCAATGTAGGGCTAAATTCGGCAGTAAAAGTAGCCATTAAATGTGTCCAACAAACATTTTACAGAGCGGCAGCGSCCACTTCATCATCCATCTACCTCTATACCGCATTGACATAGAAATGATCACAGATACAGCAGTAATCCCTCATTATAAAATGTCCACACCGCTTCGGCTCCCAACGATAGGAAATCAGTGTACCCTCGCCGGCGGCTAGAAAGTGATGCCTGTCCATCTCCTTTGCCTTCAAAGCTGACCCACCATCCCTTCTGAAAGCTAAGCAGTCCGGAGGACTGAGAAGAGCTTGGATTAATTGAGAACCCGGGAGAGTAAAGCCCTTCAGATGGAGAGGGTATTTATTATGAGGAAGGTTTGCCTTGACAAAGCATTCATCTCCTCAATGGTTTCCATAGGAGTATCCTCAGTGGAGGTGGTTCAGGTCAGATAAGGTTAGGTCACCCTTTCTCTAATGTAAGGAGAAGACTGACATAGCCCTCAGCACTTAGAACGTCCCTCAGAGAATGTCAGGGAGACCTCACGGCTTAAGACAAAAATATAAACAAGCTGTACTCCTTTTTTAAGCTGCCTTTCCCTCAGAGAGAGCTTTCTGCTTTTCTTGCAACATTTAGTGTCGATTTGAATAACAAATTCAAAATGCACAGCGCAAATATGTGATTTACAAAAAAATCCCCAAGGCACTTTGTGTCTGTAATTTTTTTATTTATATATCAAACATGGTCAGAGCTCATTTCCCCCCTAAATAAGCAGTACTCACTTTCCAACTGAGATGGTAATGTTGTTTTGTTTTCAAAAGCGTATTAGGAAGTGAACTAGTAKAGGAAAAACATAGGGTGTACTAGGTTGTTGTACAGTACAATTAGTGATTCCTCTGGATGGCTGCCTGCATGTCAAAAAAATTAATAAATGAAATGGACAGCACTCCAACATATAATCTTCAGTAATTCATTTATTGCCCTGCATGGACACATTTGTGACTCCAATTTTAGCACTCAAAATGAAATAGGCCATCATTATAATTGCCCCCCATTATCACCCATGCCTGTATGGTAAAAATGAAACCGAAATGGATTGTTATTGCTGTACACTCAAATATAGTTGAGGAAAACCATGAATGACAATCAACGAGACACCAAGCAGCTACAACTGTTCTCCAGTGGTCTCCATTCAGTCTTTAGCAAACAACTGGATGATCCTCTTGGACCTATGGGCACTACAGCCATCAGACGTCTGGCATTGCCATCAGCCATCAGCCATTGAGGGAGTGCTTCCTTTGAAATCAAAGAAAGCTGCTATACTGCCCATGTTGCATTGTGTCCAATGGCAGCAATCCTGCTGGACCTGTAGGCAGCCTTACACTGTGATCCAACATGGTTGACCGACCGGTGGTTATCTCCTGCCAGCTCTGTTTGGATGGATCATGTGGAAACTCAATTGGCTGCTGTCACCATTTTGGAGCTGAGCCAAAAGGTGGATCAATACAGCCCAAATGCACTTCCTGGACGACTGCTGTCATTGAATTAGGCACTGGGCCATAAACTTCACACATGTCATGAAATAATCATTGTCCAAATTGAAGACCATGATTATTTGAATCAAGTGTGGAACCAACGCAGCTCTCCAGCACCAGAGTTTCCCAGCCCTGCTCTCTGGATAGAAGATGCTGTGAGTCTCTGACACWTTAAAGATGGACTTGAAGAATCAGTGTCATGGTATTAGAAGGCTGTCCACAGCTTCATTTCGACTCTTCTCTTTGATATATTTTATAGAGATTTTTATGTGCGCAACAAGTCACATGATATTCTAGACATTCTGTAATGCAGAACACCCATCCATCTATCCAACCAACCACCTCCCAGAGCCTTTACCCTCCCCCATCCCTCCCCAGTCATTGTTACTCTTAACAACAAAGTCATAATCCCGGGCTTGCGTGTTTCTCACAAAACAACCCACAAATGGACCAGCTGTCGTGGAATCTGGTAGTCTCCTCCAAGATAGCACCATACAAGAGCCAAGAATGGAAAAAAAACATGACTGAGAAAAGTGCTTTACAAACAAGATAGAAATAATAAACAGATACTGAAGCAGACAGCAGCAAATTATTATTTTAGTGCCGAAAGCCAAATATTATTTCCCCCCCAGGAGCTTATCTGTCTCCTATTATAGATTGTATATGAACTGTATKCAAACAAAACTTGGTTTTGTTTTTGCACCCCTTTTAATTACACATGTATTTTCCCTCTTGCATGTTTTCTTATCATTCTGTCACAGTGTAATTTCAAGCTTTATTGTGTGTAGGCCTATTTACAATTGTCTTCAATCTGAATAAACAATGCTGGCCTTGCCAGTTGCCACGCAAAGTTGGGATAATAAAACATAAAAAAATATTTAAATTCAACWCCACTCCTAAAGTGCAGGGACATTTGTATGCATCTTGTTGAATTCAGTCAGACTATCTATTATGGTGTTGTTCATCCATCATTGTTAGTCAGTTTCACTTAATTGGTAGGTATATCTTATTTTCCAATCGGGACTGAGAAAGATTGGYAAACAAATAGTACAATATAACTTGACCTACATGCCTGTAGCATTGTAGAGGCGATATTATGCTGCGTGATTTTTTTACACGAGCATTGCATGTCATGTGTCACTGTCCCTTCCACTCTACGTAACCCCTTTTGCTCCCCCACCCTCTCCCATTCCCTCATGCTCACCTACGTCGCTCTCAGCAGTTAGTCCATCCGAGCCACTCTCTCTTTCCCACTTACCAACAGAAAATACGTTCGAAGAGGACTTGCTATCGACGGAGAAAGAACAGCGGCGGGCGACCACAAACTCTCACATACCTGATCCTAGATGTAGCCTAGATAACTTTTCAGGGTCTATAACACGTTTTACTGGTCGTTTTACATAACGATTACGCCCGTATTTTAATTTATTTATGTCCATGACATTTGATTAATCCATCCACTTTTCGGGAAACTTATGGAATTCTGAAACATTTAGTGAACAAGGAGTTATTTTGGTTATCAATCCCTTTGTAACAATTCAGTCCACTTGTACAGGAGGATGTATTTGAGTGTAATTTCAAAGGTGTAGGTGTAGTGGTGCGTTACCTGGAATCATTTAAACAGAATTTTACATCGGAAATGAAAATGGATCTTTGGGGAGTTTACCTATTTCATCTCGTCTTCTTCGGTAAGTAAACAGGCGTATTTTCTACCTGTACTGSCCTACGAGATATTGCAAGGATGGAGTATTGATAGACACGTTCCTCTGATAAAGATTTCATGGGATACAGAAACCAAGGAGATTTTCAGTTTTGCAACCTGTTCGCAATATGCAGAAAACCCGCATATTTGGATAACTCTTTCTGTTGAGCAAATAGGCTACTAAAGTACATTTAGGAAAATCAAGTATGCTTTTCTTTTCTATCACTGACCTATGTATATTTCAAAATCCCACTAGGACAATAATATATTTCGGTGGAAATTGATTTTATGGTAGAAATTATGTGGAGTGATTTAGTTGTTGCCGCGCAATAATTTAGCCTACATTTTAGTTGTCGGATATTATGTTTACGCCATTTGGAGAATCTGTGATTACTTCCTTGCAATGTATGCCACATTGAATCTCAATATCAGGTCGAAATTAAGTGACTGACTAGCACTTCATAAGTGTTCTATGGTGTCCTGATACCTAATATAAATAATTTATATGGCCCAATAATCCGCATACACCATTATGACGGGATATTGTCAACATGTAGGCTATTGTAGGAACTCATTGAAATTTTGTGTGTACGTGCATGTGTACGTGCGTGTGTACATCAKCTACTCTCTGACAACATTAGGCTACAACCAAGCCCAAAGACCTGCATATGATGATAATGAGTTGTTTCATTTTAGCATTCAAACAGGGCCAGATTAAGAAATTGCCTGACCACAACCCCTGTAAACAAATCCATGCATCAAAATGCAATTCGATGGGTAGTACATTTACTGTTGAAGAAAAAGCCACTTTATAATAAAGCAATAATAAAAATCTGCCTTTTTACAAAAGCAGCTCATGCAATTCTACATCATGTACATGACAGAACACATTTACTGAATGTTTTTTAATAACACAAGTTGATTTAATGGCTGGGAAAAAACGGGGAAAATTCGCACACTTTTTTTTATGAACACCATTTTCCACCACCATGCAAGAGTGGCTAATGCTACTTCCAGATTTTGTGCCTGCTTTCAGCCAGGGGTAAACAACAGACCACTGCAACCTGATTGGCTGAACGCAATACGCAACATCCTGTGCTATCATTCCTAGGCATTAGCCACTCTATCATTATGGTTGAAAATTGTGTTTCATAAAGAAAGTATGCATATTTTTCCAGATTTTTTCTGCATTCTCGCCATTCAATCGAGTTAAGGAGGCAATCGAAGCCTTTGTAGCCTGAATGGAGAATGTTTAATGTACAAACTGGTCTACGGGGATACGAGTCTTGTCCAATCTAGCTGTAGCATTCATAGGACTCTATGAATCCTATATATATCATTCTATCTAATCCTACTTGGGCATATATTTACTCAATTCAACAAGATACATCACATTTTTCCTTCACTTTATGAGTGGTGCTGGTGAAACATTCACAATTTACTGGTACCCTCATTTACTGCCACTGCATTGAACTTTTCTACTGATCGTTTGACTACCACTGCACTGAACTGTTCTACTGACCGTTTGACTGATTTCAGAGTAACAGTATAGAAAAGGTGACACATTCCCCCATATTAATAATTTCAACCAATTTCACAGAGGTACCTGGGTGGCTTCGTCATCATTGTTGAATGACAGACGCTCTCAGTGTGATTGGATGAAGTCGCTATCGATTTTTTGCCTCTGATGCGTGCAAGTGAGAAAGGAGAGCCGCAAGTTGTAAACTATCAATGTCTATTAGTCAAGACAACACTGACATGTTAATCCTGACCTTGTTGCAAGGCGGGGGTAATACCATTATGGTTATTGACACGGCCATGACTTCCAGAGTTGATAATTCCTATCTCAATTGGGAACTGGCATTCCCAACTCATCAACAGCTGGCTAACAGGAGAACAGACATTTGCACCAAATCCTGCCTCAGTATTGATATTCTCTTCAGCAACTCCAGGACTGTCTTCATTAGAGAAATGAAGGGGTTGGAGGTGGGGAATTCTGAAAGGAAATGAATACAGTTATGCATTGAGAATCATAACAGGATATGATTCAATGTCTATTCAATTGGCATAAGGTGGAGAAGAGGTCTGTTTAAGCCAATTGGATGGTTTGCCATTTTCTTCTCTGAAAACGCAAGGTCAATGGTCTTAAAATCCTTGAAACTAACCACATCATGTAATTATGCACAAGCGATAGTTAGTTCRTTTGGGTTTCCTTTCAGTATACCAGCCTTTGAATTTGATTTTGAATTCAAGGTAAGGTAGCTAGAACTGATGAAGAAATGAGGTGTTTGCAGTTGTCATCGATAACGGATGGATCTTGCCGGTATGCATCCATAACTGTAGCTTTACCTCAACAGAAGCATAATGGTGCAATTTTCCAGCTTAAGTATTCACTCATTGTCTTTTGTTCTGACACAAACTTGCAGTATTTTAGGTGTTTTGTATTTACATTGGCACATTTCTGAGGTAATTGCTGTGTTGTTGAGCCACTTGTCCAAACTAATGAGCACAGGCAACAATTCAATCCATCAGGCACAGTGTACATAGATCACAATTTCTGTAGATGACATTATGCATTTATGTGGCCTGCTGACGAGGCAGCAGTGTGGTTGATAAGACTGGGGTTTAACTCACATAACCATGTCAAACAACAGCATCTAGCCTCTAACGATTTTCCAAGATGGCGTAGCAGTCAGACGTCCTTTGTCCTCGTCTTGTCCCGTGTATAAATATTTTATATATTTTCATATTTTTCTTCGCATATCATTTTATATATTTTTTTCTAAAAACTCAACTTCAAAACACTCTCCTGCAACCCGCCTCACCAAATGTGGTGCGGATCTGTTTTTTTACAAAAGTATTATTCACCTCGTATCTGAAATCCACAACAGAAGCTAGCCAGAGTTAGCCAGCTCACTAGCTAACGTTAGTATTCAGCTAACCACGGCTAGCGGTCATCAGCTATCCTTTAGCTCAGAAAGCTATCGCCAGTTTTGTACAACGCGATTCAGACCAGAGCATACCTGACCTATTTTRTCTCCATATCCCCGGGTTTCTACCGCAAGCTCTGGACATTTACACCTGGATCTTGCAGCTAACTAGCTGCTATCCGAGTGACTATTGGCTAACGTCGATTCCGGAGCAAACACCAATTATCCCGGAGCTAGCCAGCTGAAGAGTTCCATCAGCCACTCCTGSGCTACAATCACCTATCCGGACCCGTTTTACTGCCGATGCGGAGCCCCACCGGGCCTTCACAACTGGAATACCGACGTTATCTGCCTGAGGGAGTTATTCAACTGGCCCCTCCATTGCGACGTAACCTGAACGTCAATCTGCTAACTGCGGCCCGCTAATCGTTAGCTGTCTTGAGCATATCGACTGCTATCTGAACAGGTCTATCGAACAATCTTCTTGGGCCACTATAACTATAACTATTTTGACAATTGGATTGGTCCCCTCTACCACACGGAACCCCACTAATCTACTGACGGAAACGCACGGGGTGGCTAAAAACAGACCTCCATCTTCTGCTAGCTTGCTACCCATGGCTCGGCTAGCTGTCTGAATCGCCGTGACCCCAACCAACCTCCCTACTCACTACTCACTGGTCCCTTATGATCACTTGGCTAAGCATGCCTCTCCTTAATGTCAATATGCCTTGTCCATTGCTGTTCTGGTTAGTGTTTATTGGCTTATTTCACTGTAGATCCTCTAGTCCTGCTCATTATACCTTATCCAACCCTTCAGTTCCACCACCCACACATGCGATGACATCACCTGGTTTCAATGATGTTTCTAGAGACAATATCTCTTTCYTCATCACTCAATGCCTAGGTTTACCTCCACTGTATTCACATCCTACCATACCTTTGTCTGTACATTATACCTTGAATCTATTTTATCGCCCCCAGAAACCTGCTCCTTTTACTCTCTGTTCCGGACGTCCTAGGTGTCCAATTCTCATAGCTTTTATCCGTACCCTTATCCTACACCTCCTCTGTTCCTCTGGCGATGTAGAGGTGAATCCAGGCCCTGCAGTGCCTAGCTCCACTCCTATTCCCCAGGCMCTCTCTTTTGATGACTTCTGTAACRGTAAAAGCCTTGGTTTCATACATGTTAACATTAAAAGCCTCCTCCCTAAGTTTGTTTTATTCACTGCTTTAGCACACTCTGCCAACCCGGATGTCTTAGCCGTGTCTGAATCCTGGCTTAGGAAGACCACCAATAACTCTGAAATCTCCATCCCTAACTACAACATTTTCAGACAAGATAGAACGGCCAAAGAGGGCGGTGTTGCAATCTACTGCAGAGATAGCCTGCAGAGTTCTGTCCTACTATCCAGGTCTGTACCCAAACAATTTGAACTTCTACTTTTAAAAATCCACCTCTCTAAAAACAAGTCTCTCWCCGTTGCCGCCTGCTATAGACCACCCTCTGCCCCCAGCTGTGCTCTGGACACCATATGTGAACTGATTGCCCCCCATCTATCTTCAGAGCTTGTGCTGCTAGGTMACCTAAACTGTGACATGCTTAACACCCCGGCCATCCTACAATCTAAGCTTGATGCCCTCAATCTCACACAAATTATCAATGAACCTACCAGGTACAACCCCAAAGCCGTAAACACGGGCACCCTCATAGATATCATCCTAACCAACTTGCCCTCTAAATTCACCTCTGCTGTTTTCAACCAAGATCTCAGCGATCACTGCCTCATTGTCTGCATCCGTAATGGGTCAGCGGTCAAACAACCTCCAATCATCACTATCAAACGCTCCCTGAAACACTTCAGCGAGCAGGCCTTTCTAATCGACCTGGCCCAGGTATCCTGGAAGGATATTGACCTCATCCCGTCAGTAGAGGATGCCTGGTTATTCTTTAAAAATGCCTTCCTCACCATCTTAAATAAGCATGCCCCATTCAAGAAATGTAGAACCAGGAACAGATACAGCCCTTGGTTCTCTCCGACCTGACTACCCTTAACCAACACAAAAACATCCTGTGGCGTTCTGCATTAGCATCGAACAGCCCCCGTGAAATGCAACTTTTCAGGGAATTTAGAAACCAATATACACAGGCAGTTAGAAAAGCCAAGGCTAGCTTTTTCAAGCAGATTTTTTTTTCCTGCAACACAAACTCAAAAAAGTTCTGGGACATTGTAAAGCCCATGGAGAATAAGAGCACCTCCTSCCAGCTGCCCATTGCACTGAGGATAGGAAAGTCTGTCACCACCGACAAATCCACTATAATTCAGAATTTCAATAAGCATTTTTAWACGGCTGGCCATGCTTTCCACCTGGCTACCCCTACCCCGGTCAACAGCACTGCASRCCCCACAGCAACTCACCCAAGCCTTCCCCATTTCTCCTTCTCCCAAATCCAGTCAGCTGATGTTCTGAAAGAGCTGCAAAATCTGGACACCCACACATCAACTGGGCTAGACAATCTGGACCCTTTCTTTCTAAAATTATCTGCCGAAATTGTTGCAACCCCTATTACTAGCCTGTTCAACCTGTCTTTCGTATCGTCTGAGATTCCCAAAGATTGGAAAGCAGCTGCGGTCATCCCCCTCTTCAAAGGGGGGGGGACACTCCTGACCCAAACTGCTACAGACGTATATCTATCCTACCATGCCTTTCTAAGGTCTTCGAAAGCCAAGTTAACAAACAGATCACCGACCATTTCGAATCCCACCGTACCTTCTCCGCTATGCAATCTGGTTTCAGAGCTGGTCATGGGTGCACCTCAGCCACTCTCAAGGTCCTAAACGATATCTTAACCGCCATCGATAAGAWACAATACTGTGCAGCCGTATTCATTGACCTGGCCAAGGCTTTCGACTCTGTCAATCACCACATCCTCATCGGCAGACTCAACAGCCTTGGTTTCTCAAATGATTGCCTTGCCTGGTTCACCAACTACTTCTTCGACAGAGTTCAGTGTGTAAAATCTGAGGGCCTGTTGTTCGGGCCTCTGGCAGTCTCTATGGGGGTGCCACAGGGTTCAATTATTGGGCCGACTCTCTTCTCTGTATACATCCATGATGTAGATCTTGCTGCTGGTGAGTCTCTGATCCACCTCTACGCAGACGACACCATMCTGTATACTTCTGGCCCTTCTTTGGACACTGTGTTAACAACCCTCCAGACGYGCTTCAATGCCATACAACTCTCCTTCCGTGGCCTCCAARTGCTCTTAAATACAAGTAAAACTAAATGTATGCTCTTCAACCAATCGCTGCCTGCACCTGCCCGCCCGTCCAGCATCACTACTCTGGACGGTTCTGACTTAGAATATGTGGACAACTACAAATACCTAGGTGTCTGGTTAGACTGTAAACTCTCCTTCCAGACTCACAAACATCTCCAATCCAAAGTTAAATCTAGAATTGGCTTCCTATATCGCAACAAAGCATCCTTCACCCATGCTGCCAAAGATCCTCGACTTCGGCGATGTAATTTACAAAACAGCCTCCAACACTCTACTCAACAAATTGGATGCAGTCTATCACAGTGCCATTCGTTTTGTCACCAAAGKSCCATATACTACCCACCACTGCGACCAGTACGCTCTCGTTGGCTGGCCCTCGCTTCATACTCGTCGCCAAACCCACTGGCTCCAGGTCATCTACAAGACCTTGCTAGGTAAAGTCCCACCTTATCTCTGCTCGCTGGTCACCATAGCAGCACCCACCCGTAGCACACAGTCCAGCAGGTATATCTCACTTGTCACCCCCAAAGCCATTTCCTCCTTTGGCTGCCTCTCCTTCCAGTTCTCTTCTGCCATTGACTGGAACGAACTACAAAAATCTCTGAAACTGGAAACACTTATCTCCCTCACTAGCTTTAAGCACCAGCTGTCAGGGCAGCTCACAGATCACTGCACCTGTACATATCCCATCTATAAATAGCCCAAACAACTACCTCTTCCCCTACTGTATTTATTTATTTATTTATTTTGCTCCTTTGCACCCCAGTATTTCTACTTTGCACACTCATCTACTGTCAAATCTACCATTCCAGTGTTTTAATTTCTCTATTGTATTTACTTCGCCACCATGGCCTATTTATTGCCTTTACCTCCCTTATCTCACCTCATTTGCTCACAATGTATATAGACTTATTTTTCTACTGTATTATTGACTGTATGTTTSTTTTAATCCATGTGTAACTCTGTGTTGTTATATGTGTCGAACTGCTTTGCTTTATCTTGGCCAGGTCGCAGTTGTAAATGAGAACTTGTTCTCAACTAGCCTAACTAGTTAAATAAAGGTGAAAAAATGTATAAATAAATAAATACAATTTAGATAGAACTGCCTGTTTGATCAAACTGCTCACATTGCACATCGCTAACACTGGGGATTCATAATGATGTCAATTTCCAGGAATGCAATAAAAGAGCACATACTGTACTAAAGGAAACACTCGGTCTGGGATGGAATCAGTGACCATCTGTAAGAAATAGACCTACACATATCACCATCTTTCCATTTCCATGGAGAGCATTATGAGAATATATGGTTCAATATAGAAGAATATTCTACAGCTGAAGATACACTGAGTGTACATGACATTAAGAATACCTGCTCTTTCGATGACAGACTGACCAGGTGAAAGCTATGATCCCTTATTGATATCACTTGTTAAATCCACTTCAATCAGTGTAGATGAAGGGGAGGAGACAGGTTAAAGAAGGATTTTTAAGCATTGAGACAATTGAGACATGGATTGTGTATGTTTGCCATTCAGAGGGTGAATGGGCAAGACAAAATATTTAAGTGCCTTTGAACAGGGTATGGTAGTAGGTGCCAGGCGCACCTGTTTGAGTATGTCAAGAACTGAAACGCTGCTGTGTTTTTCACGCGCAACAGTTTCCCGTATGAAGAATGGTCCACCACCCAAAGGACAACCAGCCAACTTGATATAACTGTCGGAAGCATTGGAGTCAACATTGGCCAGAATCCCTGTGGAACGCTTTCGACAACTTCTCGAGTCCATGCCCCGACGAATTGAGGCRGTTATGAGGGCAAAAGGGGGTTCAAGTCAATATTAGGAAGATGTTCCTAATGTTCTGTACACTCAGTGTACAGTATATACAGTGCCTTCATAAAGTATTCACACCCCTTAACTTTAACCACAATTTGTTATGTTACAAAGTAGCAATCAAATAGATTAATTGTCTTTTTTTTTTCAACATGTAAGATTTGTTTTGTATTATCATTTTTATTAATGGCAAATGAAACACTTCATTAGAGAAGTTTTCAACCCCTTGAGTCAATACATGTTAAAATCACTTTAAGCAGCGATTACAGCTGTGAGTCTTTCTGGATATGTCTCTAAGAGCTTTGCACCCCTGGATTGTACAATATTRGCCCATTATTCTATAKAAATGTGTCAAGCTCTGTCAAGTTGGTTGTTGATCATTGCTAGACAGCCATTTTCAAGTCTTGCCATATATTTTTAAGTTGATTTAAGTCAAAACTGTAATTAGGCCACTCGGGAACATTCAATGTAGTCTTGGTATGCAACTCCAATGTATATTTATTTGCCTTTGTCTCTGAACCAGGTTTTCCTCCAGGATTTTGCCTGTGCTTAGCTCTATTCCGTTTCTTAGACTCCCTAGTCCTTACCGATGACACGCATACCCATATCATGATGCAGCCACCACCATTCTTGAAAATATGAAGAGTGGTACTAAGTGATGTGTTSTGTTGGATTTGCCCCAAACATAGCMTTTTATATTTAAGACAAAGAGTTAATTGCTTTGACACATTTTTCGCAGTATTACTTGTATTATATGTTTTATAATATTTTTATTCTGTACTGGCTTCCTTCTTTTCACTCTGTCATTTATGTTAGTATTGTGTAGTAACTACAATGTTATTGATGKATCATKATTTTTCTCTTATCACAGCCATTAAACTCTGTAACAGTTTTAATGTCACCATTGGCCTCATGTATAAATCCCTGAGCGGTTTCCTTTCTCTCCAGCAAATAAGTTAGGAAGGACGCATGTATATTTGTTGTGACTGGGTGTATTGATACACCATCCAAAATGTAAAATTAARAACTGCACCATGCTCAAAGTGATATTCAATGTCAGGTGTCCTTCTTTGCGGACCATACGAAAACCTCCCTGGTCTTTGTGGTTGTGTGCTTGAAATTCACTGCTCGATTTAGGGACCTTACAATTATCTGTATGTGTGGGGTACAGAGATGGGACAGTCATTTAAAAATCATGTTAAACACTATTATTGCACAAAAGTTAAGTCCATGCAACTCATTATGTGACTTGTTAGCACATTTTTACTCCTGAACTTATTTAAGCTTGCCATTACAAAAAGGTTGAATACTTATTGACTCAAGACATTTCATTTCTAATTCATTTCTAAAAACATAAGTCCTCTTTAACATTATGCGGTATTGTGTGTAGATCAGTGACACAAAATATCAATTTAATCAATTAGAAATTTGTAACACAGCAAAATTTGGAACAGTCAAGAGGTGTGTGAAGACTTTCTGAAGGCACTGTGTGTATATATATATATACAGTATATATATATATAATATATATATAATATCGAAATACCCTATCTTAGGTTACTGTAAACTTCAGTGATTACTCATTAAGACTAGCTGGTTTTGTGAAACTACAGTAATATCTACCTCTTTGGGTTCGAGAGAGATGTAGACCAAGAGGGATGATGATCTTCCGTCCAAGGCCTAGGGTCTCCAAGAAGACATTCATCTAACAGGAAGGCCAGATACTGCATTCAGATGAGTTGGAGCTCAGTGTGAATAACCACCTTGTCCACCCCAATGAGAAAAGAGAAGAATTTGAAAAGCCAGAAGAGACTGTCCAAGCATTGATCATATCTGCATGATGAATGTGCACAAGGTTTGCCTTTGACAGATCCATATGGGGGCCAAAATGATACAGGATTGAATACGTTTGTGCAATGCAATGTTCCCTTTTTGGTTTTTCTATTTATTCGCCCACCATGTTAACTTAGAGATACCATCTATGGTACATCAGTCAGATCACTACCATTTGATATTAAGGAGCCAAGTCCAACTGTAGCGCAAGGTGATTGCATTGAATATTATTGGTTCATATTGAATGGGTAAGAAATGATCTCTGGTGGCATTGAGACTAGGAACCATTTCAATTTGAAAATGATTGACAACTACTCCACAGCAGGAGTAAGAGTTTTGAATTGGTAGGGATTAATCTAATGGCTGAAAATTAGCTTTAAAGCTATCAAATTTATGACATTTCTGCTTTAGAAAAATACAACAGGCACTAATCACGGATAAATGAGCACTTTTACAGTGTGTAATGTTCACTCCCGATTCTGTCTGCATTTCAATATGAGTCAGACAAACCGAAATGCAGACAGAATCACTTGTAATGGATTCAATGGGTTCCTCACTATTCTAATGGAGTCAATGGGTTCCTTACTATTCTAATGGAGTCAATGGGTTCCTTACTATTCTAATGGAGACAATGGGTTCCTTACTATTCTAATGGAGTCAATGGGTTCCTGACTATTCTAATGGAGTCAATGGGTTCCTGACTATTCTAATGGAGTCAATGGGTTCCTGACTATTNGGGTTCCTGACTATTCTAATGGAGTCAATGGGTTCCTGACTATTCTAATGGAGTCAATGGGTTCCTGACTATTCTAATGGAGTCAATGGGTTCCTTACTATTCTGATGGTGTCAATGGGTTCCTGACTATTCTAATGGAGTCAATGGGTTCCTGACTATTCTAATGGAGTCAATGGGTTCCTCACTATTTTAATGATTTCAATAGGTTTCTCACTATTTTATGGAGTCAATGGGTACCTCACTATTCTATCATATAGGTAATGTGAGGTTTAAGGGTTTTGACATTGTGGGGCATGACCTGTGTCTTTAATGGAGACAGATAAGCCATCCCCAAGCATGCTATCACCAAGCATATTGGCTGTGCTCTTGTAAGGGATTTGTCACAAATCTCAWTTGAGGCAGGTATTACCCATGATGAGCATATAGCAGATGTGCACGGCTTTCTCATGTGGGAGAAATGGCCAAGTCATTACAATCACATCAGATGCTCATATGTATCATTGTTGATGATAAAAAAAACTCTTATTGTTGTCTTCATAATAAGACTTGTCCTCAGGAGTGAGTGTGACCCTTTGTCSTTGTGAGGTAGAACAATAGAAAATGCATCACTGAAAACTGCAACTGATCTTCACATTATAAAGACATATTAGTAAGCAATCAATTTCAATATTGGATTATAATGCCTATAATAACCAATATAACAATATTATACTATTGTCACAAGCGTCACATCATACAATTATGTGATTTTGATGTCTTTGAGTAGGTCACATGAACAGATTTCATTCAGATCTTGTTTTTATACAGTAGTGGAWACAATTTCCTCCTCAGACTTGTATCATTTCAGTTAAGTACCGTTGCCATTTCATCCCCCGAATAAAAATAAAATAATCAAAATGATACATACTGTAGCATCCACCTAGTTATCCATCCATCCAGACCCAGTCATTAGTGTTTGAGATGTGATCATCATGATGTTATTCCTGGTAGAACCTGACGTTAAAAGCCGTTAGCTGCCTCTGTTCCCTTGCTATTGTCTGGGCCTTGTAGATGCTTTAAACCCTATTGTCTGGGCCTTGTAGATGCTTTAAACCCTATTGTCTGGGCCTTATAGATGCTTTAAACCCTATTGTCTGGGCCTTATAGATGCTTTAAACCCTATTGTCTGGGCCTTATAGATTGCCTTTAAACCCTATTGTCTGGGCCTTATAGATGCTTTAAACCCTATTGTCTGGGCCTAATAGATGCTTTAAACCCTATTGTCTGGGCCTTATAGATGCTTTAAAACCTATTGTCTGGGCCTTATAGATGCTTTAAACCCTATTGTCTGGGCCTTATAGATGCTTTAAAACCTATTGTCTGGGCCTTATAGATGCTTTAAACCCTATTGTCTGGGCCTAATAGATGCTTTAAACCTTGCTGCCCGGAACTTTGCCATTCATCTAGTGTCAATCAGCTTGATGGCTTTGACCTTTCCTCCTGACATTATTCAATACTACACGTAATCATCTGCCTACAATATTAAACCCTACTAGCTCCAGACAGCACATAATGTAAGGAGTTAGGAGCGAGTCACAGTTGAAGAACTCCTGAGGTCCTTGGCTCAGGATTCATCTTTGTGGTGATTTGGAAATTACTGTTGATACCGGAGCTAAAAATGCGAAGTTGGACTGAAATGGTACTTGTTAAAAGTAGGGCTCTTGGTAGGGCTAAAAGCTGTGGCTCTCCCCTCACCAGGCCTGTTAAGAAATTCAGGAGATGGCTCTGGGGTTATAGACATACAGTGGCCTCCAAGGGCCAAACAGAGCCTCATTAGTTCTGAGTCTGTCGGCGGTTATCCAGAGAGAAAGCCTGTTCCAGACAGGTAGACACAGCTCCTTTGTGACACAACTTCAAATGGAGGGCTTAAGCTCGGCTACCAAATAGCTACCCAGTCTGCCACTGTGTTTCTGGGACATAGCTATCTTGGGATGACTGACTGAAGTTTTATTTAGGTAGATAGGTTTGTTGGAAAGAGAATGGCCGTCAATTGTCCAAGGACTTATATTTCAAAGTTCCTGTAGTAKGCTGTGAAATGTATATTTAGATTGCACAGATTGCACCTAATGCAGACAATATGGTCTTTGAGTGAGAATGAGTATGTTTACCTAATATTCCATCTGTGATGAAGAGGAAATGTGAGGAAGTGTTTCAAGGAAGACTGACCCCCCTTCAGATGCGACATCAGCAGCCGGTTTACCTGCGTCAATCGGAAACAGAGCTACGGACCTGTGGTCCACTATAGTTTTGTAAGATCCTCAGAGAAATAATTTATTTAATTAAATGTCAGACTTGAAATTGCAGACTGTTACTGGTTTAAAAAAGGTGAGATTGGAGGTGAAACCATGGACCTCTTTCTGTTCCTGCTGGGATAAATTTGGACTCTTTTGATAACTTTCATCATAGTGTTATTTTAATGGAGTTATTTTTGTTTCATGTTCCTTTTAACTTCTCTTGCATCAGTAAACATGAGAGGTACTGTGTACAGTTGGTATCTTTAGGATGACATTTTTGTTTTCACCAAGTATCCCTCTCATCTTTACTACCAGAAAATCTAAAACAATTTATGACAGTATTCATCCTTTCTTCATCCCTTTTTAATCCCTGAAGTTTTGGAGATGTAAGCCAAAGAAACTGAGGAAACAGGGGGAAGAGTACACAAAATACATAATTGAAAKACGGGAGATAGAGCCCGGGAGTGAGCTCTAAGAACACATCGCTGGCAAAGCCGTGATGGATGCAGCTGTCTAATTTCATTGTGGTCGCAACACAGCTTTTATGACAGGCAGGATGAATGGGATCCACTAACTGAACAGGTTTTATATCCATCACTATGCATGTATTATTTGGTTTGTTATTATTTTATTAAACATAAATGTGGCCTCAATCTCCATGGCATGTAATTACTATGGGGCCTTTCAAATGTTTGCCTACATGCACAGTGAAGTGAATTACACTGCAGTTCAGCAACCCAATAAAATCCAGTCTAATCAGTAGGCACAACCAGAATACCAGTCAGGCCATGGCACCAAATAGTTTTTTGCCGAAATGAATCCAGTGACGTTTATTTTCATGAGGGGCTCTTCAGTTAATCAAATCCATTAAACCAGTCTAGTGGCCTCATTGTGGTTGTTGATATAAAGTCTGATCTGAAATGTTTGTCTCCAAATAATAAATCGTATCAGTACTGTCTGGCCTGTACCAAGAAATCAGAGATCTTTGCTTGACAGCAGCCCAAATACAGGAAATGGCATAATGGCAACAAGAGACAGACATACCGGTAATCCTTTGACCCCACAGGCCGAACTGTCTTTACTCTGGCCACTCAGTAATTGTAGCCGTTATAAAGCAGAGTCATAGGACACCACTGCCAGCATTGGAAATTCTGTATAACCTTGTAATGTGGAGATGATAGAGGTTGGAGTGGTGCTGCCTGATTTCTCCAGTGTTCCAGGAAAGGAAACAAACCATTACCAAGGCAGCAGACAGGAACCGGCTGGAGGGCACCTGTCTCTGGAAGATTCCGTGGATTTACAACATCTGGTCCATGCAGGAGAGGCTGCCATCTCCGCTCACCGCTACTTGATTCATTATTTCAGACTCAGGGAAGAGGAGGCAAACTGTAATTGCAAATCCTCTATGCACAGAACAAGTCTTCCCCTTGTTCAACATTGGGATGTGTCCTAAATATTTCTAAAACTAAAGCATTGTATTTGGGGCAAATCATTCACTAAACCCTAAACCTCAACTAAATKTTGTAATAAGTCATGTGGAAATTGAGCAAGTTGAGGTGACTAAACTGCTTGGAGCTACCCTGGATTGTGAACTGTCATGGCCAAAACATATTGATACAACAATAGCTAAGATGTGGAGAAGTATGTCCATGATAAGGTGCTGCTCTACCTTCTTGACAGCACTATCAATAAGGCAGGTCCTACAGACCCTAGTTGTCGTACCTGGGCTACTGTCGTGTGGTCAAGTGTCACAGAAAAGGAAAATTGCAATTGGTTCAGAACAGGGCAGCACGGCTGGCCCTTGGATGTACACAGAGAGCTAACATTAATAATATGCATGTCAATCTCTCCTGGCTCAAAGTGGAGGAGAGATTGACTTCATCACGGCTTGTAGTTATGAGAGGTATTGACATGTTGAATGCAATTGTGACCGAGCTGCACCGAGTTGTCTGTTTGAACTACTGGCGCACAGCTCGGACACCCATGCATACCCCACAGTACATGCCACAAGAGGTCTCTTCACAGTCCCCAAGTCCAGAACAGACTATGGAAGGCGTACAGTACTAAATAGAGCCATGACTACATGGAACTCTATTCCACATCAAGTAACTCATGCAAGCAGTAAAATTAGATTTAAAAAACAGATAAAAAAATCACCTTATGGAACAGCTGGGACTGAAGCAACACAAACAGGCACAGACACATACGCACTATACACACACGTACACATGGATTTTGTACTGTGTATATGTGGTAGTGGTGGAGTAGAGGCCTAAGGGCACACAGTCTGAATGTATTGTAATGTATTTTATTATTGTATAAACTGCCTTAATTTTGCTAGACCCCAGGAAGAGTAGTTGCTGCCAAGGCAGCAGCTAATGGGGATCCATAATAAATACAAATACAAATTTGGTCTTACTTTCAAAATTATTATGTCGCAGCTATGCTCTTTGTTTCAGTTTTGTGACTGTTTCACAAAGCCATGCAGTGCGTTCACAGCATTACTATAACTGTGATTTGAAATTGAAGCACTCTACCAAAGTATTACAGGGGGAGAAAGCCCAGATTTCCCACAGACGTCACCAGCAAATGTATCCTCTAGGTGAGCCAAGGCACATGACACGAGCCACCAAGTTCCTTCAGCCACCTCATTACTGGGCATCCTCTGAAATGCTGACGGTTGGATCGGTAAAAGGGTTGTGCCTCTGCCATCACTCCATACCCAATCCCACCCATTCCCATAGCTTGTTAGGCCCTAATTAATTGGATTGAGAGAATGTCAGTAAGCATTTGACAGGTCTGTGTGAGTGGCGGCTAAGAACACAGGCCCACTACCAGGGTTCTGCCCCTGGAGAAGATCACTCCATATTAGGCCCATTGACTCTTTCTCAGAGGCAGGGGATATAACACAGATTTTGTGTTAACCAGTCAAATGAAGCAGCACCAACCACACTTTGTTTGCTAATGACTTTCATGACTGGCTTGTGATATAGGTATCAACATTTATGGTCTGGATGACTGGTCATAATGATGGTAATATTAGAGGGCAGATACTGTATGCTTTTTTCATGCAAGAACAAAGTTTGTTGATAAAGTTCTACAGATTGTGTGATTTTGCACAAATGTATACTTTAATTGCACCGTACAGTCAGTGCTTCTGATCTTCTCGAAAGACGTGAGGAGGAATGACATTTCACAGATTGGGAGTAAGCCATGCGTGACCAATCCTATGGTCCATATACAGTGCATGGCATCCATCCATATAAGGCAGTAGCTGAGYAAGTTTGGGAGGCCCTCGTGCCAGCCTGGGTCAGCCACCGAGTTAGACTCGATAACATTACCGGTAGGAGCTGTGACATCATGTGGGGAAAAGCCTTCGGCAACCAATCCTTTCATCAGCCTCCCAAAAATGGGCAGTGGAAACTACAAGAGCCTGAGTCTCAGTTCAAGTTTTTGGCAGCGTTGTTATTTCTTTGCGGGGGTTGATCCATTGCCCTGCATTGTAATGTCTGCGCCTCATATTCCAGCTCACAGCATCACACTCAGGGAAAAAAGGGTGTGCAGTGCCTGAGCCATGTTGGAGGGAGGCAGCAGTGTGGATGAGCCATGTTGGAGGAAGGCAGCAGTGTAGATGAGCCATGTTGGGGGGAGGCAGCAGTGTAAATGAGCCATGTTGGAGGAAGGCAGCAGTGTAGATGAGCCATGTTGGGGGGAGAGGCAGCAGTGTAAATGAGCCATGTTGAGGAAGGCAGCAGTGTAGATGAGCCATGTTGGAGGAAGGCAGCAGTGTAGATGAGCCATGTTGGAGGAAGGCAGCAGTGTAGATGAGCCATGTTGGAGGAAGGCAGCAGTGTAGATGAGCCATGTTGGAGAAGGCAGCAGTGTAGATGAGCCATGTTGGAGGCAGGCAGCAGTGTAGAGATGAGCCATGTGGGAGGGAAGGCAGCAGTGTAGATAAGCCATGTTGGAGGAAGGCAGCCAGTGTAAATGAGCCATGTTGGAGGAAGGCAGCAGTGTAGATGAGCCATGTTGGAGGAAGGCAGCAGTGTAGATGAGCCATGTTGGGGGTGAGGCAGCACGTGTAGAATGGAGCCATGTTGGAGGAAGACAGCAGCTGTTAGATGAGCCATGTTGGGGGAGGCAGAGTGTAATGAGCCATGTTGGAGGAAGGCAGCAGTGTAGATGAGCCATGTTGGAGGAAGCAGCAGTGTAGATGAGCCATGGTTGGAGGAAGGCAGCAGTGTAGATGTGAGCCATGTTGGAGGAAGGCAGCAGTGTAGATGAGCCATGTTGGAGGAAGGCAGCAGTGTAGATGAGCCATGTTGGGAGGAAGGGCAGCCAGTGTAGATGAGCCATGTTGGAGGAAGGCAGCAGTGTAGATGAGCCATGTGAGGAGGGAGGCAGCAGTGTAGTGAGCCCATGTTGGGAGGAAGGCAGCAGTGTAGATGAGCCATGTTGGGGGAGGAGCAGCAGTGTAGATGAGCCATGTTGGAGGAAGGCAGCAGTGTAGATGGGCCATGTTGGAGAAGGCAGCAGTGTAGATGAGCCATGTGAGGAAGGCAGCATGTAGATGAGCCATGTTGGAGGAAGGCAGCAGTGTAGATGAGCCATGTTGGAGGAAGGCAGCAGTGTAGATGAGCCATGTTGGGGGAGGCAGCAGTGTAGATTAGCCATGTTGGAGGAAGGCAGCAGTGTAGATGAGCCATGTTGGGGGGAGGCAGCAGTGTAGATGAGCCATGTTGGAGGAAGGCAGCAGTGTAGATGAGCCATGTTGGGGGGGGAGCAGCAGTGTAGATGAGCCATGTTGGAGGAAGGCAGCAGTGTAGATGAGCCATGTTGGAGGAAGGCAGCAGTGTAGATGAGCCATGTTGGGGGGAGGCAGCAGTGTAGATGAGCCATGTTGGAGGAAGACAGCATGTAGATGAGCCATGTTGGGGAGGAGGCAGCAGTGGAGATGAGCCATGTTGGAGGAAGGCAGCAGTGTAGATGAGCCATGTTGGAGGAAGGCAGCAGTGTAGATGAGCCATGTTGGAGGAAGGCAGCAGTGTAGATGAGCCATGTTGGATGAAGGCAGCAGTGTAGATGAGCCATGTTGGAGGAAGGCCAGTGTAGATGAGCCATGTTGGAGGAAGGCAGCAGTGTAGATGAGCCATGTTGGAGGAAGGCAGCAGTGTAGATGAGCCATGTTGGAGGTAAGGCAGCGTGTAGATGAGCCATGTTGGAGGAGGCAGCAGTGTAGATGAGCCATGTTGGAGGAAGGCAGCAGTGTAGATGAGCCATGTTGGAGGAAGGCAGCAGTGTAGATGAGCCATGTTGGGGGGAGGCAGCAGTGTAGATGAGGCATGTTGGAGGAAGGCAGCAGTGTAGATGGCCATGTTGGAGGAAGGCAGCAGTGTAGATGAGTCATGTTGGAGAAGGCAGCAGTGTAGATGAGCCATGTTGGAGGAAGGCAGCAGTGTAGATGAGCCATGTTGGGGGGGAGGCAGCAGTGTAGATTAGCCATGTTGGAGGAAGGCAGCAGTGTAGATGAGCCATGTTGGGGGGGAGGCAGCAGTGTAGATGAGCCATGTTGGGGAAGGCAGCAGTGTAGATGAGCCATGTTGGGGGGGAGGCAGCAGTGTAGTGAGCATGTTGGAGAGGCGCAGTAGATGAGCCATGTTGGAGGAAGGCAGCAGTGTAGATGAGCCATGTTGGGGGGAGGCAGCAGTGTAAATGAGCCATGTTGGAGGAAGGCATTAGTGTAGATGAGCCATGTTGGGGGGAGGCAGCAGTGTAAATGAGCCATGTTGGAGGAAAGCAGCAGTGTAGATGAGCCATGTTGGAGGAAGGCAGCAGTGTAGATGAGCATGTTGGAGGAAGGCAGCAGTGTAGATGAGCCATGTTGGAGGAGCAGCAGTATGGATGCGGAAAACCGGCTGCTGCTTGAGATTACCTGCCTCAGTAGTCTTGTACATGCCCTTCGAACCTGAGAATCACCTGTTTGGGGTGAAGAACAACATATGGCAGTGTTGTGCGAAACAAAAGGTCATGTTGAAATTGCTTAAGCTGCTCCCTTTTCTGTAAGGCCATTGGTGAAGCAACAAACCTTCCAGACTGGTGTTCCTGCTCCTGAGAGAAAGTTCAGCATTCTTGGTCGATGTGAGAAACAAACTAACAGTCCAAAAGTTAAGAATAGCTATTTAAGAGTTGATTGCTGTTTACCATCATTTTATGACGCAGGTCTAATAACAGGGAGAAATGTGTCAGGTAAATGGCTAGCTAGCATTTGCTTAGATTCTTGCTGAAAGCTCTTGCTTTACCTCATTTGATGACTCGCTGTGGGCAGTGATGGACATTAATGTATCTAGTCTGTTACAATGATGCAGTCATTACGCAAGTGGCAAAACTAAAACAAGTGAAATAGTCCCATATGTTCCTCGTTTGACCTGCTGTTTCCAAGGTTAGGTGGAAAACAACTATATTGGTGAGAGATTCTTGAGTTAGCTAGTGACCTACCTAGCTTGCTAGCTGCAGAGGTGCACAAAGCAAGCTAACAATGAGTTTTCTCTCCAGTGAAAAAATGTGTGTGTTTAGTAATGTCTTCTGCTGCGAGTAACTGCGTTATAATCAACTCCGGCCTGTGCAATTAAATACAAATAAAGCAACCATTTTGGGTTACGATTCGGCATAGTTTCGGGGAGCCATATCACACCCGTGTTGTGGTATAGTTAAGCAATAAGGTCCGAGGGGATGTGGTATATTTAAGCAATAAGGCACGAGGGGGTGTGGTAAATGGCCAATGTACCACGGCCAAGGGCTGTTCTTAGGCACAAACCCCGAGGTCATTATTGCTATTATTACTTTGGAACGGGGCAGTATTGAGTAGCTTGGATGAATAAGGTGCCCAGAGTAAACTGCCTGCTACTCAGGCCCAAAATCTAGAACATGCATTTAATTAGTAGATTTGGATAGAACAGACTCTGAAGTTTCTGAAACTGTTTGAATGATGTCTGTGAGTATAACAGAACTCATATGGCAGGCAAAAACCTGAGAAAAAATCCAACCAGGAAGTGGGAAATCTGAGGTTTGTAGGTTTTCAAGTCTTTGCCTATCCAATATACAGTGTCTATGGGGTCATATTGCACTTCCCACGGCTTCCACTAGATGTCAACAGTCTTTAGAACCTTGTTCAGGCTTCTACTGTGAAGGGGGAGAATAAGAGCTGTTTGACTATGAGGTCTGGCAGAATGCCATGAGCTAAGTTAGCGCGCGCGCGGCCGTGAGAACGAGCTCTGCTTCCTTTTCATTTCTAAAGAAAAGGAATTGTCCGGTTGAAACATTATTGAAGATTTATGATAAAAAACCATCCTAAAGATGATTCTATACACTATGACATGTCTACAAACTGTAATATAACTTTTTTGACTTTTCGTCTGAACCTAATTGCTGCGCCCACTGTGCATTTGGATTACTTGGGCTAAAAACACTGCGAACAAAAAAAGGCAGGTATTTGGACATAAAAATTATGGACTTTATCGAACAAAACAAAAACATTTATTGGGACCTGGGATCTCTGGAGTGCATTCCGATGAAGATCATCAAATGTAACTGTGAAATATTTATATACGCTATTTCTGAGTTTTGTGACACCTCTCCTTCTTTGGAAAAATGGCTGTGTTTTTCTGTGAAGCTTGGGCGCTAAACATAATCGAAGGTGTCGCTTTTCGCCGTAAGCCTTTTTGAAATTCTGACACAGCGGTTGCATTAAGAGAAGTTTATCTTTAATTGGTGTGTTTAACAACTTGGTATCTTTGCATATTCAATGTTATGAATGAGTATTTCTGTACTTGATATGGCTCTCCGGCACTTTCACCGGAGTTTTTGAGACAATCGCATTTCTGAACATAACACACCAATTTCAATGAGGTTTTTGGACTAAAGATGAACTTTATCGAACAAAACACACATTTATGGTCTAACATGGAGTCCTGGGAGTGCCCATTCCGGTGAGATCATCCAAAGGTAGTTGATTAATTTTAACGCTATTTCTGAGTTTTGTGACACCTCTTCCTTCTTTTGGAAAAATGGCTGTGATTTTCTGTGAGTTGACCCTTACATAATCGCATGATGTGCTTTCGCCGATAAAGCCTTTTGAATCAGACACTGTGGTTGTTAGAATTAACGAGAAGTTTAATCTTTAAAATGGTGTTATATACTTTGTATGTTTGAGGAATTGTAATTATGAGATTTCTGTGTTTTGAATTTGGCGCCCTGCAATTTCACTGGCTGTTGGTTAGGCAGGTGGGACGCTAGCGTCCCACATATCCCAGAGAAGATTAAACTGGTTACCACGTAATTAGAGAGTAAAACTAAATGTTTTGCTCATTAAACGTGGTATATGGTCTGAAGTAAACCATGGCTTTCAGCCAAATCAGAATTCAGGTCAAACCCACCAGTTTATAATGGCCATTATATTCAAAGCTAAGGACTGTTTTTACGCACGGCGCGAAGCGGGAGTGACTGGTACAGACTTAGCCGTTGTATATTGGCCATTATACCACAAACCCTTAGAGGTGGCCTTTGCTATTATGAACTAGTTGCCATCATAATATTACACCTAAACAAGTCTTTTTCATCTACCCATGGTATATTCAATGTTTTTCATTCCCGTGGTAATACGGTCTGATTATACCACGGATGTAGCCAATCGCTTTCAGGGCTCGAACCGCCAGTTTATAATGTTTGATATTCCACAGCTTTCAGCCAATTCAGCATCCAGACCCAAAAACTCCCACTTTATGAATTTATAGAACGGCCCCAGTGCTGTTTATAGTAACATGTTCCAAGTTATAGTAAAGGGTTCTAAGTTATAGTAAAGGGGTTTCTAAAGTTATGGGTTTTAAACCGGAATGGCCACTGTGCAGGTCAGATGTGTACTGGAGCTATAGTATGAATACTACATACATTTTTTATGTTTTATCCACATTTACCCCAAGGATGAAGAGTTGAAAATACAATCAGAGGATTTATTTTGTTTATATATATATATGTTATATGTTGTATATATATATATATATTTTTCTAATATAATTATTTTTTTCAATCTAGACTCCCCCACCACCCCTACCCTTGATTTGGAGTTATACTAACGGACAACAACATTTATTCTATGCTTACATCAAAGAGATTTGAAGGTTTCAAAAGGTTTTCAACATAGATAGGATATCTGATATGAATTTTAATTGATCAACACATCCCTACATTCATTAAAAAGTATCAAATGAAGGAGGACATATAAAATAGTATTATATACAGAATAACAGAACCCTCATATACATCGAGTTTCAATACCCAGAATTCTTGAAGGCTGCAGAGGCCATCAAATAAATATGAAGCTTAGCCTGACAGCCTCTTGTATTCTGGACAAATGAACCCATGCGGGAAAGGCAATTCTATGTGCATTAGTCATAAAAATTGTAATATAGAGGCAAATGAAATTAAACCAAACTAACCTGTCGGCTGAAGTACAAAATACAATTTTATAGATTTGATTTGACTAGAAGACCACATTTACATTGATTTTCATTGTTATAAGAGTTGGTTGAAAGTATCAACCAGTCATAAGTTGGACACACCACTAATTCAGGGTTTTCTTTATTTTACTATTTTCTACCATTGAAATAAAATGAAACATCATACTATGAAATAACACATACAGAGGGGGACATACAGTTGAAGTCGGGAAGTTACATACTCCTTTAGCCAAATACCATTTCAACTCAGTTTTTCACCATTCCTTGACATTTAATCCTAGTAAAAATTCCCTGTCTTAGGTTCAGTTAGGATCACCCTTTATTTTAAGAATGTGAAAATGTTCAGAATAAAGTAGGGAGAAGATTTATTTCAGCTTATTTCGTTCATCACATTCCCAGATGGCGTCAGAAGATTTACATACATTTCAATTAACATTTTGGGTAGCATTGCCTTTTAAATTCTTTAACTTCGGTCAAACGTTTTGGGTAGCTACCACAAGCTTCCACACAATAAGTTGGCGTGAATTTTGGCCAATTCCTCCTGGACAGAGCTGGTTGTAACTGAGTCATGTTTGTAGGCCTCCTTGCTCGCACACGCTTTTTCCAGTTCTGCCCACAATTTTCCATAGCATTGAGGTCAGGGGCTTTGTGATGGCCACTCCCCAATACCTTGACTTGTTGTCCTTAAGCCATTTTGCCACCAACTTTGGGAAGTTATGCATCTCTCTCTTTT
>NC_036846.1:17554113-17557262 GCF_002910315.2 Salvelinus sp. IW2-2015 | reverse complement strand
TGAGCCATGTTGGGGGGAAGGCAGCAGTGTAGATGAGCCATGTTGGAGGAAGGCAGCAGTGTAGATGGGCCATGTTGGAGGAAGGCAGCAGTGTAGATGAGCCATGTTGGAGGAAGGCAGCAGTGTAGATGAGCCATGTTGGAGGAAGGCAGCAGTGTAGATGAGCCATGTTGGAGGAAGGCAGCAGTGTAGATGAGCCATGTTGGGGGGAGGCAGCAGTGTAGATTAGCCATGTTGGAGGAAGGCAGCAGTGTAGATGAGCCATGTTGGGGGAGGCAGCAGTGTAGATGAGCCATGTTGGAGGAAGGCAGCAGTGTAGATGAGCCATGTTGGGGGGGAGGCAGCAGTGTAGATGAGCCATGTTGGAGGAAGGCAGCAGTGTAGATGAGCCATGTTGGAGGAAGGCAGCAGTGTAGATGAGCCATGTTGGGGGGGAGGCAGCAGTGTAGATGAGCCATGTTGGAGGAAGACAGCAGTGTAGATGAGCCATGTTGGGGGGAGGCAGCAGTGAGATGAGCCATGTTGGAGGAAGGCAGCAGTGTAGATGAGCCATGTTGGAGGAAGGCAGCAGTGTAGATGACCATGTTGGAGGAAGGCAGCAGTGTAGATGAGCCATGTTGGATGAAGGCAGCAGTGTAGATGAGCCATGTTGGAGGAAGGCAGCAGTGTAGATGAGCCATGTTGGAGGAAGGCAGCAGTGTAGATGAGCCATGTTGAGGAAGGCACAGTGTAGATAGCAGTGAGAAGCAGCAGTGGATGAGCCATGTGGAGGAAGGCAGCAGTGTAGATGAGCCATGTTGGAGGAAGGCAGCAGTGTAGATGAGCCATGTTGGGAGGAAGGCAGCAGTGTAGATGAGCCATGTTGGGGGAAGGCAGCAGTGTAGATGAGCCATGTTGGAGGAGGCAGCAGTGTAGATGGGCCATGTTGGAGGAAGGCAGCAGTGTAGATGAGTCATGTTGGAGAAGGCAGCAGTGTAGATGAGCCATGTTGGAGGAAGGCAGCAGTGTAGATGAGCCATGTTGGGGGGGAGGCAGCAGTGTAGATTAGCCATGTTGGAGGAAGGCGCAGTGTAGATGAGCCATGTTGGGGGGGAGCAGCAGTGTAGATGAGCCATGTTGGAGGAAGGCAGCATGTAGATGAGCCATGTTGGGGGGAGGCAGCAGTGTAGATGAGCCATGTTGGAGGAAGGCAGCAGTGTAGATGAGCCATGTTGGAGGAAGGCAGCAGTGTAGATGAGCCATGTTGGGGGGGAGGCAGCAGTGTAAATGAGCCATGTTGGAGGAAGGCATTAGTGTAGATGAGCCATGTTGGGGGGAGGCAGCAGTGTAATATGGACCATGTTGGAGGAAGGCAGCAGTGTAGATGAGCCATGTTGGAGGAAGGCAGCAGTGTAGATGAGCCATGTTGGAGGAAGGGCACAGGCAGCAGTGTAGATGAGCCATGTTGGAGGAAGGCAGCAGTATGGATGCGGAAAACCGGCTGCTGCTTGAGATTACCTGCCTCAGTAGTCTTGTACATGCCCTTCGAACCTGAGAATCACCTGTTTGGGGTGAGAGACAACATATGGCAGTGTTGTGCGAAACAAAAGGTCATGTTGAAATTGCTTAAGCTTGCTCCCTTTTCTGTAAGGCCATTGGTGAAGCAACAAACCTTCCAGACTGGTGTTCCTGCTCCTGAGAGAAAGTTCAGCATTCTTGGTCGATGTGAGAAAACAAACTAACAGTCCAAAAGTTAAGAATAGCTATTTAAGAGTTGATTGCTGTTTACCATCATTTTATGACGCAGGTCTAATAACAGGGAGAAATGTGTCAGGTAAATGGCTAGCTAGCATTTGCTTAGATTCTTGCTGAAAGCTCTTGCTTTACCTCATTTGATGACTCGCTGTGGGCAGTGATGGACATTAATGTATCTAGTCTGTTACAATGATGCAGTCATTACGCAAGTGGCAAAACTAAAACAAGTGAAATAGTCCCATATGTTCCTCGTTTGACCTGCTGTTTCCAAGGTTAGGTGGAAAACAACTATATTGGTGAGAGATRCTTGAGTTAGCTAGTGACCTACCTAGCTTGCTAGCTGCAGAGGTGCACAAAGCAAGCTAACAATGAGTTTTCTCTCCAGTGAATAAAATGTGTGTGTGTTAGTAATGTCTTCTGCTGCGAGTAACTGCGTTATAATCAACTCCGGCCTGTGCAATTAAATACAAATAAAGGCAACCATTTTGGGTTACGATTCGGCATAGTTTCGGGGAGCCATATCACACCCGTGTTGTGGTATAGTTAAGCAATAAGGTCCGAGGGGATGTGGTATATTTAAGCAATAAGGCACGAGGGGGTGTGGTAAATGGCCAATGTACCACGGCCAAGGGCTGTTCTTAGGCACAAACCCCCGAGGTGCATTATTGCTATTATTACTTATTTGGGAACGGGGGCAGTATTGAGTAGCTTGGATGAATAAGGTGCCCAGAGTAAACTGCCTGCTACTCAGGCCCAAAATCTAGAACATGCATTTAATTAGTAGATTTGGATAGAACAGACTCTGAAGTTTCTGAAACTGTTTGAATGATGTCTGTGAGTATAACAGAACTCATATGGCAGGCAAAAACCTGAGAAAAAATCCAACCAGGAAGTGGGAAATCTGAGGTTTGTAGGTTTTCAAGTCTTTGCCTATCCAATATACAGTGTCTATGGGGTCATATTGCACTTCCCACGGCTTCCACTAGATGTCAACAGTCTTTAGAACCTTGTTTCAGGCTTCTACTGTGAAGGGGGAGAGAATAAGAGCTGTTTGACTATGAGGTCTGGCAGAATGCCATGAGCTAAGTTAGCACTAACCTTTTATGATCTTCACCGGATGGCACTCCCAGGACTCCATGTTGACAATAATGTGTGTGTTTGTTTCATGTATTAATTATCCATCTTTATGTCCCCAAAACCTCTTATGAAATTGGTTGGATATGTTCAGAAAATCAAACATCCGGTGAAAGTGCAGAGAGCCATATCAAGTACAGAAATACTCATCATAACATCATTGATCATGAAGATACAAGTGTTAACACACCATCTCCTATGGTCACTCAAGAATAGAAAACTTCTCCTTAATGCATACCAGGCTGTGTCAGAATTTTCAAAAAGGGACTTAGGGCGAAAGC
>NC_036846.1:17544776-17553532 GCF_002910315.2 Salvelinus sp. IW2-2015 | reverse complement strand
AATTTTAACGCTATTTCTGAGTTTTGTGACACCTCTCCTTCTTTGGAAAATGGCTGTGTTTTTCTGTGAGTTGACCTAACATAATCGCARGGTGTGCTTTCGCCGTAAAGCCTTTTTGAAATCAGACACTGTGGCTGGATTAACGAGAAGTTTATCTTTAAWATGGTGTATAATACTTGTATGTTTGAGGAATTTTAATTATGAGATTTCTGTTGTTTTGAATTTGGCGCCCTGCAATTTCACTGGCTGTTGGTTAGGTGGGACGCTAGCGTCCCACATATCCCAGAGAAGATAAACTGGTTACCAACGTAATTAGAGCAGTAAAACTAAATGTTTTGTCATAAACGTGGTATATGGTCTGATAAACCATGGCTTTCAGCCAATCAGAATTCAGGGTCAAACCACCCAGTTTATAATGGCCATTATATCAAGGCTAAGGACTGTTTTTACGCACGGCGCGAAGCGGAGTGACTGGATACAGACTTTAGCCGTGGTATATTGGCCATATACCACAAAACCCTAGAGGTGCCTTTTTGCTATTATGAACTYGTTGCCATCATAAATATTACACTAAACAAGTCTTTTTTCATCATACCCATGGTATATTCAATGTTTTGTCATTCCCGTGGTATACGGTCTGATATACCACGGATGTCAGCCAATCAGCATTCAGGGCTCGAACCGCCCAGTTTATAATGTTTGATATTCCACAGCTTTCAGCCAATTCAGCATCCAGGACCCAAACMACCCATTTTATAATTTTATAGAACTGCCCAGCTTGCTGTCTTATAGTAACATGTTCCAAGTTATAGTAAATGGTTCTAAGTTATAGTAAAGGGTTCTAAAGTATGGTTAAACCGGAATGCACTGTGCAGGTCAGAATGTACTGGAGGCTATAGTATGAATACTACATACATTTTTTATGTTTTATCCACATACCCAAGGATGAAGAGTTGAAAATACATCAAGAGGAGTTATTTTGTTTATATATATATYTMTWTATYTGTYTATATATATATATATATWTTTCTARATATACATTATTTTTTCAATCTAGACTCCCCCACCACCCCTACCCTGATTGGAGTATACTAACGGACAACAACACTTATTCTGATGCTTACATCAAGAAGAGTTGAAGGTTTCAAAAGGTTTCACATAAGAATAGGATTATCTGTATGAATTTTAATTGACAACACATCCTTTACATCATTAAAAAGTATCAAATGAAGGAGGACCATATAAAATAGTATTATATACAGAGATAACTTAGAACCCTCATATACATTCGAGTTTCAATACCCAGAATRCTTGAAAGGCTGCAGAGGCCTCAAATAAATATGAGCTATAGCCTTGACAGCCTCTGTATTCATGGACAAAGAACCCATGCGGYAAAGCAATCTATGTGATTATCATAAAAATTGTAATATAGAGGCAAATGAAATTAAACCAACTAACCTGTCGGCTGAAGTACAAAATACAATTTTATAGATTTCATTTGAATAGAAGACCACATTTACATTGKTTTTCATTGTATAAGAGTTGGTTGGAAAGTATAGTACCAGTCATAAGTTTGGACACACCTACTAATTTCAGGGTTTTTCTTTATTTTTACTATTTTCTACATTGTAGAATAATAATGAAGACATCAATACTATGAAATAACACATACAGAGGGGGACATACAGTTGAAGTCGGAAGTTTACATACTCCTTAGCCAAATACATTTCAACTCAGTTTTTCACCATTCCTGACATTTAATCCTAGTAAAAATTCCCTGTCTTAGGTCAGTTAGGATCACCACTTTATTTTAAGAATGTGAAATGTCAGAATAATAGTAGAGAGAATGATTTATTTCAGCTTTTATTTCGTTCATCACATTCCCAGTGGGTCAGAAGTTTACATACATTCAATTAACATTTTGGTAGCATTGCCTTTAAATTCTTTAACTTCGGTCAAACGTTTTGGGTGGTAGCCTACCACAAGCTTCCACAATAAGTTGGGTGAATTTTGGCCAATTCCTCCTGACAGAGCTGGGTGTAACTGAGTCATGTTTGTAGGCCTCCTTGCTCGCACACGCTTTTTCAGTTTTTGCCCACAAATTTTCCATAGCATTGAGGTCAGGGCTTTGTGATGGCCACTCCAATACCCTTGACTTTGTTGTCCTCTTAAGCCATTTCTTGCCACAACTTTGAGAAGTCTGAGCTTGGGGTCATTGTCATTTTGGAAGACCCCATTTTGCGACAAGCTTTAACTTCCTGACTGATGTCTTTGAGATGTTGCTTAATATATCTACGATAATTTCCTCCTTTCAGTATGCCTATGATGCCATCTATTTTTGTGAAGTGCACCAGCTCGTCGTATAGCAAAGAACCCCCACAACATGATGCTGCACCCGTGCTCACGGTTGGATGGTGTATTCTTCGTGACTTGCGAAGACATCCCCCTTTTTCCTCCAAAACTATCAACGATGGTTGTTTATGTGCGCCAAACGTTCTTTTTTGTTTCATCAGACGCATGAGACATTTCTCCAAAAAGTGCGATCTTGTCCCATGTGGCAGTTGCAAACCGTAGTCTGGCTTTTTTATGCGGTTTTGGAGGCAGTGGCATTCTTCCTTGCTGAGGCGGCCTTTCAGGGTTATGTCAATATAGGAACTCGTCTTCAACTGTGGATATAGATACTTTTGTAACCTGTTTTCTCAGCATCTCACAAAGGTCCTTGCTGTTGTTCTGGATTGATTTGCACTTTTCGCCCAAGAGTACGTTCATCTCTAGGAGAGAGAACAACATGTCTTCTCCTGAGCGGTAGACGGCTGCGTGGTCCATATGGGTGTTCTATACTTGCGTACTTATTCGTTTGTACAGATGAAGTGGTACCTTCAGGCATTTGGAAATTGCTCCAGGATGAACAGAACAGACTCCAATTTTTTTTCTGAAGGTGCTTATAGTTGTCTGCATTTTCTTTTAATATGATTTACCCGAAATGATTTCAACAAAGAGCACTGAGTTGAAGTAGACCTTGAAATACCATACCACAGGCACTACTCCAATGTGCTCTACAGAATATGTCCCATTTCTAGCCATGAACATATGAATTTTCTGGAATATTTCCAAAAATGCTGTTTATAGCACAGTCATTTTAAGTGTATGTAAACTTCTGACCCTCACCGGAATTGCTGATAGCAGTGAAATAATCATGTCTGTAAACAATAGTTGGAAAAATTACGTTGTGTCATGCAAAACGTAGTGTCCTAAGCGACTTGCCTAAAACTATAGTTTGTTACAAGAAAATTTGTGGAGTGGAAAAACGAGTTTACTGACTCTTCAAACCTATAGTCTATGTAACTTGTCCTCAACATACTAGATAGCAATACCCCTACTCGTCCACTATGTCACAGACAGCAATTATCTCTTAGTGTGTTTCCCAACTTGTTGTAGTTCTGTTCCTCTTCCCCGGCGCTCAGACTAATTACTAGCGCCTCCTGGGCGGTGCTTCGCGTTGTGGAGCCGTACCTGACGCTGCGACGGTTCATAATTAGGCTGACAGTCATTTGGCGCGGTGCTATGACGTTGTCGCAGCAATCTTCTCCTAGACCTACTCAGTCGCACGTTATGTCTGTGGTATAATGGAGTTGTGGTTAATTCAAAGGCACACTAGTGTTTGTACTACTTGAACATTACTGCGGGTCAGTATGTTTTGTCGGTATTTATCATATGTCCGCGAAGTTCGAGCTTTTCATCTAACATTGTTAGTGTAGTCTATTTCACCACAGCACCCATCATGGCATCTCCTACCTGTCCTGAGAGACATCCTGCTGTGGACTGGTCTTTTCAGCATGCTCCACATATTGGTGCCGGTGCGCGGTGTGTTGTATGGTCTGGAATATCTCTGAAAATTCGTAACAGCTTTGGAGACGCGTATAGCAACACTCTTAGTGTGCGTTTCTTTTTTTCCCGTCACTTTTTCTCATGTGTGTTTGATGTATTCTCGAAAATGACAATGCTTTGCCAGCTTTGTAAGATTGAAATTGGTCATTTTGAATCTCAGTTATTCGTTATCTATCTATAACCATATCCTTCAAAAAAGAAGCTAATTTTTTGGTTCCATTGTAACACAGACAGGCAGAGATGAAGAGAGAAAAAAATAACACCGAATTTCAACTACCTTCACTGGTTATAGGAACAAACTTTTGCCCCAGCAATAAAAGCTTGCACGGCCCTGTTCCTCAGACAGTGAACATCTGGTAATATCTACATTTTTCGACCCCTTGATCAGCTCGCTCTCTGGGAAAGTAAAAAAAAATTAGCTTCCTTTTTTTTTGTAGATATGAAAACAATAACTGAGATCATGACCATTCAATCTAAAGCAGCAGATGTCATTTTCAGGATACGTCCACATCCAGCATTATGTAAAGAGTTGTTGACGGAAAGTAACGCCACCGTGTTTGCTTACCTGAGATCCATCATCACACAGTCCTTCTTTTCTGATATTCATGTGTCTGTCTATGACTTCCTTTGTGTCGAACTGAAAGGAAGTTTATTTTTTTGAAAAAAAATAAAAAAAAGTGCTCTTGACAAAAAGAAAAAATCTACCTCCATGGAGCATATAACAATTTTTGCCTGTGGATAACCACACCTTCATACAAACGTGCTACTGTATGCAGAAATTCTGACGCACATCAACCGAAGATGCTTGCCATATTCACTGCAGCAGCGCCCACAAGCGGAGCCACTCAGGCGCAGAATGATGACGCGTGGAAGAGGGATAAGGAAACGAAATGGGAAACAACTAAAATTTGTTGGCAAGTTGGGGAGGGGGCTATCAGCTTGAATTATTCACCTTTTCACCTAATTAGATAGTTCTAATACAGCCCCCTCCTATCACAAGAACCAGAATCTCTGCCCTCTACATCGACCAAGAGGGGTATGCTTCCTTGCTACTATCTTCTCTAACCTCTGTTAGTTATTGTTGTTACTAATGTTAATAAGTAATGACTTTTTCAAATAAGTTTACCCCTCTTTTTACATGTCTCTATTGTAATTCTTTGCGCTGACAATTAACCTCGTTATTGAATGTTGAGCTTTGGTTAACTACGCTGTCTTACGCTTCCGAACTCTCTCCCTTCTACCCCATAAGCACATCATTTCTTGTTAGGTATGTTGTTACTTTCAGCATATGCTACCTGTACATCTGCCTGCCTTAAGACGTTTAGCTAGCTTTCACCTCACCTCTGTTTAGGTTAACATGTTTAGAAGTTTGGTTAACTCCTTATAACATTCTAAAACTTGCCAGTATATTTAACTTCCTCAAGGTCTCTATCTTATCCTAACTACCCAACGTTTATTGACTTGATTTATTCCCTCTTGGTTAGTGTATCGATTGTTTACTCTTACAGCTCTTAGCTTAAATGGTATAGTCGTTGTGCGTTCTTCAATGGACTATTTCGGTACTCTGTGTTATCCGTAAACTACAACCGATTCCTCTTCAGAACACTCTCGTCATCCTCGAGTGCTACCCAGAGCGCCCAGATCATCAGGTATAATGCAATTTACAAACCACATCTGTAGCACGCTACAAAGGACACCGGTTGAGGGTTGGGCGCCTGGTTGTCAGTAAATTGTTTTACGTTGGCAAAATCACTGTCCCTCTCGATATCTAATTTTGCGTCATTACATACAGCTACAGACCACAGTCCCACCAACTACCTCTGTTAATAGTCTTGTCTCTGGTATATAACACTAAAAATCTGCCTAACCCTCACCGCTTCCTGCTTCAGGGCAAGTAAATGTTCAGATCGTGTCGGTCTTCATTCGTGTCGCTCCTGGAAGTCTCGCTAGCAAGTCCGTGGCCACATCATCTAGCGCATTTCCGGGTGCTTCTTCTTGACTTAGCCCTTTGGCTAGGCAGAAACGCTCAAATTCATCTTACTCTCCTGTTGTCGGATGCCCGAGACGTCCTGTTGTTTTTGACTGCACTCCGGAGACTTGATAACGGTCTGAATTTATGACGTTGTAACAGCACCATATGTTTTCCATTCCATCCAATGAAAGGGTTTAGTTTTTCCATTTTTTCTCTGAATAGAAAATCAACTTACCATAATATTAATCTAATTAAGCCAAATTTCCTTAAATCAATCTCATATACGCGATGTTATTATCAAAAAAAGGTTTTAAGTTCTCTGGGGTTAAAAATTGCCAAATACGCTAAATCAAATGCTTTTCAAAGAATGCTGTCTGGTGGTCAACTCACGTCTATGCAGATAAGATTGCAGTAAAGAAGAAATGCGCTTGAGATTAAATGACGTGCCACAGAAATGCTGCGGGCAGCCAGCACAAGGTGTGCCCGCAGTATGACACACGCTTTTAAAGGAGGAACCACTGTAACGCCGTCTTTCAGCCCAAGTGAGCATCTGTCTAATACGAATCTTCAGAATCTATCATAATTCTACTATATCTATATATGAAAAAATACTAATACACAAAATGGTAACCCTATACTGAACATTTAATTTGGTGTTCTTTCTTGTGTATGTCCACTTGTTACTTCCTCTTTCGTATGGCGAATCGGGCTGGAATATTCTGTTTTAGATTTATGCAATATACATGTACACATTTTATGATTAGTACACACAGTTAATGCTTGAATCGTCGCACAATTCCCTCTTGCTTGGGTTAGTATGGCAGCCACCTTGTATTTGTAAGGACTCTTGAACTTTTTTTTTGATTCAGTGATACTCCTTTTTTGCCTGACTGGAGCAATAATAACAATGTTTTGGTCATGTTTGCTGAGGAAATGTTTGATCAAAACTAGATCCTCTAACTTCAATTAATTGACGCCCCTCTCTCCCACCCATTAGGCGATGTTAGCAATGGAATGGTTCTTTTAACCACGCGAGGAGGCATTATAGCCTCAGGATCTTCGTAGGGTTGTCTACCAATCCACGTAACCCTTCTTGGGGCTTCGTGCCTTCTTCTCCCCATTAATCTGGTGGTGACCTCTCTCACCGCCCTTTGGTTAGTATGGGTTTAACATCGGCCCTATTGACTTCATGCTTCATGTGGAAGGTGTAGGAGGTCATGATGGATGGGGGTTTTAGTGTTCAGGCGATCCCAGCTCTGGGCTTTCTGGCTGGTCTGAATCTCCACAAAGTATACCTTGGCTTCTATCCTCAATCCTTTCTTCCTCCCTTGGTTTAGTCCAATCCCAGGTGGTGTAGGTAAGAGTTATCACCTTCAGGTCAAGTGACTACTACCGGGGTGCTCTGAAATGATAACACCATAAAGTGAGATCACTTTAATACGTCTCTCGCTTAAAGCTATGAATTATTGATAAGAATATTAACTGTTACTCAAGGTACATTGAGTATAGGACCACTTACTTCCTTGTTGGGGTACCTGGAAAACAACAAAACAGAACGTTAAAATTTCCCAGCTCCAGAGTTGTTGATCGCTGCCCAGTCACCTCTTCGCGGAACTCGTATATCCATCCACCTCTATTATTCAGTCCTTTCACACCAAAACTCGTTCCTCTGTGGTACCAAGCAAACGTACAAACAAATATATACGTAAGATATAGTAAAACTGCTATACTCATCTATGGAATTAACACATGGTTCATGGTACTGCAAGATAACAATAATTAATAACAGAAGTGGGTAATGGTGAAACTTTTAATCCTATCACTCTGCAGGATGGACAGGGCTCCATCGATTGCTTCCCTTCTTGCGTTCTTATCTCGCTCTGTAGGTTGTAATCCAAATGGATAATGTTTACTTGTTGGTTTCCTCCAGTGTTCGAAGTGGGGAATCCATGTCAGAGTGATGTCAGTCGCGTGAAGGCGTTGACCACTTTGGGTGCGAAGGTGGTCCAGGTAAGTAACAGCAAAATAGGATTAAAGGTTCTGTGGCTTAACTATACTAAATGTGTTTACCTTTTTATTTCACATTTGAAGTTGTGGTATAGATTGTGGACAATAACACATCTGAGATTTCCAAAAATAACCAGTAGTCCTTCTGAATCCCACCATCTAAAACATGGGCCTCCAGTGATTTATGCACTCACCTTTGTGCCTGCCTGGCACATACACCCACTTGTCTCAATCAACTCACTGTTGCTCATCTCAGTCCCTCCTGCCATGGTCCTATCATTCAGTTGTCTTTGGTAGTGGCCCCTGGACCAATCGGACCCAATCCTTTCCTTCTCACATGTTGCGGCCTATCTGTTTGACGTTTTCAGGATCCGTAGTTTTGCCTATCTTAAGCCACCATCATCCTTGGGGGCCCTAGCACCTGATATCAAATTAGGCATTCCTTGAAAGGCTTCTCAATGGGGAGTTATTATCTCCAAGAGCTGCCCGATGTTGGAGGGTGGGCTTGGTCCTGTCAAATGGAAACCGATTGTTTTATTTTAACTACCTTGTTTGGTTTTTCTCTAAAAGCACATGTGTAAGAAAACTAACCATAGTTTATGAATTTCAATTTGGGTCATTGTTTTAAATGTACTTATTCGTTGCTAACTCTCATAAAAAAACCCAGTTCTCTACTTATTCAGTACGCTAAGTCATGGTTAAGCATGAGGTTGTACTCAACTCTTAACTATCATTTATTAACTACAGACTTGACACCTCCTCTCACTCTTCTCCTAAAACCTGTTAGTAATGAAGGCAACACTCTGGGGTTGTTCTATGCCGTTAACTTATCCCTCCGGCTCTCTCTCCCACTCCTAGTTAGTAAGGCCATCCCCCGCGTCTGTTACTC
>NC_036846.1:17535598-17544751 GCF_002910315.2 Salvelinus sp. IW2-2015 | reverse complement strand
CAGGTGTAGGAATGGAGCATGTATTGGAAGGAAAGCAGGCAGTGTAGATTTGAAGGCCATGTAGGGGAACGGCAAGGCAGTGGGTAATGGCCATTGGAAGGTAAAAGTGCAAGCAAGTGTAGTATGGGCCATGTTGAGGCAGGCAGCAGTGTAGATGAGCCATGTTGAGGAATGGCAGCAGTAGGGCAATGATCCGGAACAACCGGACTGCTGCTTGAGATTACCTGCCGTCAGTTCAGTCCTTGGACATGCCACTTCGAACCGAAGGGATCACCTGTTTAGGGTGAGAGAAACAACCATAGTGCAGTGTTGTGCCGAAATACAAAATTTCAGTTTTGAATTGGCTTAGCTTGCTCCCTTTTTCTGTTGAAAGCATTGGTGAAGCAACAAAACCTTCCAGGGGAAACGTCGGTGTTCCTGTCCCTGGAGGAAGTTTCAGCATTCATATGGTGTCGATGTTGAGGAAAACATAACTCAAAAAACAGGGCCCAAAATAAAGAATAAGGCTAGTTAGAGTTGATTGCCTGGTACACCCATCATTTTATGGATGCGAACAAATCAAGGTTCTAAATAAAGAAAACAGGGAAAATGTTTCAGGGGTTAAATGTAGGTTGCTGGCCTAAGCTAAGCATGCTTTTAAGATTTCTGCTGAAGATAGCTTGTCTGCTTACCTCATTGGCTGGAACTCGGCTGTTGGCAAGTGATGGACAGTAATTATCTCAAGGTCATGGTTACAAATGATGCAAGTCATTACGGGCCATATGGGCAAAACTAAAATACCCAAGTCCTATGATAAACATTTTAAAAGTCAAACCAATAATGTTTCCCTCGTTTTTGGGGTGGCCCGAACAATGTTGGTTTCCCAAAATAAGGTTAGGATGGATAACAACAAAACTATTGCTCATGTCTTTGAGAAGATCTTCGACAGTTAGCTACTGCGTTACTATGGGCTCTTACCTAAAGCCCTTCAAGGGCGCATTACTTGCCCAAGGCTGCACAAAGTCAAGCTAAACAGTTATGATTGTTTCTCCCTCCAGTGAATCAAATGCTGGTATGGTGTGCTTAGTATTCCCTTTAATGTCTTCTGCTTTTGCGCCCAGTTAACTCGCCGTTCTACAACCATAATTCCAACATCCATGCGGCGTGGACAGATTTAAAAAAATAAACAAAATAAAAAAGGCCAAATACGCATAACCCCTCTTGCTGGTTACGAATTCGGCATAATGTTACTGGCGGAGCCCATAATCACAACCCGGGGTTGTAGTATTAGTTATAAATCCATAAGGTCCCGGAGGCAACCGCGTAATTGTGTATAGACCGTATTAAAGGGCAATCAAAATAATCCTGACGGAGGGCCCGGGTTTGTGTAACTGACTGGGTGCCAAAATTGTACCACCGGCCAAAAGATCTTAGATATGCTTTAAATTAAGTTAAGCATGGGATTGTAGAACAGAGCTCTCCAAGTTTACTTGGAAACTGTCTTGAAGTGATGTCTAGGTGAGTCATAACAGAACTTCCCAATATAGAGCAGGCAAAAACCTGAGAAAAAATCCAGACCGAGGAGTGTGGAAATTCTTGACTCGCCGGGTTTCGTAGTTTTTCAAGTCTTTTTGTCCCTTAAATATCCAATATAACAGAATGTTCTTATGGAGGCTACGCCATAAGTGGCACTATGTACCCCTACGGCTGTATCTCTACTAGATGTAACAGTCTTTAAGAACCTCGTGTTCACCGTCTCTACTGTGAATGGTGGACCGTACAAAGCAGAGAATAAAGAGCTGTTTGGGGGACTTAATGAGGGCTTGCAAAGAATGCCATGAGCTAAGGTAATAAGACGCCGCTAGGTGGCCGATCATGAAACGAATGCTTCCTGTTCTTGTTCATTTACACCCAAAGACAAGGAATCGGTCCGGTTGAAACAGTTATTTGGTAAGATTATGAAAAAAACATCCTAAAAGATGGATTTCTATACATCTTAACTCGAACATGCTAAACAAAAAAACTGTATAATATAAAACTTTTGCACTTTCGCTGAAACAATTCTTGTCGCCGCACTGTGCATTGGATTACTGGGGCGATGAAAACACAACTGCGTAACAAAAGAACGGTATATTTGGACCATAACCATCGATGGAACCCTTTTAGCCTCGAAGGAAATCCCAAATACCTCAAACATTTTTATTGTGGACCTGGATCACTGGAACCGTGGCATTATCCGATGATATATCATTCAAATGTAAGGTCGAATATTCTATATACGCTATTTACTGAAATTTTGTGGAACAACCCTTCTCCCTTCAATTGGACGACACTGATTAATATATGGCTTGATTGTTTTTTTCGCTGTAGCTGATTTTGGCCGCTGATCCTTAACCATAAAAGTTCGGGACCGAAGGTGTGCTTATTCGCCGTAAAAAAGACCTGTTGATAAAATTTCTGGGGACAACAAGGCGGTTGCATAAGGAGATCAGTTATCTTTAATTGTGTGTTTAAAACACACTTGTTAATCCTTCAATATCCAAAGTATATTAAAGTATTTTACCGGTAACTTATCGTATGCTCCTCTGGTGTCATGGCACTTCATCTACCGGTGAGGATGTTTTAAGGGCATTTCTTGGAAAAACATAAACGCAGCCCACACCATCCCATATTCCAAATGGAGCATGGTGTTTTGGATACATTAAATGATGAATTACTTATAATCGAAAACAAAGAAACACAAAATCTTAATGTCACTAACATGGCTTGAGTTCCTGGGAGCCAATAGCCTATCCTGTCCGGGTGACCAGAGATCCATCATATAGAAAGGGTTAGGTGATTAAAATTTAACCCTTATTCCTGAGTTTTTTTGTGAAACCACCTCTCCTGTCTTTGGAAAATGACTGTGTTTTTTCTAAGGTGTTGATGTGATTGACCTTAAAACGCATAAAACCTCCAGCAACGGTGTGCTTTCGCCGTTAAAGCCTTTATCTGAAAATCAGACCTCTCCGACTGTCCGTCCCGGTCAGATAATAAAAGTTCCTAACGAGCAGAATGTTTTATCTTAACCCACCCTGGTGGTAAATCAAATACTTGTATGTTATCGAGGAATTTTAAATTATTGTCAACAGTTTCTTGACTGAAATTGTAGTGTTTTGAAAATATTTCAGCCATGCCAATATCAACTGGCTGAGGTTGGTCTGTAGCGTGGACCCACGGGTTGATGCCCAGAAGCATATTCCACGAAAAAGAGGAAAAAACATAAAACCTGAAGTTCGAGGAATTATCCCCAAACCGCCTGGAAAAAACATTAGGTAGCAGTAAAACTAAATGTCTTGTCATAAACCGAACCCAGTATACGTTCTGAAATATTAACCATGCTTATTCAAGCCATAAACATCAGGAAATGTCTGTAGGTTAAAATAATAAAAACAAAAAAAAAAAAAAAACCACAACCCACAGTTATAAAATAAAAAAAATAAAAAAAGGCGCAATACTATATCCAAGGCTCAAGGGCGACATTTATTACGCACGGCGCGAGCAAGACAAGGAGTCGGGACTGATACAGACTTTAAGCCGTGTATATAGTGGGATAACCAACAAAATACAACAAAATAACCCCATAGAACCGTAAAAGTGCCTTTTTGGCTATTATGAACTGGTTGCCATGCATAATCAATATTACGACTAAACAAGTCTTTTTTCATCCGCATACCCGCATGGTATCATGTCAAGCTTTTGTCATTCCCGGTGCGTATAACACGGTCTTGATTATACCACGGATGTCAGCCTAGATTCAGCATATTCAGGGCAAACTACGACCGGCCCAGGTTTATAATGTTTGATATTCACAGCTACTTAAAACAGCCAAATGTACCCAAGGCATCCCAGGACACAAACGAGCCGCATTTTTAATTTATATAAAACTGCACCCAGCTGCTGTCTTATAGTAACATGTTCCAATTTATAGTAAATGGTTCTAAGTTATAGTAAAGGGTTCTAAAGTATGGTTAAACCGGAATGCACTGTGCAGAGTCAGAATGTACTGGAGGCTATAGTATGAATACTTACATACATTTTTAGTTTATCCACATACCCAAGATGACAGAGTTGAAAATAACATCAAGACGAGTAGTTATTTTGTTATATACTATATATGGTTTAATATGTGTATATATATAATATATTTTCTTCTTAATCCATAAACATTTATTTTTGCAATCTAGACTCCCCCACCACCCTACCCTGATTGGAGTATACTAACGGACCAACAACACTTATTCTGATGCTTACATCAAGAAGAGTTGAAGGTTTCAAAAGGTTTCACATAAGAATAAAGGATTATCTGTATGAATTTTAATTGACAACACATCACCTTTACATCATTAAAAAGTATCAAAAGGACGAGCCATATAAAATAGTATTATATACACACGGCTAAACTTAACGAACGCCTCACCAACTATCACTAGATCACCCCTGCAGACTTCAAAGCTACCCAGAATCATGTAAAGTGCTGCCAGAGGCCTCAAAAATGTCCAAATATGACTATAGCCTTGACAGCCTCTGATTCCATGGACACCAAACTGAAAAACCCTCTGGAATCACAGCGGAATCTATGTACCGCTAGATTATCATAAAAAATAAATTGTCACAATATAGAGGCAAATGAATCTCACAACCAGACTAAACCTGTCGGATCTGAAATAAAAATAACAATATTTATAGATTTTCATTTGAACTAGAAGACCACATTAACCATTGCTTTTTCATGTATAAGAGTTGTTGGAAAGATAGTACAAGTCATAACGTATTGGACACTACCTAACTAATTTCAGGGTTTTTCTTTATTTTTACTAATTCTTACTCATGTAGAATAATAAATCGAAAGACATCAATAACTATGAAATAACAACATAATAACAGAAGACCATAACAAGATCTGGATCGAGCACAACAGAACAGTCTGCCTGCAAAGAGTTAACCATGAACTAGATCCTTATAGGCCCATGGAATACCATTTTCATAAGAAGCCAGTATATGTTTTCTACTTATCCTGACAGTTTTTATAAATCGCTAGGTGACGCAAAATTTACCCTATGACTTAGTCCATTTACGGAATCCCACCAACTTTTATTTAAGAAGTTGGGACAAATGTACAGAAATCAACATATAGCGACGTAGGAGAGAAAATGAATTTATTTCAAGCTTATTTTCCGGTTCAAGTTCCATAGATGACAGCATTCCAAGTGGTCCCAACAGAAAGTTACCATACACTCCATTAAAAGTGAATTATTTTGAGTGCAAATGCACTTTTAAATTGCTTAACTTCGTTCCAAAATAACGTTTGGAGCCCAACCCAGACGAGAAGGCTTCCCACAATAAGTGGGTGGAGTTTGCCCATATCATCCATGTGTTTTCCCTCCTTGACATTACAATCTCGGTGTAACACTGTCAGTTCAATGTTTCTATGCCTCCTAGTCTCTCGTCGCCCATCTGCTTGCAAATCGCCTTTCTTCTCCCAAATATTTTCGCCCCAAACAAAAAATTTCCAAATAGCTTTTTCACAATTAAAGAAAAGGAAAGCTTCAAGCTGGGCTTTTGTCGATTGCAAACTCTACCCAAACACTTGCCCCAAATACCTGTGACTGTTGTTGTCCTTGTAATGAGCCAGTTCTCTGCCAAATACAATAACTTTGAAAGAAATAGGTATGCTTTGGCTGTGTTTCTTGTCCCCATTTTTGTTCAAGGAGTACAATCATCATCTTGCAAGCCATTATGCGGTGAAGGAATCGCGCACAAAAGCTTTAAAACCCTCCTGACTTTGATGTTTGCTTTGAAGGATGTTCTTTAACAATTATAATAAAATACCCACATTATCATATTATTCCTTATACCGCTTTCCTTCTACATCTGAGGCCAAAATCTATTAGGTCGAAAGTGCCCAACCAGGTCCGTCGTATAGCCAAAAGAACCCCCAACCAAACATGATGCTGACCCCGTTGGGCCTCAACGGTTGGGATGTGGATCTGTTCTTCGGCTTCAAGCAATCCCCCTTTTATCATCGTTTTCTCTAGCACAAAACACAGCATTCAACCCAACTTCACAAGACAATCATTCAGTCATGTTATGGCCAAACCAAGTTTTCTCTAATCTTTCTCGTATGTTTCATCACATAACCAGTCAAATCAATGAATACATGGAACCCAAGAGACATTTACTCCAAAAAAGTGCGATCTTGGTCCCCCCGCCATGTGCCAGTGGGGCCAAACCGTTAAAGTACCTGGTTTTAAAATCTATGGGCAGCCTATTCCAGAGGTTCATTGGAGCAGTTCTTCTGGGCTTTCTTAGCGTCTAATAGCGATTTAGACGCAGGGCCCCAACGCAACAGAAGGCCTCTAATTGGCAGTTATGCCCTTCGAATTAAAATAGAACTCCTATCGTTTTCCTGTGCCCAGGAATTTATTAGGTATAACTTTCTGTTACAGCCCTGTTTTATTAACTCCGAGCTCAGAGACGCCGCCACAACGGTCCCTTTGGCTGTTGTCCTGGGGATAAATTGGCCACTTTCCGCACCCATAAGAGTCAAACGTTGCATCCTCTATGGAGAATGAGAACAATAATATAGAGCCATTCGTCTTCTTTCAACTGTCACTTGGAGCGGAGCCCAGAATGATTACCATAATATGTTCGGTACTGCCCAGTTAAAGACGGTCCCCATGGTCGTTGAGTACTTACAACTTGAGTGACCGTATGCGGAAGGTGTGCCCTTTGTGTCATCAAGAAAATGAACCACTGTTAAACCCTCTCAACACCATGAGCCTAACCAACGTTAAACATGACGGTTCTAGCACATATCAGGGCATTTGTGAAAAAATTCCGCTACCACCAAATGAACCCAGAACTCCAAGTAAGTGCGTATCCAATAGAATAAGTTTTTTTTCTGAAGGTGCTTATAGTCTCTGATTGCATTTTCAATTTTAAATAATTGATTTACCCGAAATGTAAATGGTTCAAGAGGCAAAGAGCACTAGAGATTGAAAGGTAGACCTTGAAAATACTCATACCACAGGCACCTACCTCCATATGGCTCTATAGATATATGTCCCAATTTCCTCATAGCCATGAAACATATGAATTTTCTGGAATATCCAAAAAGCTGTTTATTAGGCACAAACTCAATTTATAAGTGTTATTAATGCTATGAAACTTCGACTCCATAGAGCCGAATAATTTTGATACAGTTGAAGGAATGATAAAACTAAAGGCTCTATCGAGATACTATCTGAGAGCAAAGGACATGAATACTGTTGGCAATAATAGGCTATAAATTAGCGAATCAATTGTTATGTCCATGACAATATGCAAACTTTACATGTCGATGTTGTCCTAACGTACAAAAAGAGATTATGTCCCTAACCCGAACTTGCCACAAAAACTATGGTTTTAACAGAGATAGAAACAAATCAATTTGTTAAAACTGTTGGTAGCTAAAGAACGACACAGGCCTAAAAACTGAAGTCACTTTTTAAAATGAGAGCAAATAATGTTTATCAAGTGAAACACCGACTGAAGTCTTTAGGACTAGGGTAAAATGCTTCCGACTTTCAAAACTCCCCTAATTATCAATGTGAAAAAACCCCAAACCATAACTTATAATTCCTTCGTATCTTCAAGTAGTAAGAGCCACTCATTTGCCGCTCCTCGCCAAGTGGTACAAGATTTAATTTAAGCCAACACACTTTTCGGCACTTCTCTATCCAACCCCAAGCCCTTCCCACTTGGAATGCTTCTCCACAGTTCTTGAACCACGGCTCGATCCACACCACTAGCTACAGCATCTTAGGTTGTGTCCCTGCTTTCCTTGCTTTCACCTACATGCGGGTCCATACCGCCTCATCCCAACCATCTCAATTGGGCCTTTGAAGGGTCCCTGCGTTATTGTGAGCTGCCAGGTCATTCTGATGCAAAGCACCTCCCATCCACTCTTCATTTCTTTGTCAAATAGCTCTTACACAGCCTGGAGGTGTTTTGGGTCATTGTCCTGTTGAAAAACAAATAATAATCCCACTAAACGCAAACCAGATTGGATGGTGTATCGCTGCAGAATGCTGTGGTAGCCATGCTGGTTAAGTGTGCCTTGAATTGTAAATAAATCACTGATAGTGTCACCAACAAAGCACCATCACACCTCCTCCTCCATGCTTCACAGTTGGAACCACACATGCAGAGATAATCCGTTCTCCTACTCTGCGTCTCACAAAAACAGCGGTTGGAACCAAAAATCTCAAATTTGGACTCYTCAGACTTCTTATTGGTGTCCTTTAGTAGTGGTTTCTTTGCAGTAATTCGACCCTGAAGGCCTGATTCACCCATTCTCCTCTGAACAGCTGATGTTGAGGTGTGTATGTTACTTGAAGCATTTATTTGGGCTGCAGTCTGAGGCTAGTAACTAATGAACTTATCCTCTGCAGTAAAGGTAACTCTGGGTCTTTCTGTCCTGTGGCGGTCCTCATGAGAACGCTTGATGGTTTTTGCGACTGCACTTGAAGAAACTTTAAAGTTCTTGAAATGTTCCGTATTGACTGACCTTCATGTCTTAAAGTAATGATGGATTGTCGTTTCTCTTTCTTTATTTGCGCTGTTCTTACCATAATATGGACTTGGTCTTTTACCAAATAGGGCTATCTTCTGAATACCACCCCTACCTTGTCACAACACAACTGATTGGCTCAAACGCATTAAGAAGGAAAGAAATTCCACAAAAAACACTTTTAACAAGGCACACCTGTTTATTGAAATGCATTCCAGGTGACTACCTTATAAAGCTGGTTGAGAGAATGCCAAGCGTGTGCAAAGCTGTCATCAAGGCAAAGGGTGTGTACTTTGAATAATCTCAAATATAAAATATATTTTGATTTGTTTAACACTTTTTTGGTTACTACATGATTTKTTTCATAGTTTTAATGTCTTCACTATTAGTCTACAGTGTAGAAAATAGTAAAATAAAGAAAAACCCTGAAATGAGTAGGTCTGTCCAAACTTTTGACTGATACTGTACTTTCCAAGCAACTCTTATCTGGTCACTTCAGATGTTGATTATGACATCATAATGTATGCATCTACACTATATCTACACTGATTGTACAAAACAATATGAACACCTGCTTATAA
>NC_036846.1:17503059-17531227 GCF_002910315.2 Salvelinus sp. IW2-2015 | reverse complement strand
GAAAATCCAGGCTTATTAGCCGCGGACACACCAATCAAACAGCGGCCAAAGCGGTCAATCGGACTAAATGAAATTGGGACTACCACGGCTTTCCGACGCTTTCCTCGGATCCGTGCAGGGGCTTGCAAACTATTACGGACTACAAATGGAATGCAAGCAGTGAGCTGCCCAGTACACGAGCTACCTCAACAGATGAGCCTAAATAACTTCTATGCTCAATGTTAGGGAGAGCAGCACTGAAGAATGCATGGAGCATGCAGCTGTTTCGGGACACTGGGTTTAACGCACTTCTCCGTTGCCAATGTGAGTAGACCTTAAACAGGTCTAACATTCAACAATGGGTCGGAGGGCGAGACGTGATTACCACGGTGTATCCGGCCTCGCTTGAGCAATCTGGCCAAGGTTTTCACTGACATCTTTTCCCAACCTGTCCTAACCAAGTCTGCAATCACAACATGTTCAACCAGCAGACCTACCATAGTGTTCTGTGCCCAAGAACACCAACGGTAACGCTGCCTAGTCATGAGAATGAAAGTTGGACGAAAGGCTGGTCATCGGGTCACATCAAAACACCATTAGACCCACATCCAATTTTTCATACCGCTCCTACCAGAGATCTACAGATAAGCATCTTTTTGCCCTCTACCACTGCCGCTTATCACACCTGTACAAAAGGAAACACTATGTGAGAATTGCATTCATTGACTATCATGTCACGCCGTTTCCAACAAACACATGTTGCTGCAGAAGAGGCTCTCAGATCTAGAAGTAAGGGAACGCCTGGGACTTAACACACTCCTCTGGCAGACTGGAAGTCCGTGGACTTCCTGACGGGCCGCCCAGCGTGAGAACATGGTAAGGTAGTACAATAGCAACTATTCTCATGTCTTGTGCCAGTAGGGGCTGGAATCCCGTCTCAGTGCCCCCGCTCGGATTCTGTGCTCGTCCCTTAGGTAACTCCCTGTTCAACGAACTTAATGACTGGCAATGCCGCTCACGAGACTACCATCCGACCATCGATTAATTTGCCGAGAGAACAACGAGTGGTAGAATAGGCTGTCCTGACAAGATAAAAGCCTAATAAGGAGGAGGTCAAGAAGAACCTGCAGTGTGGGCGTGAGATAAACAACCTCTCCTTCAACGTCTGATCAAGACGAAAGGGAATTGATTGTGGGATTACTAAGAAGAAAGGGAGGAGCTCGGAGCCACGCCCATTTCATAACGGGGCTAGTAGTGAAGAGCAGGCTTGAGAGCTTCAAGTTCCTTGGTGTCCCAACATCCGAACCAACTAAAACCATGCCATTCCAAACCACACCCACCAAAAATGACAGTCGGTGAAGAGCGCAACTACAACGCCTATTCCCCCTTCAGAGACTGGAAAATTTTCCTGGCGTTCCTCAGACCCTTCAAAAGTTATCAACAAGCTCTGCCCACCATCAAAGAGCATGCGGACTGTTGATCCACCGCCTCGGCTAGTGGCAACCGGCTCCCCTCGACGGCAATGGCACACAGAGATTCCACTAAACACCTCCCTCTGCAACTGGATCCTGGACTTCCTGACGGGCCGCCCCCAGGTGGTAAGGGTAGGTAACAACACATCTGCCATGCTGATCCTCATCACAGGGGCCCCTCAGGGATGCGTGCTCAGTGCCCTCATGTACTCCCTGTTCACCTATGACTGCATGGCCAAGCACAACATCACCATCATTAAGTTTGCCGACGACACAACAGTGGTAGAATAGGCCTGATCACTGACAACGATGAGACAGCCTATAAGGAGGAGGTCAGAGACCTGGCAGTGTGGTGCCAGGATAACAACCTCTCCTTCAACGTGATCAAGACGAAAGAGATGATTGTGGATTACAGAAAAAGGAGGACCYAGCACGCCCCCATTCTCATCAACGGGGCTGTAGTGGAGCAGGTTGAGYGCTTCAAGTTCCTTGGTGTCCACATCACCAACAAACCATCATGGTCCAAACACACCAAGYCAGTCYTGAAGAGCGCACTACAACGCCTATTCCCCCTCAGGAGACTGAAAATATTTGCCATGGGTCCTCAGATCCTCAAAAAGTTATACAGCTGCACCATCAAGAGCATCCTGACTGGTTGCATCACCGCCTGGTATGGCAACTGCTCGCCCTCCGACCGCAAGGCACTACAGAGGGTAGGGCGAACGGCCCAGTACATCACTGGGGCCAAGCTTTCTGCCATCCAGGACCACAATACCAGGCGGTGTCAGAGAAAGGCCCAAGAAATTGCCAAGGACTCCAGCCACCATAGTCATAGACTGTTTTCTCTGCTGCCYCACGGRAAGCGTTACCGGAGCTTCAAGTCTAGGTCAAAAGGGTTTCTTAATAGCTTCTACCCCCAAGCCATAAGACTCTTGAACAGTTAATAAAATAGCTACCTGGACTATTTGCATTGTTCCCACCCCAGCTCCCATTTTTACGCTGCTGCTACTCTCTGTTTATTATCCATGCATAGTCACTTTACCTCTACCTACATGTACTGTACATATTACCTCAATTACCCCCGCACATTGACTCTGTACCGGAACCCCCTGTATATAGCCTTGCTACTGTTATTTTATTGTTCTTTTATTAATTGTTATTAGTATACACATGTTATCAAATATTTTCTTGGTTAAAGCTATTGTAAGCTAATAATCTCTACTGTGATAAACTTCAGGCGCCACATTTTATTCTGTATTTCTAGATATTTCCTCTGACAAAACACTGGAACAGCTAACTGGCATCAAAGGTGACGCCTATCGATGGAACATGCAAGGTAAACTAAAAAAACTCAACTTGCTCTCAGCGCTTTAAGTGATGTTTAAGCCTGGTTGTCATGTTTCTTTCTCTAAAGACAGCACACACACACACACACACACACACAACACACACACAAACACACACACACACACACAGCACACACATACAACACACCACACACACACACACACACACACCACAACCAAACACACCACACACACACAACACATTAAACACACAACACTAAAACAGAAAACGTGACTATAACATTAAACTAAGAAATTCACCCAGATCACCAAAGGGGTGGTGAGTTGAGGCTTGTTTGAAACAGCTGTTGATGCTTTTTCGTTTCATTTAACTGTCCTTTTCTGGGCATCTACAAAGATTTTGGTTTCATTTTGCCATTCTGGTGCAAACATTAATTAGTCTACCACTGGATGATTTTTAAATGTCTTATCTTGACCTCTACCAAAACACATTGATAGCGTTAAACCAACCACTACGGTATCTGCTTATGGTAAACGTATAGTTATTTTAGCTACAAAGTAGATAAGTGAACCGCCTACCATTACATAGCTGAGCTCCAAGTACATATTTATACTCTGAGCTCCAGGTACCCATAATACATAGCTGAGCTCCAGAGTACTATTATACTAAGCTGAGCTCAAGTACAACTTACATAGCTGAGCTCCAGGTACCTTATACTAGTACTGGTCCAAATTACAAAATAGCTGAGCTCCGGTACCATTATAATAACGTGAGCTCAGGTACCATTCTACTAATAAGCTGAAGCTCCAGGTACCATTATATAGCATGAACCTAGGTACCATTATATAGCTGAGCTCCTAGGTCACCATTACATAGCTGAGCTCAGGTACATGTATATAGCTGAGCTCCAGGTACTTATATAGCTGCTCAGTACATTATCATAGCTGAGCTCCTGGTACATTAGCATCGCTGAGGCTTAGGTACATTATATACGCTGGAGTGCTCCGGTACATTACATATGCTGAGCTCTAGGTACCATTATATAGCTGAGCTCAGGTACTATTTATATAGCTGAGCTCAAGGTACATTATATATAGCTGAGCTCCAGGTACCATTATATAGCTGAGCTCCAGGTACCATTATATAGCTGAGCTCTCGGTACATTATATAGCTGAGCGCTCCAGGTACTATCTATATACGCTCTGAGTCCCCAGGTACCAATTATATAGTTTGGCTCCAGGTCCCTTCATATGCTGAGCTCTCGGTCCATTATATGCTGAGCTCCAGGTACCATTATTAGCTGAGCTCCAGGTACCATTATATAGCTGAGCTCAGGTACCATTATCACTAGTCTGAGCTCCTAGGTAACCAACTATTCACATTATAAGCTGAGCTCCTGGAACATTAATATAGCTGAGCTCCAGGACCATTATATAAGCTGAGCTCAGGTACTAATTAGTAATAGCTGAGCTCCAGGTACATTATATAGCTGAGCCCAAGTCTAATTATTAGCTGAGCTCAGGTAATTATATAGCTGAGCTCCAGGTACCATTATATAGCTGAGCTCCAGGTACTATTATACTAGTGAGCTCAGGTACTTATATATCAGTGACGCTCCAGTACTTATTATAAATAGTGAGCTCAGTCATTATATAGCTGAGCTCCAGGTACCATTATATAACTAAGCTGTACATTAGCTAGCTCCAGGTCATATTGCTGAGCTCCAGGTACATTATATAGCTGAGCTCCAGGTACCATTATAATGCTGAGCTCCAGGTACATTATATAAGCTGAGCTCCAGGTACATTATATAGCTGAGCTCCAGGTACCATTATAATGCTAGAGCCTGTACATTATTAGCTGAGCTCAGTACCATATATATAGCTGAGCTTCCAGGTACTATTATATAGCTGAGCTCCAGGTACCATTATATCTGAGCTCAGTACATTATATAGTGAGCTCCAGGTACATTATATATGCTGAGCTCCAGGTACCATTATATAGCTGAGCTCCAGGTACCATTATATAGCTGAGCTCCAGGTCCCTTATGCTGAGCTCCAGGTACCATTATAATACGTATGAGCTCCCAGTACATTATATAGCTGAGCTCCAAGCTACTATTATATAGCTGAGCTCCAGGTACATTATATTAGCTGACTCTGCGTACCATTTATATGCGAGTCCAGGTACCATTATATAGCTGAGCTCCAGGTACATTAATATAGCTGAGCTCCAGGTACCATTATATAGCTGAGCTCCAGGTACCATTATATAGCTGAGCTCCAGGTACCATTATTAGCTGAGCTCCAGGTACCATTATATAGCTGAGCTCCAAGTATATTATATAGCTGAGCTCCAGGTACCATTATATAGCTGAGCTCCTGGTACCATTATATAGCTGAGCTCTCGGTACCATTATATGCTGAGCTCCAGGTACCATTATATGCTGAGCTCCAGGTACCATTATATAGCTGAGCTCCTGGTACCATTATATGCTGACTCCAGGTACCATTATATAGCTGAGCTTCTGGTACCATTATATAGCTGAGCTCTGGTACCATTATATGCTGAGCTCCAGGTACCATTATATAGCTGAGCTCCTGGTACCATTATATAGCTGAGCGCTCTGGTACCATTATATAGCTGAGTCCTGGTCTATGCTTTATTTTTCATTCTCTTTATTATTAGAAGGCAACACTCCTTGTCTGCTCCTTGCGGTTTGACATTATTTCGTTTTTTTGACGAAGAAAGCTCCAGTTAGAGATCAAAGAGGTAAAATATATAGCTAGTTCCATGTTGAAGTATATTGCAGTGAGTTAAAAAACAACAACAAACAAAAGTTGTTAATTTTCTGTATTGTTGGTGATTCTAGACTTTTCGCAAAACATATAATTGGGCCTTGGCATGTGAATGCATGGCTGCATAGTTGGATCGATGCTTTGTGTTTACAACAGACTATAAAGTAACTGTGAGATTAAAATTGAAAATCAATCCGGAGCCAGAAGATTAAAAAAACTACCCTTTCCTTTCGTTTTTACCTGAATGGTTCACTTTCAGAGGCAAGTTCGATAATTTTGATTTATCATGTATATAATTCTGAGAAATGTCAATTATCTTTTTCATATAAAAAAAGGGGGAATAATGATATGCCTAGGAAATGATCCTGAAACTAGTCGTTAGCTTTTCATCCRAACAAAATGCACCGAAAATACATAGAGGAACAGTAACTCACCACCTGTCTAAAACTCACAGTGACCAGGTGYCTTCTGTCACATCTTCATGTTATGAATCACTTTCATATTATGCTAATGAGGAGAGGGGAAACTTTGGACTCCATTTTCTCTCTGAGCCAGTTTATGAGTCTGTGTCTCAGCATGCTTTTATGTTTAACTCTCTGTGTTACAAAAAAATGTGTCACTCCTGAATGAGATTCATGTTTTCCTCCTTAAATAATAGAATCGGTTATCATTCATTCCTTAACTGCACCTTATGATACCGCACCACATTAAATAATCTGTTTGATCAAACAGCCCGATTGACAGACCTCTTGGCCAGACTTTAAAGAAGAGTTTAGAATGTCTTGTACAAAAGCTACTCTGACTCAACTTCTCTGACCTCTGATTACAGCTCGTATTGACTCAGTGAAGTACTTCCTTTTTGATCTTGAGGCTAAAGTTGTATTGGCCCTGCGATCAGTGCTTGACCCTTTCCGTGGGAGCTCTAATGCAGTGAATCACGAGAGACCCCAGAGGGACCCCGTGATGGACAATCTCTTCCTCTATWTGCCCTCCACTGGATGACCTCACCCATTGAGGGAGACATTGTTTCCTCCAGTGATTGGGCAACTCTTATGCCGTCTAACTGGTCAATTATCTTTTTTTTACCGCGTCCTGGTGTTGACCCAGTTGGAAATGATACTAAACAAAGTCCCAAGTTGAAGCTCCCTGTGCACAATAGGGTTGTTATATAGGGATGACGTGGTGTTGTACAGTAACAATGGCTTGTTAGATAGACAGTGGGGGACATGAGAATAGGAATAAAGCAATGGTGCTATGAGTGGATATTAAGGCCCTGGAATATCTTTGAGCTTTCAGACCGAACCAGATCAAGCCAGATTCTACATTYCCTGACCTCAATTAAAGCTGAGTGTCATCAAGCCTCATAAATGACGAGTATCACAATTGTCCCTCTKTCTTTTTACCCCAAACACACAAACTTACAGGTATTACCCTGGTTGCACCWTTTTATCTAAATGGATATAAGTCCAGGCAATCAACTGAAAAGCTCTATCTCAAGATCCATGTGAGTGGCCCGATCGTTTCCCCTCACCCCACCATCACATTATGCCTGCTGCCGGTTCCATACCTTGCGGGCCCTTTACCCAGCATGCTCAGTGGCCAGGGGACCACATAGGGCTATGGCGGCGCAAAGTTAAGAGTCTCATCAGCAAGATGTAATGGTGTCTGGCTCCTCCCTCCCACTGCAGCCGCAGCTGGAGGCCACGATGGCTCTGTCTTGACACATCACAGACCAGAAGGTCATCACTCGTATTGGAGAACTCAGGACTGAGCTTTTTTTGTGTGTGTTTGTGTGTCACAACCTGTGACATTAAATCATGGTTCTTCTTGGATGTGATTGGAAAAATGTGACTTGCTCTGCACTGTGCCTGTCACATCACACACAGGGTGAAAGCAATTTACCAATTTAGCGCAAATGATGTTAGACTAAATCTATAACTGTTTAAATCGTGAAAGGTTATTTTATGAGTGTCATTCAGAAGACCCATTAGAGACCCATTGAGGTCGGAAGTGAATAGTGATTAGGCCACTCCTAATGGAATGATTAATGATATAGACAAAGATCACTTGTGGCATATTTTAGTGAGGAAACATAGCGGTCTCATTATAAATGTGGGTGTTAATTGCCCTCCGCTTACTGTATGTTAATATGTGCAAATGCTCTATTGATGATTCAGGGTTAGTGTGAACGTCAGATTCCGAAAGCCTTCATCTTGGCAGTCCAAATAACTGGTGCTCTGGATAGCATGTGTCCCTCTGTTTTGTGCTGGTGGGCGTTCAGTACTTTAACAGGAAGAAATGCGGTGAGTCACGCTCTCACCCTCACGAGCGAAGGACGATACGCTGATAAGTTAATTGCGACCATTACGAACCAATAGACTACGCTGTTATAATGTCACTGTTCCCTGTCTTGAGATAAAGTGCCTTTGTGGCGTGACATTGAGACTGAACTTGACAAGCCATCACACACACAGCATAAGAATTGGCCTTCACTTTCTGCCATCAGACACTTTTTATATCACTGTCGTTTTTTAAATAAATCTAACAAAATTAATCAAATTAAAATCTGAAGAAAATATGCTCTATTTTGCATAGAAAAATTAATGCTTCCATGCTTTCACATTCTCATTAACGATTAGTTGTGTCTCCTCGTTAATAAAATGTCAGCAGCTGTTTCAATGTGAAAGGATCCAGGTAGCAATTACAGATATAGGATCTTAATTTAAGCCAGTTTGCTACAGCAGGAAAATAATCCTGCAGCAACAGGAAATGTAAATMATTATGTGGATTATAATTCATGGACATTTTTGTAGGGYTTGGTAKATTTTTCGTAAGGGAAAATCAAGTCTGAAATTTCTACGAGGAAATCACACATTTCAMGAGCCTTTTTAAACCTCAAATACACTACACGTTTTACATTTCCTGCGTTGTAGGAAATTTCTCCTGCAACAGGATGATCAGATTAATATCTTACATCTGTGCTGTTGTTCTAGATGTTCTCTGAATATGTTCCTGTTAACAAATCAACAGGGCTTGAATGAATATCTAATCCAGGGCCAAAGATAGCATGCTAGCTTCACACAATACTCCTCCAATATCTCATGAGAAGAAACACCCTTAGCTTTATTATTATGTGACATTTATTTCATGTTTTCTTTTCTTCCATTTTGTCCCGCAAATACATGTATCTTGATGAACTGTTTCATGCATCTTTCTCTGTTCTCRGCATTGCATTGCTAATTCAGACGCTTCCTTTGCATTGACGTGCTCTGCCATGCCACGTAATGCTCTCATGTACCATTCTCTAGTACAGTACATAAACCATTGAGCCATTGTGCGCACCTGCTCTGTCCTCTCATCGCCTCATGTGTGCCTTTTAGACGGGGGAGATAAATGTTTGCTGTCACAGTCCAACCTCCTACCTATTAGCTTTAGCAAAATGGCTGTGAATGTAGCTCGTTGTCTCACCCTTCTAGGTAGCAAATTGTCTGTTGTTAATTGTATATACAGGGTCCAGTGTGCCTATTCCAAGGWGACCGGTATCTTCCTTACAGGTCAATAAAAGCGAAGGTGGTTCCGAGAGTTATTAGCCTATCATCTCAGAATGAAGGCTAGGTTTGCTGATGTGCTTSTGTGAGTTGTCCTATGCTGTGTGTTTGACTCTGTTTGGCAACAAGCCCAGGGCACCCTGACCAGGAGCAGCCAGCRTGTGATATAAGCCCCAGGCAGTTCGGAGACCTTTGGAAAACACCTGAAGGGGAACTGGGGGTTAAGGCTTGGGCACACAGGTTGTTACTTGTGTGCACATATGGCAGACTCTACAAACACTCCAACTAGCCGTGCATGAGGCCGGTTACACGGCAACAGCGTCAATCATTCATAATCTAYCGTTTGGATCAAGCTGACATGGATGCTTGTTTGAAGCACCCAGTTCAGGCGGAATAACAACCGACATCTCAAGAGTGTCTCTCAATATAATATTTTGTTTACGTTCACACAATTTCAAAGCAGCCYGGGCATTACAAAGCAATTTATAGGCATTTTTGAATGTGCACTGGGGTCTGAAATTTGGAATTTGTTGAATCTTATCAGGGAAAGCGTGCCATGTAGGAAATCAACAGGAAAAGATAGCGAGGTACAGGTGTTTTCTCCTAGTCCTAGAAGAGCCTAGTCTGTATGTATCGAGTCCTTGTAATGGTTGCATGAGATTATGGCAACGACATGCTCCTGCCTCCAGTGATGGGCCATGATTAATAACTAGGACCATGTTTGTCAATGCCAGAAAGCTGTGGGGAAAAGACATAAGAGCATGAACAGAATTAAAGGAGTGGAAGGGGGCGGAACGGCGGTTCATTCCCTGCTACTTGGTTTTTATTACCAAATCATTACATGGATGTGCAGTATTGTGCATTTTCAATATTGCTTATTATGGAAGGACTTGAATACCCCACGGTAATGTAACACAGCTGCACACACCCAGGGATTGTGCTTGTCTGCTCTTCCATCGTACTCCTTTCTGCGGACTCGAAGGTAACGTTTGGAGATATGAACGCTGTGTGTGTTTCAGGTCCGCTTCCTATTGACAAAACCATTGCCTTTCAAATGAAAGCACCTCTAAGCAAAGACTGGAGCTAGAGAACAGAGATTAGCAGAGACCTACACAGTCGCCATTCTTGACATGATGATCTTATCAAGGTGGAGTGTAAAACGTCAATTAGGGGAATCAAGATCTTTCAATCCCTCTCATTCTTCACCGGATGTGTTGGGGATGTCTGTGGGGGTTTGTGTGAGAGTGRGCGTCTGGGCGCGTTCGTGTGAGTATGTACATGTGTTGTTACGATGTCTCAAGCTGCCATCTTTTAAATGGGCCGATGATCTCAAACTTCTAGATTGCATGGAATACAGTACCATTTCATTTTCAGATGTTCAATCGCTTTGATTCATATGGCTGTCCATGCCCATCACACAGTCATCCTTCATTTCTGGATTGCCTTTGTACGAGATCAAAAGCATAGTAGCAATGCTGAAAGTCACAGCACCATTGAATGGCTATACTTTATGAGTGCATCATTRTTTTCAAGAAACTAAGCAATGTTACAGTTGACAAAGAGCTTTTTCGCAAATGTGCTGTGTAATGTCGCATGAGAACACATTTCTCCCTGAAAGTCAGCATGAAAAATAATTGCTTCTCTGTAAAAACAATGCCAGGTTAATCTGTCTTTCCTACCTCTCTCATACCAGAATATGTTTGATGTTGAATATGAAGATTGAGGAGAGCTGACACTGCCTCCTTTTTAAGAGAACTTCAGTATTTTGCTGTCTCAGTTCTCCAACATCAATCTATTTGCCTTTGATGTCTGTAATTCATGTTTTTTTGTGCCAGAAATGCAAATATTGTTGTCTTATCCTGTGCGCTAATTCACAAGACTTAATTTACAAGAAACAACCCCCCCCAAGTGAACCCTTTGTGGCCAGACAGTATCATATTACTTTACYGTAGAGAGGAGGTGCAGAAAACTCTATGCAGTAAGTCATTTGTTCTTTTGCAGCACCTCTTTACTGTAAAGTATCCTGATTGATTCATTGAATTCATTAAATAATTAAAAAGTAGTATGTTACTCCAGCCTGAAGACAATATTGCATACTTAAAAAATTATCAAGGACAAAAACACAACACAATAAAGGCTGAAGGCTTTTTGGCCACTTAATACACTGTGTACTAAATATTAAGAATACCTTCCTAATATTGAGTTGCACCCCCTTTTGCCCCCAGAACAGACTCAATTTGTCAGGGCATGGACTCTACAAGGTGTCGAAAGCGTTCCACCGGGACGCTGGCCCATGTTGACTCCAATGCTTCCCACAGTTGTGTTAAGTTGGCTGGCTGGATGTCCACAGGAAACTGTTGAGCGTGAAAAACCCAGCAGTGTTGCCGTTCTTGACACACTCAAACCGGTGCCCCTGGCACATACTACGATACCCCGTTCAAAGGCACTTCATATTTTGTCTTGCACATTCTCCTCTCCTTCATCTKRACTGACTGAAGTAGATTTATCAATTGGCTTCAATAAGGGATCATAGCTTTCACCTGGGTTCCCCTTGTCAGTTTATGCCATGGAAAGAGCAGGTGTCCTTAATGCAAGGTTTTATTTTTAACAATCTCTMCAGATTACATTCATGGGGAATTCAAACAAAAAGCAAATGAATGATTCAATCAAACATGCAGCACCATTGCGAGTTAGCATCACCAAATGGATTCAGGAACTGATATCAGGTAGACCCCTCACAGATGCTTCTAGTTCTCTAAGTTAGACACATGTCAGAAGGCACATAGCTAAATATCTCAGGAATCTGAAGTGGTGCTTGTGGATATAATTGTAGATTATGGTACCCATGATTAGATGCCTTTAAGCTCAAAGCATTCTGGGAAAGCTCAATAACCTTTGTAAGATTCATCATCAGTCACTCAAGTACTTTAATTTGTCTTTCCAGTGGCTTAATACAATTATTATTAAGGACTTCAATAAGACCAGCAGGAAATCTGAAGTTGGATTGATGGAAAGTCTACTAAGTACTTCCACCCCTTGCCATTATAATCATACTGCATTTGCCGGTTGTGACAGCAACCGGAAGTTACTTTTCGTAGCAGGTTAGGATAGCATTTTAGCTATCCCTAACCCTTTTCCTAACCTTAACCTAAGCCTCCTAACCTGCCATGTTAATTATCCTAACCTGCTGAGTAAATTCTCTAACCTGCTACGAAAAAGTAACTTCCGGTTTTAGCTGTGCTCCCTCTGATCAAAATCGAATTTGTCAGGGCCCGGTTTCCAAAAAGCATCTTAAGGCTAGGTTCATTGTTACAACCATCGTCAAATCTCCCAGCTTTTCCGCAAAAACCTACAATTCACTTATTTGTTGTAATTTAGCAGACACTCTACTTACAGTAGTGAGTGCATACATTTTCATACAGGTCCCCTGTGGGAATCYAACCCACAACCCTGGCATTGCAAGCACCATGCTCTACCAACTGAGCTACACGGGACTGACATACATCYTACTAGAAAACACTCGTATTTTAACGAGACCACTCGTAGAACAGCTAAGCGTGTCCATTGATTATTTTTTGCCATCCCGTYTCACTTTATACACAGAAGATCTCCGCTAAACATAGAATCACATGGTTTATCCGTCTTTGTGACCGCCGATGACTACAATACAAAGTGGCCAATGTCTTTGCAAATGATTCAAACAAGCAAAGTATAAAAATATGCTTCAGATGAACCTAGATGACTGCATTAAAATAAACAGTAGGCTATAGGCCTATTTCAATCATATGAAATACATTTCATGTTCAATCAATTGAGTTATATGTTGCTACTTGTAGGCCACTGTCTGTATTTGTATCAATATATTTCATGATGTGTAGTCTAACGTGAGCAATGATGTGCCAAATCTTGATGTAGTGCAATATAARAGGATAAGCATTAGAATAAGCCGCCTCAATATTTGCAGCCGTAGGTGGTAATCTCTCGAGGAGTTGATCCGGCATCAGTATTGTGAAATAATTCTCAGATTTGAACAGAGAAAGCTGATCCAAGAGCAGCACTCCCTTTTCTTTCGATCGTATCAGTATCGACACATGCTCCAACGACGCACTTAGCGACCGTTCTCTCTGCATGGTGTTTTGGGAAACACATGTAGCAACTTCGYCTGTTGTAGGAAAGATGAATTGTTAAAACACTCGTAAGCCTAAATTCCATCCCTATCGTTAAGGTCTCATTTGTCTTCTGACCTCAATGGGACTTCCTGTATAAATAAAGGTTAAAAAAAACGTTGCCTTTTCGTGACATGTCAGATATTCACACGTGACATGACATAACGTAAACTAAATTAAATAAAATGACACACAGATCCAACATTGTTTATTTGCATTTGGATGGTGAAGAAATATTTATCTCACTGGTACTTTATGTCAAAGTCGGTAATTGTATATTCAGAGTGTTGAAACTCTTTCTGATAGGCATTAAGTACACTGATGCATTACCTCTTCCTCACAGCCTTACTGCCTTGCAGGTATATTGTAAAGAGGGATAGGCTAGGCTTAACATTCCACCAGAGTTCATTAAGCTTCATTTTCCATTTTATCTCTTCTGAAGTGGGCCATTAAATGCGTCTGGGAAACTGATCGGCTAATCTCCCAATGATTTATGTGGCAGACAAACTGAGGACTTAACCAAGGCTCCGAAGGCATTGATTACTGACATGGTTAATTGGCTAAATCCACTGGTACATTGAGACGGGATTATTGGAAATGTCAAATCAAGCGCCTCATTTGCATTCCTGATGTATGGTGTCTATTCCAGCTTCTGCCCAGGAAGCACAAATTGACACAAACTATAGAGAAAGGCTGGGAGTTCTGCCTCAAATTTGCAACTGATCATCTGTCCTACCGAGATGTTGGCTCACTTTTGAGATTTCAAGTTTTTTTGTTGCAACAAGGGCTAACATCCCTCTGTCCAATGAACTTAGTTGACTTGGGTTGAATAGAGGACAAGTGTTGGGAGTTTCCATGCTATGACTCAGGGTCAATACTCTTATAGGGGAACGGTGTTGTTACACTTAAACCTGACCATTTTAGGTGTCCTTCATCGAACAGTGTGTTGTTCGAAAATCGATAGAACTCTCATGGTGCAATTTTGCTCCACAATTACCCACAGTGTAGAATGGGAGGAAGTTCAGCAAACATGTTCAAATGGAGCATTGTTGTTGACAGGTGTATAAAATCGAGCACACAGCCAAGTCAGTTCGTCAAATTTCTGCCCTGCTAGAGTTGCCCCGGTCAAATGTAAGTYCTGTTATTGTGGAAACGTCTAGGAGCAACAATGGCTCAGCTGTGAAGTGGTAGGCCACARAAGCTCACAGAATGGGATCGCCGAGTGCTGAAGCACGTAGCGCATAAACATTTTCAGTACTGAGTTCCAAACTGCCTCTGGAAGCAACGTCAGCACGACAACTGTTCATCAGGAGCTTCATGAAATGGGTTTCTAAGGCCAAACATCAGTGCCCGACCTCACTAATGCTCTTGTGGCTGAATGGAAGCAAGTCCCTGCAGCAATGTTCCAACATCTAGTGGAAAGCCTTCCCAGAAGAGTGGAGGCTGTTATAGCAGCAAAGATGGGACCAACTTCATATTAATGCCCATGATTTTGAAATMAGATGTTTGACGAGCAGGTGTCAACATACTTTTGGTCATGTAGTGTAGGTGGTGTTATTGTTGTGGCACCTCTTGTCATCTCAGGAAGTTACTGTAGTTCCACACAAGCTGTCTCACATGCCTTGAGYGAATGAGGTAAACTTTTGATTTATTTAACAATGTAACAAACTCATCATCTAAAACTACATTTTTCTCTATAGATTTGGTATCCATAGAACCTCTGTGAAGTGTGTGGAGCTTTCGTGACTGACTGGGTTCAACTTGATATCTGTATGCCACAAGACTTTGTAAGTCCGCTAAATGAATGACTAGACGTTAGGTCGGGGAGCTAACCCAATTCTTCAGGTCTTCAGCAACACAGTACCACCTGGGTTCCCCTTCACCCCCCCGTTGACCTCCACTTCACAGAGAACCATCTGGGTCACCCTTCACCCCCCATTAACCTCCACTTCACAGAGAACCACCTGGGTTCCCCTTCACCCTCCCGTTGACCTCCACTTCACAGAGAACCATCTGGGTTACCCTTCACCCCCATTTGACCTCCATTTCACAGAGAACCATCTGGGTTCCCCTTCACCCCCCCGTTGACCTCCATTTCACAGAGAACCATCTGGGTTACCCTTCACCCCCCCGTTGACCTCCATTTCACAGAGAACCATCTGGGTCAAGGCACAGGGTCTTGTGTTCGCCAGCTGAGCTAAAGCCTAGGCATGAGCTCAGGGAACTAAAGGCATGAGCTCAGGGAACTAAAGGCATGAGCTCGGGGAACTAAAGGCATGAGCTCAGGCAACTAAAGGCATGAGTTCAGGGAACTAAAGGCATGAGTTCAGGGAACTAAAGGCATGAACTCAGGGAACTAAAGCCTAGGCATGAGCTCAGGGAACTACAGCATAGGCATGAGKTCAGGGAACTAAAGCCTGCACTCTTAGAAAGAATTGTGCCATCTAGAACCTAAAATGGTTATTTGACTGTCCCCATAGGAGAACCCTTTGAAGAACCCTTTTTTTTTAAACTTTAAAGTACTACTTAAGTCGTTTTTTGGGGGATCTGTAATTTACTTTACTATTTAAATGTTTGATAACTTTTAATTTTACTTCACTACATTCCTAAAGAAATAATGTACTTTTTACTCTATACATTTTCCCTGACACCCAAAAGTACTCGTAATATGTTTCATGCTTAGCAGGACATGAAAATGGTCCAATTCACACACTTATCAAGAGAACATCCCTGGTCATCCCTACTGATGATTTGGTGGAATCAGTAAACACACATGCTTCATTTGTAAATTATGTTTGTGTGTTGTAGAGTGCCCCTATCTATCCGTAAATTTAAAAAACAAGAAAATGGTGCTGTCTGGTTTGCTTAATACAGTATAAGGAATTTGAAATGATTTAGACTTTTACTATTGATACTTAAGTATACTTTAGCAATTACATTTACTTTTGATACTTAAGTATATTTGAAAACCCCGACAAAGGCTACTCTTAAATTAGACAGAGAAATACAAATTAAAAGAGTATGAAGAGTAGGTTAATGATTGTATTTGAAAATCCCTCATTAATATGCTTCAAAGCAGTGTGGAATAGAGAGGGAATGAGGAAGTCGGGTATAAATAATGCATTGTCTCATCATGTTTCATTTGATGAGCGCACCACCGGCCAGGGTTGTATCAAATATGGTTATCCCTCCTTAATCCTCTACACTCTTAGAAAAAAAGGTGTTATCTATAACCTAAAAGGGTACTTTAGCTGTCCTCATAMGAGAACCCTTTGAATAACTCTTTTTGGTTCCAGGTACAATCCTTTTGTGTTTTATGTAGAACCATTTCCACAGAGGGCTCTACATGGAACCCAAAAGGGTTCTACCTGGAACCAAAATGTGTTCTCCTATGGGGACAGCCGAATAACCATATTGGAAACCTTTTTTCTAAGAGTGTAAAGAAACAGCAGATTCAGAAGAACACTCGAAGAAGATAGAAGCCTAATTTTGCCAGCTGTCATGTCGTTGTGTTGAGACAGATAGAGAGCTGTAAAAGGACTTGGGACAGGCTCCCCAAAGCAGAGATAGATTGTTATGGGGGAGTTGGCCCCACAATAGTATATGCATTGGTGGAAGCTCAATATTAAAATCAAATCACCCTACCATATCTAAGCCAATATGACACCAGGGTCGATGAAAATTTGATTGGAGGTACACAACACACTCCCTGCCTCTCAGCCATTACAGAGAGACACATACCGGATTTTTAACAGGGTCATTAGCATTAGGAAATATCTAGGCGTTAGATAAGAACCAGACTGCAGCGTCCATAAAGTGACCATTAGACTTGCCACCTTTCGGACTGAATAAGTTTGTAGGGGCAACAGTTTTGATMAAATGTATAGTTTATCACTCTCACGTGCTCATTTATGTTCGTTTAGAACCAAATATATGCTACCTTTTTGTAGCATTTCTGACAAGGCTAAAACAAATTCAGCGGAATCTCAGATTTCTAAAACCAGACAAAAGAACTTGGGTTGTGCAGCAACAGAGCTAGTAGCTAGCTAACACCAGTCAAATGAGAGGCAAGCTACAAGCATAGGAAGCTAGCTATATTTGGCTATGGAAGCTTTTTCCCATTGCTGAAGTCATCTGTGTCAACTGTTGGCCTTGACACTTCCGTGTAATCAGAGCACAATCAAATAAGCACAGATAAGATGCCGAAAATCCTTGGCTGCTATTGCCAGTTAGCTAGCTACAAGCCAACAAGGCTGTAACATTAGCTGTATGGACAGATCGCGATGCACTGGCACAACTCAATATTTACAACATCTCCCATTCTTCCACAAAGTACAGCTAGTTGCTAGCTAGGTAAAGCTCATAGTCAACACCAAACTTTGGGAAACTGCCACGCTCCTAGTGTATAATACATGCAATGGGCATTGCTCATATAGCGTTAACGTTAGCTAACGTTTCTCCATACGCTAATCAACCTGGCTTGCTTAGCAATGTAGCAAGCTAACATTACAGCCCTTACCTTATGCATTGATTCAGTCCACTCCCTCCTGTCAATGCATTTTTTTCTTGTCTTTATAATCCACATATGTGCTGACTGATTAACACAGTGTGAAGTTACTATGTAATGTATTCCTGAAAACCTGAAGTTGCCCTCCAAGTGAAAGGTAGCCAGTGGGGTGCAGGGGCAGCCAGGTTAAACAACACCAACATCATTGCTTGCTTGCGTGACCATTGCCCAATCAAAATAACTTGGTTAGCTATATGACTGTTTTCAACACATCAACTGTTTAAGTCCCCCAAAAATTGCCACGCAAAAGAAAGAAATGTTCAGTCAGTACTGAGTAATTGAACAACAAGAAAAGCTTCCTGTCATCACCAGACTGTCTCCAGATTATGCGTTCATGACAGTGTTCGTAGCATAAGCGTTAACGTCACCACCATGGAATCTGAAGGTCCATGGTTTGCCTCTCGGCGGAGATATTTTGACCATTGTTTTGACACCCCTCTCCCAGTCCCGACACACACACACCGGCCCGCACACGCATGGTGTGTGCTTATTTCCCCCCCACCCCCCACCCCCGAGCACGCKATTTTCATGCTTGTGTGACACTTTTGATATTCTGGATTTCCCCTGATTGTCTATGCAATTAAAATGGAGGTCAAAATAAAAGGGAAATGAAAGTATTATCTGAGTTTTTGGGTGGGGCGAAGGACACTTTGCCCCCACCTCCTARCTGCTGTGTACTGGAGTCCTTCTAGCTAGCTAACTAGCTGGCTAGCTAGTTAACTAACTAGCACACTGTGTCCTTTGCTCCCGCCTGTCCTCGCCGTTGTTAACAGAACTGCGGGAAAGCAGTGCTCGACAGGCGGGGGTGAAGGACACTGTCTACTGATGTCTTAGCTATCGTTAGTTAGCTAGCTACCTATCCCGCCTGCCCTGTACCGGAGTCCAAGCTAGCTAACTAGCACCCAGTGTCTTTTGCTAACGACTGCCGAACACCTGCCCTCGKCGTCGAAAACGTGCCCGAAAGGCGAGAGGGAAGGACACTGTCTACCATTGTCCTAGCTAGCTACTGGTGTTGTCGCCCCCTCGTCTTCTTCTGTGGTGTTTATTGGCGGTTAGCATCCAATGTTATGGTGCATTACCACCARCTATTATACTGGAGCCCTCCRGCCAGTGTACCGGGTCCTAGCGTAAATATTGACCAATTATAAGTATAAAGAGGGGTTCCTGCAGATGCAGGAATGCCCACATGCAAGAACGCCCGGATTTGTTGGCTGCAATTGCACCCTTCTCTGTCTTGTTACTACGGAGGAGAGAACGGTGGAGAATGGAGATACCAACTCTCATCTCTCWAGGAATACGTCATTGCCCTCTTCCGTCAGATYCACTCTACCCCTACGGTACATCCCAGGGACACACTTCTTAATGTCAGGGTGGAGAATTCCCTGAAATGCATACACTGGCTGATTGACGGCACTGATTGCGCTTGTTTATCTAATGGTCCCACTGGAACATCTAGCGCCTCTGCGCGATGTCAGAGAAGACCACTGTTGTCCCGGGAAACATTCGGATGACCACCTCTAAATCCACACACCTGCCGCACCAGTGCTGACCCCTTGGTGTATCCCAAGTCGTTTCTACCGAGGTGGATGACTAAGATGTCAGGGGGAGAAGCAGCACAGGCCCTCTGCTGGCCCAGAACACAGAGCAGTTTGTTCCATTACATGCCTTGCTCACTGAGCGACCTAATGTGACAGTCAATAATGTATGTAAATAGTTAATGGGTAGGCTACATGTTGATTATTTATGTATTTTCCAGGAGCTTTGTTGATTGCCTTGTTAAACGAGATCAGGGAAATGTTTTCCAGTTTTACTACCTATTGGCTTGAAGGGGTTTCTGTTTTTTGTGTTCCCTCTGGACAATCAGCTATTAATATCATTTCTAATAACTACATTATTTATGTTYCCATTTGTCATTATTGTTTACTTTTACTTAACTTGTATTGCTGTTATGCTGTTGTATAAAAAATGTCGCATAATCACCTTCTGGTGTAAAATCCATGGCAATTAAAAACAAAAAGCTCAGTTTTAAGTGAGAAGTAGGCATTGGTCTGAAACCAAAAAATAAAGGAAATTCACATGAGCACCACAATGCCTACTCCACCTATGCTATACCAAGGTTTTCCAGCACATACATTTGACCTACTACAGTAGTTATTTTGGTCTATTGTACTTGTTTACAATGTGTAGGTTGCTTAAGTTTCAAACTATAGTTTTTTGTTTTTAATAACATATACAGTGCTGCTACAGTCATTATGTCCTCTGAATGCTCCGCAAAAAACGGTTGTCAACCCCAACATCCCCTAGTGTTCTAATGTTTCAGCCCGGTTCAATCAGAGAGTCAGGGACGGGGTCAAATAGAATGTCTTCCTGTCACGCCCTGACCGTAGAGAGCTTTTTATGTCTCTATTTTGGTTTGGTCAGGGTGTGATTTGGGTGGGCATTCTATGTTCCTTTTCTATGTTTAGTATTTCTTTGCTGTTTGGCTGGGTGTGGTTCTCAATCAGAGGCAGCTGTCTATCGTTGTCTCTGATTGAGAACCATACTTAGGTAGCTTTTTTCCATATGGTTTTTGTGGGTAGTTATTTTCTGTTTTGTGTTTCTGCACCTGACGGGACTGTTTCGGTTTTCATTTATTCTTTGGTTATTTTTGTTTTCGTGTTCAGTTCTGAAATAAAAGCATGAACACTTACCACGCTGCGCTTTGGTCCACACCTTCTTCAACAGACGTTCGTTACACTTCCCAATGAGGATTTTTCATTCAACATGAACCAAATTGAATARTTAATTGTAGCTTATAATGATGGCATTAGAGTGCCACTCAGTCAATAGCTCTAAAAGAGACATTAAATCTGGGTGACTTACATTGCCAGAGAAATTCAGTGGGAGATTAGAGCAGAGGACTATGAAAATACAGCACATGAATATCTGTTAGAGGTGAAGAATAACTCATATATAGACTTAATTGATTCAGCCTCAAAGCTCTTTCCGGACAGATGAAAGGTTCCGGTGGTAATAGACCAACAGAGAAAGGGTTCTGGTGGTAATATTAGCCCAACAGAGAAAGGGTTCCGGTGGTAATAGACCAACAGAGAAAGGGTTCCGGTGCTAATACAGTAGATCAACAGAGAATGGGTTCCGGTGATAATACAGTAGACCAACAGAGAAAGAGTTCCGGTGGTAATACAGTAGACACACAGAGAAAGGGTTCCGGTCAAAATAAAGTAGACCAACAGAGAAAGGGTTCCGGTGGTAATACAGTAACCCAACAGAGAAAGAGTTCCGGTGGTAATAGACCAACAGAGAAAGGGTTCCYCTGGTAATACAGTAGACAAACAGAGAAAGGGTTCCGGTGGTAATACAGTAAACCAAAAGAGAAATGGTTCCGGTAATAATAGACCAACAGAGAAATGGTTCCGGTGGTAATACAGTAAACCAACAGAAAATGGTTCCGGTGGTAATAGACCAACAGAGATAGGGTTCCGGTGGTAACAGACCAACAGAGAAATAGTTCCGGTGGTAATAGACCAATAGAGAAAGGGTTCCCTGTGGTAATGCAGTAGACCAACAGAGAAAGGGTTCCGGTGGTAATACAGTAGACCAACAGAGAAAGGGCTCCGGTGGTAATGCAGTAACCCAACAGAGAAAGGGTTCTGGTGGTAATAGACCAACAGAGAAAGGGTTCCGGTGGTAATAGACCAACAGAGAAAGGGTTCTGATGGTAATACAGTAGACCAACAGAGAAAGGGTTCCTGTGGTAATAGACCAACAGACAAAGGGTTCTGGTGGTAATAGAGTGGACAAACAGAGAAAGGATTCCACTGGAAATACAGTAGTCCAGCAGAGAAAGGGTTCCGGTGGTAATAGACCAACAGAGAAAGGGTTCGGGTGGTAATACAGTAGACCAACAGAGAATGGGTTCCGGTGATWATACAGTAGACTAACAGAGCAAGGGTTCTYGTGGTAATACAGTAAACCAACAGAGAAATGGTTCCAGTAGTAATAGACCAACAGAGAAAGGGTTCCGGTGGTAATACAGTAGACCAGCAGAGAAAGGGTTCTGGTGGTAATAGACCAACAGAGAAAGGGTTCCGGTGGTAATACAGTAGACTAACAGAGAAAGGGTTCCCTGGTAGTACAGTTGACCAACAGAGAAAGGGTTCTGGTGGTAATACAGTAGCCCAACAGAGAAAGGGTTCCGGTGGTAACAGACTAACAGAGAAAGGGTTCTGACGGTAATACAGTAGACCAACAGAGAAAAGGGTCTGGTGGTAATACAGTAGACCAACAGAGAAAGGGTTCCGGTGGTAATACAGTAAACCAACAGAGACAGGGTTCCGCTGGTAATACAGTAGACCAAATGAGAAWGGGTTCCGTTGGTAARAGACCAACAGAGAAAAGGTTCCGGTGGTAATACAGTAGACCAACAGAGAAWTGGTTCCGGTGATAATACAGTAGACCAACAGAGAAAGGGTTCTGGTGGTAATAGACCAACATAGAAAGGGTTCCGGTGGTAATACAGTAACCCAACAGAGAAAGGGTTCCGGTGGTAATAGACCAATAGAGAAAGGCTTCCGGTGGTAATCCAGTAGACCAACAGAGAAAGGGTTCCGGTGGTAATACCGCACACAGAGAAAGGGTTCTGTGGTAATACTATTCCAACAGAGAAAGGGTTCCGGTGGTAGTAGACCAACAGAGAATTGGGTTCCGGTGGTGAATACAGTAGAACCAAAGAGAAAAGGGTTCCGTTGGGTAAATAGACCCAACAGAGAAAGGGTTCCGGTGGTGATACAGCAGACCAACAGAGAAAGGGTTTCCGGTGGTAATAGACCAACAGAGAAGGGTTCGGCTGGTAATACAGTAGACAAACGAGAATGGGGGTCTGGTGGTAATACAGTAACCAAAGAGAAAGGGTTCCGTGTAATCAGTAGACCAACAGAGAAAGGTTCCGTGGTAATACGTAACCCAACAGAGAAAGGGTTCCGGTGGTAATAGACCAACAGAGAAAGGGTTCCGGTGGTAAAATACAGGTAGACCAACAGAGAAAGGGTTCGGTGGTAATAGACCAACAAGAAAGGGTTCCGGTGGTATACAGTAGACCAACGAGAAAGGGTTCGCTGGTAATACAGTGACCAACAAGAGAAAGGGTTCTGGTGTACAGACTACCAGAGAAGGTTCCGTGGTATCAGTAGACCAAGAGAAAGGTCTGGTGGTATACAGTAGCCCAACAGAGAAAGGTTCCGTGGTAACAGACTAACAGAGAAAGGTTCCCTGGTATACAGTAGACCACAAGAAGAAAGGGTCCTGGTGGTATACAGTAGACCCAACAGAGAAGGGTTCCGGTGAAATACAGAGACCCAACAGAAAAAGGGTTCGTGTACTACAGAACCAACAGAGAAGGGTTCCGGTGGTAATACAGTAGACCAACAGAGAAAGGGTTCCTGTGTAATAGACCAACAGAAGGGTTCTGGTGGTAATCGAGTGGAAAACAGAGAAAGGATTCCACTGGAAATACAGTAGTCCAGCAGAGAAAGGGTTCCGGTGGTAATAGACCAACAGAGAAAGGGGTCGGGTGGTATACAGTAGACCCAACAGAGATGGGTTCCGGTGATATACAGTAGACTAACAGAGCAGGGGTTCTAGTGGTAATACAGTAAACCAACAGAGAAATGGTTCCAGTAGTAATAGACCAACAGAGAAAGGGTTCCGGTGGTAATACAGTAGACCAGCAGAGAAAGGGTTCTGGTGTAAATGACACAGAGAAAGGGTTCCGGTGGTAATACAGTAGACTAACAGAGAAAGGGTTCCCTGGTAGTACAGTTGACCAACAGAGAAAGGGTTCTGTGGTAATACAGTAGCCCAACAGAGAAAGGGTTCCGGTGGTAACAGACTAACAGAGAAAGGGTTCTGACGGTAATACAGTAGACCAACAGAGAAAGGGTCTGGTGGTAATACAGTAGACCAACAGAGAAAGGGTTCCGGTGTAATACAGTAAACCAACAGAGACAGGGTTCCGCTGGTAATACAGTAGACCAAATGAGAATGGGTTCGTTGGTAATAGACCAACAGAGAAAAGGTTCCGGTGGTAATACAGTAGACCAACAGAGAATTGGTTCGCGGTGATAATACAGTAGACCAACAGAGAAAGGGTTCTGGTGGTAATAGACCAACATAGAAAGGGTTCCGGTGGTAATACAGTAACCCAACAGAGAAAGGGTTCCGGTGGTAATAGACCAAATAGAGAAAGGTTCGTGGTAATCAGTAGACCAACAGAGAAGAGTTCTGGTGGTAATAGAACAACAGAGAAAGGGTTCCGGTGGTAATACAGTAGACAAGAGAAGGGTCTGTGGTAATACAGTAGACAACAGAGAAAGGGTTTCGCTGTATAGTAGACCAACAGAGAAAGGTTTCCGTGGTAATACAGTAGACCAACAGAGAAAGGGGTTCTGGTGGTAAAGAACAACAGAGAAAGGGTTCCGGTGGTAGTAGACCAACAAGAGAATGGGTTCCGGTGGTAATACAGTAGACCAACAGAGAAAGGGTGTCGTTGGTTAATAGACAACAGAGAAAGGGTTCGCGTGGTAATACAGAGACCAACAGAGAAAGGTTCGGTGGTAAATAGACAACAGAGAAAGGGTTCTGGTGGTAATAGACCAACAAGAAAGGGTTCGGTGGTAATAACAGTAGACAACAGAGAAGGGGTCTGGTGTAATACAGTAGACATACAGAGAAAGGGTTCCGCTTGTAATCCAGTAGACCAACAGAGAAAGAGTTCCGCTGGTAATACAGTAACCCACAGAGAAAGGGATCGTCGTAATAGACCAACAGAGAAAGGGTTCCGGTGGTAATACAGTAGACCAACAGAGAAAGGGTTCTGGTGGTAATAGACCAACATAGAAAGGGTTCCGGTGGTAATACAGTAGACAACTGAGAAAGGGTTCGCTGGTATACAGTTGACAACAGAGAAAGGGTTCTGGTGGTAACAGACTAACAGAGAAAGGGTTCCGCTGGTAATACAGTAGACCAGCAGAGAAAGGGTCCTGGTGGATACAGTACCCAACAGAGAAAGGGTTCCGGTGGTAAAGACTAACAGAGAAAGGGTTCACTGGTAATACAGTAGACCAGCAAAGAAAAGGGTCTGGTGGTAATACAGTAGACCAACAGAGAAGGGTTCCGGTGAAATACAGCAGACTAACAGAAAAGGTCCGGTTGTATACAGTACCAACAGAGAAGAGGTTCCGGTGGTAATACAGTAGACCAACAGAGAAAGGTTCCGGTGGTAATACAGTAGACCAACAGAGAAATGGTTCCGGTGATAATACGTAGACCAACAGAGAAAAGGTTCCGTTGGTAATAGCACAACAGAGAAAGGGTTCCGTGGTAATACAGTAGACAACAGAAAATGGTTCCGGTGATAATACAGTAGACCAACAGAGAAGGGTTCTGGTGGTAATAGACAACAATGAAAGGGTTCCGGTGGTAATACAGTAGACAAACAGAGAATGGGTCTGGTGGTATACAGTAGACATACAGAGAAGGGTTCGCTGGTAATACGTAAGACACCGAGAAAGAGTTTCCGCTGGTATACAGTAGCCGAACTTAAGAAAGGGTTCCGGTTGGTACTAGACCAAAGGAAAGGTTCCGGTGGAATACAGTAAGCACCAACAGAGAAAGGTCCGTGTAATAGACCAACAGAGAAAGGGTTCGGTGTATTACAGCAAACCAACAGAGAAGGGTTCGCAGTGATAATACGCAAGAACCAACAGAGAAAGGGTTCTTGTGGTAATAGACCACAGAGAAATGGTATCCGGCTGGTAATACAGTAGACCAACAGACGAGCAGGGTTCCGTGGTAATCAGTAGACCAACAGAGAAAGGCTTCGCTGGTAATCGACCAACAGAGAAAGGGTTCCGTGGTAATCGAGTATAGACCAACAGAGAAAGGTTCCGTGGTATATACAGTAGACCAACGAGAAAGGGTTTGGTGGTAATACAGTAGACCAGCCAGAGAAAGGGTTTCGCGGTGGTAATACAGTAGACCAACAGGAGAATTGGTTCCGGTGTAATACAGTAGACCAACAGAGAAAGGGGTTCGGTGGTAATAGACCCACAAGAAAGGGTTTCCGTGGTAATACAGTAACCCACAAGTAGACCAGGGTTCCGGTGGTAATCAGTAGACCAACAGAGAAAGGGTTCGTGGTAATACAGTAGACCAACAGAGAAGGTTCCGGTGATAATACAGTAGACCAACGAGAAAGGTTCCAGTTGGTAATAGACCAACGAGAAAGGGTTCGGTGGTATACAGAGCCCACAGAAAAATGGTTCCGGTGATATACAGTAGACCACCAGAGAAAAGGTTCTGGTGGTAATAGACCAACATGAAAGGGTTCGGTGGTAATACAGTAGACCACAGGAAGGGGGTCTGGTGGTAATACAGTAGACAACAGAGAAGGAGTTCCGCTGGTAATACAGTAGACCAACAGAGAAAGGGTTCTGGTGGAATAAGACCAACAGTAGAAGGGTTCGCGGTGGTAATACAGTAACCCAACAGAGAAGTTTCGGTGTAATAGACCAAAGAGAAAGGCTTCGGTTGGTAATAGACCAACAGAGAAAGGGGTTCTGGTGGTAATACGTAGACCAACAGACGAAGGGGGTTCTGGTGGCTTTAATACAGTAGACCAACCATGAAACATGGGTTCCTGGTAATAAAGTAGACCAACAGCAGAAGAGGGGTCTGGTGGTAATACAGTAGCCCAACAGAGAAAGGGTTGGTGGTAATCGAGACCAACAGAGAAAGGTTCCGACTGGTAATACAGTAACCACAGAGAAAGGGTTTCCGGTTTGGTACCAGACCAAAAGAGAAATAGATTCCGCTGGTAATAGCAGTAGACCATAACCAGAGAAAGGGTTCGGTGGAATTAGACGAACACGAGAAAGGGTTCCGGTGATAATCATAGACCATCAGAGAATGGTTTCGTGGTATAATACAGTAGACCAACAGGAAACGGGTTATGTGGTAAATAGACCAACAGAGAAGGGTTCCAGTGGTAATACAGTAAAACAACAGAGAAAGGCTTGGTGGTAACTAGACCAACAGAGAAAGGGTTCGCTGGTAATCAGTAGACCACAAAGAGAAAGGTTTCCGTGGTATATAGCCACAGAGAAGGGTTATGTTGGTAATGAGGAAACCAACAAGAAAGTGTTGCGTGGTAATACAGTAGACGCAACAGAGAAAGGGTTCCGTTGGTAATGAGACCAACGAGAGAAAGGGTTCGGTGGTAATACAGAGACCAACAGCGAAAAGGGTTCTGGTGGTAATAGTACCACAAGAAAGGGTTCCGGTGGTATACAGTAGACAACAGAAGAAGGTGGGTCTTGGTTGGTAATACGTAGACCAACAGAGAAAGCGGTTTCAGTGGTAATACAGTAGACAAAGAGAAGGGTTCCGTGGTAATACAGTTAGACCCAACAGAGAAAGGGTTCGGTGGTAACAGACCAACAGTGAAAGTTCCGCTGGTAATCAGTAGACAACAGAGAAAGGGTTCTGGTGGTAATACAGTAGCCGAACTTAGAAAGGGTTCCGGTTGAGTACTAGACCAAAAGAGAAAGGTTCCGGTGGCAATACAGTAGACCAACAGAGAAAGGGATCCAGTGGTAATAGACCAACCAGAGAAAGGGTTCCCGGTGGTATTACAGCAAACCAACAGAGAATGGGTTCCGGTGATAATACGCCAAGACCAACAGAGAAAGGGTTCTTGTGGTATAGACAACAAGAGAAAGGGTTCGGTGGCTAATACAGTAGACCAACAGAGAAGGGGTATCCAGTGGTAATAGTACCAACAGAGAATGGTGTTCGCTGGTAATAGGACCCACAGAGAAAGGGTTCCGCTGGTAAATACAGTAACCAAACAGAGAAAGGTTCCGGTTGGTATGATTACAGTAGACCAACAGAGAAAGGGTTCGGGGTAATCGTACCACAGAGAAAGGTCCAGTTAATACAGTAGACCAACAGAGAAAGGTTTCTGGTGTAAAGACCAACAAGAAAGGGTTCCGGTGGTAATACAGTAGACCAACAGAGAAGGGGTGTCTGGTGGTAATACAGTAGACCAACCAGAGAAGGGTTCGGTGGTAATACAGTAGACCAACAGAGAAAGGTTCGCGGTGGTAACAGACCAACAGAGAAATTAGCTCCGGTGGTAATCAGTAGACCAACAGGAAAGGGTTGGGGTGGGTAATAGGAACACACAGAGAAAGGGTTCCGGTATTGAATACAGATAGACCAACGAAGAAAGGGTTCTGGTGGTAATAGACCACAGAGAAAAGGGTTCCAAGTG
>NC_036846.1:17493519-17502959 GCF_002910315.2 Salvelinus sp. IW2-2015 | reverse complement strand
CTGGGGTAAATACAAGTAGACCCACAGAGAAATGGATTGGCTGCTGGGGTAGTATCAAGTCAGAAACCAACGGTGTAGAAAAAGGTCCCGGTGGTAATACAGTAGATCCAACAGGGAAAGGGTTAATTGCGGTAATAGACCCAACATAAAATGGGTTCCGGTGATAATACTGGTAGACCAACACGAGAAAGGGTTTTCTAGGTGGTAATGGACAGTGGTCTCGAGGATTAACAGAGAAAGGGTTTTCAAGTGGGTAATAGACCAAACAACCAAAGGGTTCCGGTGGTAATACAGTAGACCAACAGAGAAAGGGTTCTGCGGTAATACAGTAGCCCCAACAGAGAAAAGGAGTTCTGTTGGTAATAGACCAAAGAGAAAGGGTTCAGTGGTTTAATACAGTAGACCAACAGAGAAGGTGTTTGGTGGTTAAAAAGTAGAACAGAATAAATTGCTCCTCTGGGTAATACAGTAAGCTCCACAGAGAAAGTGTTCCGGTGGTAATACAGTAGGCCCAACAGAGAAAGGGTTCCGGTGGTAATAGACCAACAGAGAAACGGTTCCGGTGGTAAATCACAGTAGACCAACAGAGAATGGGTTTCCAAGTGATAATACAGTAGACAACAGAGTAAGGTGGTCTGGTGGTTAAACCAGTTGACCAACAGAAAAAAATTGCTCCTCTGGTAATACAGTTAGATCAACAGAAGAAAGTGTTTCCGGTGGTAATACAGTAGACCAACAGAGAAAGGGTTCCCTGATTATACAAGTAGACATAACTAGAAAGGGTTTCCGGTTGGTACTAGACCAATCAGAAGGGTTTCCGGTGGCAAATACAGTAGACCAACAGATTAAAGAGTTTCCGCTGATACTACAGTAGCCCAAACAGAAAAGGGATCCAGTGGTAATAGACAACAGAGAAAGGGTTCCGGTGGTATTACAGCAAACTAACAGAGAATGGGTTCCGGTGATAATACGGTCAAGATCCAACAAGAGAAGAGGGTTCTTGTTGGTAATAGACCTAACAGAGAATGGATTCCAGTGGTAATACAGTAACCCAGAAGAGAAAGGGTTCCGGTGGAGACAGAACCACAGAGAATGATTCCGGTGCGTAATAGACCAACAAGAAAGGTTCTGGTGGGTAATAGACCAAACAGAGAAAGGGTTCGTGGTATATACAGTAAACCAACAGAGAAAGGGTTCCGGTGATAAAACAGTGGGATCAACAGAGAAAGGGGTTCTGTGGTAATAGACCAATAGAGAAAGGGTTCCGGTGTAATACAGTAGACCAACAGAGAAGGTGGTTTGGTTGGTTAACAGTAGAACAAACAGAATACATTGCTCCTCTGGTAATCAGTAATTTCAACAATGAACGTGTTCCGGTGGTAAAAATAAGTAGCCCACAGGAAAGGGTTCGGTGGTAATAGACCAACAAGAGAAAAGGTTCTAGTGTAATACAGTGGGTCAAACCAGAGACAGGGTTTTCAGTGTAATAGACCACAAACGAAAAGGGTTCCGCTGATTATACAGTAGATCAACCAGAGAAAGTGTTTCCGGTGGTAATACAGTAGACCTACAGAAGAAAGGATTCTGCTTGGTAGTACAGTAGACCAACGGAGAAAAAGGTCCGGTGTAATACAGTAGATCAACAGAGAAAGGGTTTCCGCTTGTAACTGCAGTAGACCAAACAGGGAAAGGGTTCTTGCGGTAATAGACCAACATAAAGGTTCCGGTGATAATACGTAGACCAACAGAGAAAGGGTTCTAGTGGTAATACAGTGGTCAAAACAGAGAAAGGGTTTCAGTGGTAATAGACAAAAACCAAAGGGGGTTCCGTGGTAATACAGTAGACCAACAGAGAAAGGGTTTCTGCTGGTAATAACAGTAGCCCAACAGAGAACGAAGTTCTGTTTGGGTAATAGACGCAACAGAGAAAGGGTTCCAGTGTTCAATACAGTAGACCAACAGAGAAGGTGGTTTTGGTGGTTAAAACAGTAGAAACAAAACAGCATAAATTGCTCCTCTGGTTAATACAGTAAGATCAAACAGAGAACGTGTTCCGGGTGGTAATACAGTAGCCCCCAACAGAGAAAGTGTTCGGTGGTAATACCGTCAGCCCAACCAGAGAAAGGTGTTTCCGGTGGTAATACAGTGCCCAACAGAGAAAGGGTTCCGGTGGTAATAGACCACAGGGAAAAGGTTACGGTGGTAATACAGTAGCCAACAGAGATGGTTCCAGTGATAATACAGTAAAGACCAACAGAGAAAGTTTGTTCCGCTGATTATACAGTAGACAACAGATAGGTGGTCTAGGTGGTTAAACAGTTGACAAAGAAAAAATTGCTCTCTGGTCATACAGTAGATCAACAGAGAAAGTGGTTCCGGTGGTAATACAGTAGAAACCAACAGAGAAAGGTTTCGCGCTGGGATTAATACAGTAGACCAACAGAGAAGGTTCCGGTGGTAATAGTTCCAACAGAGAAAGGGTTCCGGTGGTATGACCAACAGAGAAAATGGTTCTAGTGGTAATACAGTGGTCAAACAGAAGAAAGGGTTCAGTGGTAATAGACCAAAAACGAAAGGGTTCCGCTGATTATACAAGTAGATCAACAGAGAAAGTGTTCCCGGTGGTAATACAGTAGACGAACAGAGAAAGGATTTTGTGCTGATAGACCAACAGGCTTTCTGCCTGCGGTTATGGAACCGCCACCTGTCCCGGAACCCTGCTATTTTCAACTCTTGATGATCGCTATGAAAACCAACTGAAAATTATTCATGATTATTATTTGGACCAATGCTTGTCACTTATGAACATTTTGAACCATCTTGGCAAATAGTTCTGTTATAATCTCCACCCAAGCACAGCCCAGAAGAGGACTGGCCACACCTCATTAGCTGGTTCCTCGTCTAGGTTTCTTCCCTAGGTTTTGGCCTTTCTAAAGGGAAGTTTTTCTAGCCACCGTGCTTCTACAGCTGCCATTGCTTGCCTGTTTGGGGGTTTTAAGGCTGGGTGTCTGTACAGCAGCTTCGAGATATTAAGCTGATGTACGAAGGGCTATATAAAATAAACTTGATTTGATTGGTAGTACAGTAGACCAAACGGAGAAAAGGTTCCGGTGGTAAATTTACCAAAGAGAAAGGTTCCCGGTGGTAAATACAGTAGATCAACAGAGAAAAGGGTTCCGCTTGTAATACAGTAGACCAACAGGGAAAGGGGTTCTTGCGGTAATAGACCAACATAAAATGGGTTTTGGTGCTAATACTGTAGACCCAAAGAAGAAAGGTTTCTAGTGGTAATGACAGTGGTCAATACAGAGAAAGGGTTCCGGTGGTAATCCAGTAGACCAACAGAGAAAGAGTTCCTGTTGGTAATAGACCAACAGAGAAAAAGGGTTCCAGTGTTAATAAGTAGACACCAGAGAATGGGTTTTCCAGTTTGATAAATACAGTAGACCAACAGAGAAGGTTGGTTTGGTGTTAAACAGTAGAACAGAATAAATTGCCTCCTCTGTATACAGTAGATACAGAGAAAGTGTTCCGGTGGTAATAGACCACAGAGAAAAGGTTCGCGGTGGTAATACAGTAAGACCAACAGAGAATGGGTTCCATGATAAATACGTAGACCAACCAGGAAAGGTGGTCTGGTGGTTAAACCAGTTGACCAACAGAAAAAATTGCTTCTCTGGTAATACAGTAGATCAAACAGAAGAAATGTTCCGGTGGTAATCCAGTAGACCAACAGAGAAAGGGTTCCGCTGAATTATACGTAGACCAAGCAGAGAAGGGTTCGCGGTGGTAAATAGTCCACAGAGAAAGTGTTCCGGTGGGTAATAGACGCAACAGAGAAAGGGTCTAGTGGTAATACAGTGGTTCAAACAGAAGAAAGGTTTTCAGTGGTAATAGACCAAAAACGAAAGGGTTCGCTGAATTATACAGTCGATCAACAGAGAAAGTGGTTCCGGTGGTAAATACGGTAGACCAACAGAAGAAAGGGTTCTGCTGGTAGTAAGTAGACCAACGGAGAAAAGGTTCCGGTGGGTAATATCCAACAGAGAAAGGGTTCCGGTGGTAATACAGTAGATCAAACAGAGAAGGGTTCCGCTTGTAATTCAGTAGAACGCAACAGGGAAAGGGTTCTTGCGGTAATAGACCAACATCAAAATGGGTTCCGGTGATAATACTGTAGACCAACAGAAGAAAGGGTTCCTAGTGGTAATACAGTGGGTCACACAGAGAAAGGGTTTAAGTGGTAAAATAGACCAAAAACGAAAGGGTTCCGATGGTTAAATAACAGTAGACCAACAGAGAAGGGTTCTGCTGGTAATAGACCAACATGAGAAAGTGTTCGGTGGTAATACAGTAGACCAACAGAGAAGGTGGTTTGGTGGTTAAACAGTAGAACAACAGCCTAATTGCCTCCTCTGGTAATACAATAGCACCAGCAGAGTATTGTGTTCCGGTGGTAATAGACTACCAGAGAAAGGGTTCCGGTGTAATACAGTAGACAACAGAGAAAGGGTTTCACCTGATTATATCAGTAGACCAACAGAGGAAGGCATTCCCGGTGGTAATAGAGCAACAGAGAAAGGGTTCCGATAGTAGAACAGAAGACCAACAAGGAAAGGGTTCCGGTGGTAATAGAACCACCAGAGAAAGGGTTGGGTGGTAATACAGTAGCTAAACAGAGAATAAGGGTTCGCTGGTAATCAGTAAGACCCAACAGAGAAAAGGTTTCGGTGGTATGACCAACAGAGAAAGTGGTCTGGTGGTTATACAGTAGCCCAACCAGAGAAAAGGGTTCCACTGGTAGTACAAGTAGACCAAACAGAGAAATGGTTCCGGTGGGGTAATAGAGTAGAGCCACAGAGAAAGGTTCCGGTGGTAATATACAACTGTCACGTTCCTGACCTATTGTTCCTTTTTCCTGTTATTTATTTAGTTGGTCAGGGCGTGAGTGGGGGTGGGTTGTCTTTGTGTGTTTTGGTCCTAGTCTAAGGGGTGTTGTATGTGTATGGGGTTAGAAGAAGAGGTGGAGGTTGTCTAGTTATGTCTATGGCTGCCTGATTGGGTCTCAATCAGAGACAGCTGTCATTCATTGTCTCTGATTGGGAGCCCATATTTAAGGCTCCATAGGCATAGCTTTGGTGGGTAGTTGTCCTATGTTGAACGTTTTGTTTGCTTGTCTGTGCACTTACGTTATTTAGCTCACGGTCCCGTTTGTTGTTTTTGTTTAGTTTGTATATAGTGTTCGTTTTGTTGTTTTTCTCTCTCTCTATAAAGGAAGATGTATTTTGCACACGCTGCGCCTTGGTCCAATCTCTCTCAGAAGACGATCGTGACACCAAACAGAGAAAAGGTTCCTGGTGGTAAATACAGTAGACCAACCGAGAAAGGGTTTCGGTGGTAATAGACAACATAAGAAAGTGGGCTGGTGGTTATACAGTAGCCAAACAGAGAAAGTGTTCCGGTGGTACATACAAGTAAGACGCAAATGAGAAGGGTTTCCCGGTGGGTAATAGTCCAACAGAGAAATGGTTTCCGGTGGTAATAGACCAACAGAGAAAATGGTTTCTAGTGGTAATACAGTGGTCAAACCGAGAAAGGGTTTCAGTGGTAATAGACCAACAACGAAAGGGTTCCGCTGATTATAGCCAGTAATCAACAGAGAAAGTGGTTTCCGGTGGTTAATACAGTAGATCAACAGAGAAATGTTCCGCTTGTAATAAGTATGAACCAACAGGGAAAAGCGGTTCTTGCGGTAATAGAACCAACATAAAATTGGGTTCGGTGATAATACTGTAGACCAACAGGAGAAAGGTTTCTAGGTTGGTAATACAGTGTCAAACAGAGAAAGGGTTTCAGTGGTAATTGAACCAAAAACGAAAAGGGTTCCGAGTGGTAATAACAGTAGACCAACAGAGAAAGGGTTCTGCTGGTAATATAGAGCCCAACAGAGAAGAGTTCTTTTGGTAATAGACCAACAGAGAAAGGGTTTCCTAGTGTTTAATCACAGTAGACCAACAGGAGAAGGTTGTTGGTGGTTAAACAGTAAGAAAACAGAATAAATTTGGCTCTCTGCTGTAATTACAGTAGCATCAAACAGAGAAAGTGTTCGCGGTGGTAATAGACCAACAGAGAAAAGGTTCCGGTTGGTAATACAGTAGACCAACAGAGAATGGGTTCCAGTGATAATACAGTAGCCAACAGAGAAGGTGGTGTGGTGGTTAAACAGTTGAACAAACAAGAAGAAATTGCTCCTCTGGTAATACAGTAGATCAAAAGAAAACGTGTTCCAATTGGTAATACAATAGAACCAGCAGAGTATGTGTTCGTGGTAAATAGACTCCAGAGAAAGGGCTTCTGGTTAATACATTGTAGACCAACAGAGGCAAGGATTCCGCGTGGTAATAGAGCAACAGAGAAGGGTTCCGATAGTAGAACAGAAGACAACAAGGAAAGGGTTCCGGTGGTAATAGACCACAGAGAAAGGGTCCGGTGGTAATTACAGTAGACCAACAGAGATAAGTTCCGCTGGTTAATACAGTAGACCAACAACAAAAGGGGTGTTCGGTGGTAATAGACCCAACAGAGAAGTGGTCTTGTGTTATACAGTAGCCCCAACAGAGAAAAGGGTCCCATGGTCGTACAGTGACCAACGGAGAAAGGGGTTCGCGGTGGTAATACAGTAGCCAACCAGAGAAAGGGTTCCGGTTGTAATAGACCAACAGAGAAAAGGTTCCGTGGTAATACAGTAGGACCAACAGAGAATGGGGTTCCGTGATAATACAGTAGACCAACAGAGAAGGTGTTTCGGTGGTTTAAACAGTAACGAACAGAATAAATTTGCTTCTCTGGTAATACATGTAGATCAACAGAGAAAGTGTTCCGGTGGTAATACAGTACACCAACAGAGAAATGTTTCCGGTGGTAATAGGAGTAGACCAAACAAAGAAAGGTGTTCCGGTGGTAATATACACAACAAGAAAAAGGTTAACCGGTTGTAATACAGTAAACAAACAGAAAAAAGGTTCGGTGGTAATATACCAACAGAGAAAAGGGTTCTGGTGTAATAGACCAACAGAGAAAGGGTCCCGGTGGTAGTTTTTTGTTTGACTGTAGACCAACATAGAAAGGGTGTGCTGTAATACAGTAGAACCAACAGGGAAAGGGTTTCCGCGGTAATAGAAACAACATAGAATGGGTTTCTGGTGATAATACTGGTAGACCAACAGAGAAAGGTTCTAAGTGGTAATACAGTAGTCAAACAGAGAAAGGGTTTCAATGATAATAGACCCAAAAAACGAAAGGGTTCCAGTGGTAATACAGTAGACCAACAGAGAAAGGCTTCTGCTGGTAATACAGTATACCAACAGAGAAAGGCTTCTGGTGGTAATAGACCAACAAAGAAAGGGTTCCGGTGGTATTACAGTAAGCCAACCGAGAAAGGGTTCCGGTTGTAATAGACCAACAGAGAAAGGGTTCCAGTGTTAATACAGTAGACCAACAGAGAAGGTGGTCTGGTGGTTAAACATTAGAACAACAGAAAAATTGCTCCTCTGGTAAAACAGTAGATCAACAGAGAAAGTGTTCCGGTGGTAATACAGTAGACCAACAGAAAAAAGGTTCCGGTTATAATACAGTAGACCAACAGAGAAAGGGTTCCAGTGGTAATACAATAGACCAGCAGAGTATGTGTTCCGGTGGTAATAGACCAACAGAGAAAGGGTTCCGGTGGTAATACAGTAGATTAACAGAGATAAGGTTCCGCTGGTAATACAGTAGCCCAACAGAGAAAGGGTTCCACTGGTAGTACAGTATACCAACGGAGAAAGGGTTCCGGTGGTAATAGAGTAAACCAACAGAGAAAGTGTTCCGGTGGTAATATACCAACAGAGAAAAGGTTTTGGCGGTAATACAGTAGACCAACAGAGAAAGGGTTTCGGTGGTAATAGACAAACAGAGAAAGTGATCTGGTGGTTATACAGTAGTCCAATAGAGAAAGGGTTCCACTGGTAGCACAGTAGACCAACGGAGAAAGGGTTCCGGTGGTAATAGATCAACAGAGAAAGGGTTCCGGTGGTAATACAGTAGACCAGCAGGGAAAGGGTTCCGGTGGTAATAGACCAACAGAGAAGGGTTTCTGGTGGTAATACAGTAGACCAACAGATTTTAGGTTCCGGTGGTAATACAGTAGACCAACAGAGAAAATGTTGTGGTAATAGACCAACAGAGAAAGGGTTCCATGGTAATACAGTGGACAAACAGAGAAAGGGTTCCGCTGGTAATATATTAGACCAACAGAGAAAGAGGTCTGGTGGTAATATGGTATACCAACAGAGAAATGGTTCCGGTGGTAATAGAACAACAGAGAAACGATTCCGGTGGTTATACAGTAGACCAACAGAGGAATGGTTCCTAGTGGTAATACAGTAGACCAACAGAGAAAGGGTTCCGGTTATAATACAGTAGTCCAGCAGAGAAAAGGTTCCAGTGGTAATACAGTAGACCAGTAGATTAATGGGTTCCGGTGGTAATAGACCAACAGAGAAAGGGTTCCGGTGGTAATTAGTAGACCAACAAGAAAGGGTTCGACTGATATACAGTAGACCAACAGAGAAGGTTCCGGTGGTAATAACCAACAGAGAAAGGGTTTCCGGTGGTAATACAGTAGACAACAGAGAAGGGTTTCCGCTGGTAATACAGTAGACCAACAGAGAAAGGTTTCCGGTGGTAATACACCACAGAGAAAGGGGTTCCGTTTGTAATACAGTAGAACACAGAGAAAATGTTCCTGGTACTAACAGTAGACCAACAGAGAAAGGATTCGGTGGTAATATTACCAACAGAGAAAGTGGTTCCGGTGTATACAGTAGACCAACAGAGAAAGGGTTCCGTGGTAATACAGTAGCAACAACAGAGAAGGTTTCCGTGGTAATAGACCAACAGAGAAAGGTTCTGGTGGTAATATCCAACAGAAAAGGTTTCCGATGGTAATACAGTAGACCAACAGAGAAAGGGTTTCGGTGGTAAATGACCAACAGAGAAAGTGGTCTGGTGGTTATACAGTAGCCCAACAGAGAAAGTGTTCCGGTGGTAATACAGTAGACCAACAGAGAAAGGGTTGCACTGATTATACAGTAGACCAAAGAGAAGGGTTCCGGTGGTAATGAGTCCAACAGAGAAAGGTTCCGGTGGTAATAGACCAACAGAGAAATGGTTCTAGTGGTAATACAGTGGTCAAACAGAGAAAGGGTTTCAGTGGTAATAGACCAAAACGAAAGGGTTCGCTGATTATACAGTAGATCAACAGAGAAAGTGTTCCGGTGGTAATACAGTAGACCAACAGAGAAAGGATTCTGCGGTAGTACAGTAGACCAACGGAGAAAGGTCCGGTGGTAATTTACCAACAGAGAAAGGGTTCCGGTGGTAATACAGTAGACCAACAG
>NC_036846.1:17486506-17487734 GCF_002910315.2 Salvelinus sp. IW2-2015 | reverse complement strand
AATAGACCAAAAACGAAAGGGTTCCGGTGGTAATACAGTAGACCAACAGAGAAAGGGTTCTGCTGGTAATACAGTAGCCCAACAGAGAAAGAGTTTTGTTGGTAATGGACCAACAGAATAAGGGTTCCAGTGTTAATACAGTAGACCAACAGAGAAGGTGGTTTGGTGGTAATATACCAACAGAGAAAAGGTTCCGGTAGTAATACAGTAGACCAACAGAGAAAGTGTTCCACTGGTACTACAGTAGACCACCGGAGAAAGGGTTCCGGTGGTAATACAGTAGACCAACAGAGAATGGGTTCTGGTGTAATAGACCAACAGAGAAAGGGTTCCTTTGGTAATACAGTAGACCAACAGAGAATGGGTTCTGGTGTAATAGACCAACAGAGAAAGGGTTCCGGTGGTAATACAGTAGACCAACAGAGAATTTGTTCGGGTGATAATACAGTAGACCAACAGAGAAAGGGTTCCTATGGTAATACAGTAGACCAACAGAGAAAGGGATTCAGTGGTAATACAGTAAACCAACAGAGAAAGAGTTAGGTAATTCAGTAAACATAACAGAGAAAGGGTTCTGGGGTTATAGACCAACAGAGAAAGGGTTCCGCTGGTAATACAGTAGACCAACAGAGGAAGGGTCCGTTGGTAGTAGACCAACAGAGAAATGGTTCCGGTGGTAATACAGTAGACCAACAGAGATAGGGTTCCTCCTGTAAACAGTAGACCAACAGAGAAAGGGTTCCTGTGGTAATACTGTAGCTCAACAGAGAAAGGTTCCGTTGGTAATAGACCAACAGTGAAAGGGTTCCGGGTGGTCCATTCAGTAGACCAACAGAGAATGGGTTCTGTTGGTAATACAGTAGCCCGACAGAGAAAGGGTTCCGGTGGTAATAGACCAACAAATGAAGGGTTCCGCGTGGTAATCCCTAAACCAACGAGAACTGGTTCTGGTGTAATAGACCAACAGAGAAAGGGTTCCGGTGGTAATAACAGTAGAACAACAAGGAATGGGTTCTGGTGTAATAGACCAACAGGAGAAAGGGTTCCGGTGGTAATACAGTAGACCAACAGAGAATGGGTTCGGGGGATAATACAGTAGACCAACAGAGATAGGGTTCCTATGGTAATACAGAGTAGACCAACAGAAAAAGGGATTTGGTGGTAATACAGTAAACAAACAGAGAAGATTATGCTGGTAATACAGTAGCCCAAAAAGAGAAAGGTTCCA
>NC_036846.1:17444539-17485766 GCF_002910315.2 Salvelinus sp. IW2-2015 | reverse complement strand
GTGGTAATAGACCAACAGAGAAAGGGTTCCGGTGGTAATACAGTAGACCAACAGATAAGGTGGTATGGCGGTTAAACAGTAGACCAACAGAGAATGGGTTCTGTTGGTAATACAGTAAACAAACAGAGAAAGGGTTCCGATGGTAATAGACCAACAGGGAAAGGGTTCTGATGGTAATAGACCAACAGAGAAAGGGTTCCGGTGGTAATTCAGTAGACCAACWGAGAATGGGTTCTGTTGGTRATACAGTAGCCCAACAKGGAAAGGGTTCCGGTGGTAACAYAGTAAACAAACAGAGAAAGGGTTCCGGTGATAATAGACCAACAAATGAAGGGTTCCGGTGGTAATTACCTAGACCAACAGAGAAATGGTTCTGGTGKTAATAGACTAACAGAGAAAGTGTTCTTGTGGTAGTACAGTAGACCATCAGAGAAATGGTTCCGGTGGCAATAKACCAACAGAGAAAGGGTTCCGKTGGCAATAGACCAACAGAGAAAGGGTTCCGGTGGCAATAGACCAACAGAGACCAACAGATACTGTAGCCTGTTGTTGTAGCCACATATTTTCTACCAGACGTTTTCACGAGCCTCATACTTTTCATTTAATTTGATTATACAACGTAATCACCGATGGTTTAGTTGATGGGTTGTGTGGTCTGCATAATGATAAATGAGATTTCCCAAATTAACAGCGACCTGAAATAATCTGTTACAATAAGTGTATCATTATGAACTGGCACTGAATATTWGATTAGTCTTTTTGTTCCTCTACAGCAGTTTCAGGTCAAGACCTATTCTTACCATATCTATAAAGTACATCTTAATGTCCTCGACTTTCTTCCCCTCCACCCTCCCCCTCCCCTCCTCTGACCTGTAGCCCTGCAGGTAGTTCTGTCAGCAGGCAGAGACTGTCTGGTGGCGGGGGACTCGTGCTCCAGCGACGAGACCTGCAGCCCACGTCTGCGGACCCTGCGTCAGTGTGTAGCGGGCAATGGTAGCATGAAGCTKGGCCCCGGGGCCCGGAGCCAGTGCGCCAACGCCGTGTCGGCCCTGCTCTCCAGCCCCCTGCACGGTTGCCAGTGCAAGCGAGGCATGAAGAAGGAGAAGAACTGCCTCAGCATCTACTGGAGTCTCCATCAGTCTGTCATACACGGTGAGCAATTTAGCCAGGTGCTCAGTTATTTGTATTGGATGGGACAGCGGCCAAGTCCATTTATGTAACACAGGTTACAGATATAACTCTCTACCCAGAACATAATGTGGCTGATGCAGCTTAGTCATGATGCCTGGCAAACAGTCAGCTATCAGTCACTACACCTGGTGTCACTGTGGAACAATTGACTGAAGGTCCTTGGAGAGTTTTTTTTTTTTCTGTATTAACCTGCACGAGAGCTAGTAAACGACTACAGGAAATTAATAATGTGTGAATTAGGCTTGGCCATTATCCAGTGTCATGCCTTCTATACCGCTATACCGGGATATTCAGTAATACCAGCCCTGTTTTCAAACCCCATTAATACTCTGTAATCCGAAGGCTAGCAATGCCAACAACTACATGTAAAATCCCATAGAGAATGCTAACTAAATGTTAATGCGCACATTGGGAATATTTTGTACAGTTTCTGAYCTAAACTATACAAGTAACTCAAAAATGCGACCCACAGTTTGCTGCACGCACCAAATAAWTATTAGCCWGCAAGGCTCTTGATCYAGGAGGGGATTCTCTCCTGTTGGAAGAAGCTAACCACTTAGCTAGATAGCTAACTAGTTACTAARTTAGCAAGCCAAATGCACAACTGAAGAGCATTTAGCACATTTTAGACAGTTAACTTAATAGTTCTACGATATCCAGCTGGCAAACATTTAGTAGGGAATTCCATACTTTAATTAGATCACCTGGTGCATGCTGTACAACAGTGAGTGACTCACAAGGCTCCGGTCTCTAGTCTCAACCCCACGTGACTGGGGACTACCGTAAGCTTCATAATAATGACTGGTGAAATTAAGAACACAATGTTCTCTCTCTCCTATTGCACAAGTTGACTGCAGGTATTTATTTWAAAAAGTAGCTACAAATATTCAAATGTCCCCCCAAAAATTCTAATAAATAGTTTCAATGGTATTGATGGTATTGAAAAACCATCCCATGGCTTATTCCAAATACCCCGGTATACGGTATATACGGTATACCAACCAATCCTAGTGTGAATCCTGTTCATTAGCTCCAAAGGGATAATGTGTCATTACCGTGTCATGCAATGTGTCATTCCATATACTCTCAGGACTCAACCTGGTAGAGAGTTACCCTTATGAAGCCATGGAGAGAGACTACGACTACGTTCGTCTGGCCTCCATCACGGCTGGTAAGTACAGTGACCTCGGTTCGTTTTGATCTTACCTCAACCTTTTCACCATGAACCAAAGGATTAATGTTGAAAAGAACCCGTCTTGTATCGTTTAGGTCCCCTGGAAGGCAGCCTTAGGCATAGAATAGTCCACATTGTGTCCTGGAGGCATAGTTAAAAATGAAAGCATTTTCCAAGAGTCTGAACACAATTAGCAATATTACAAATTATATGTTTGTTTCAAAGACCCTCATTTACATCTGATTCATCATTTCATTTTGAAGAAGATATGTACAGAAGAACAATGAACCAGACCAATAGAGGAACTAGATTAGAAATTATTCATACCCCTTCACTTTTCCACATTTTGTTGTGTTACAGTCTGAATTGAAATTAGATTACATAATGACAAAGTGAAAACATGTTTTTAGAAATGATTGCAAATTTATTGAGAATGAAATACTGAAATATTACATTTACAGACGGTACCAGTCAAAAGTTTGGACACACCTATTCATTCCGGGGTTTTTCTTTATTTTTTACAATTTTCTACATTGCAGAATAATAGTGAAGACATCAAAACTATGAAACAACACATATGGAATAATGTAGTAACCAAAAAAGTGTTAAACAAATCAAAATCTATTTTATATTTGAGATTCTTCAAAGTAGCCACCCTTTGCCCTTTACCTTGGCATTCTCTCGACCAGCTTCATGAGGTTGTCACCTGGAATGTATTTAAATTAAACAGGTGTGCCTGTTAAAATTTCATTTGTGGAATTTCTTTCCTTCTTAATGTGTTTGAGCCAATCAGTTGTGTTGTGACAAAGTACTGGTGGTATACAGAAGATAGCCCTATTTGGTAAAAGACCAAGTCCATATTATGTTTTGCTCCCCTGAGGTAGAGTACCTAATGATAAGCTGTAGACCTCACTATCTACCTAGAGAKTTTTCATCTGTATTTTTTGTAGCTGTATAATTACAACCACAGACATCGGTCTGTGGCTGGAACTAAAACCGTGCTCAATGAGCTGTATAAGGCCATAAGCAAACAGGAAAACGCTTATCCAGAGGGGGAGCTCCTAGTGGCCGGGGACTTTAATGCAGGGAAACTTAAATCAGTTTTACCTGATTTCTATCAGCATGTTAAATGTGCAACCAGCGGGAAAAAGTTCTAGACCACCTTTACTACACACACAGAGATGCGTACAAAGCTCTCCCTCTCCCTCCATTTGGCAAATCTGACCATAATTCTATCCTCCTGATTCCTGCTTACAAGCCAAAATTAAAGCAGGAAGCACCAGTGACTCGGTCTATAAAAAAAGTGGTCAGATGAAGCAGATGCTAAACTACAGGACTGTTTTGCTATCACAGACTGGAACATGTCCCGGGATTCTTCCGATGGCATTGAGGAGTACACCACATCAGTCACTGGCTTTATCAATAAGTGCATCGAGGATGTTGTCCCCACTGTGACTGTATGTACATACCCCAACCAGAAGCCATGGATTACAGGCAACATTCCAACTGAGCTAAAGGGTAGAGCTGCCGCTTTCAAGGAGCGGGACTCTAACCCGGAAGCTGATAAGACATCCCGCTATGCCCTCCAACAAACCATCAAACAGGCAAAGAGTCAATACAGGACTAAGATCGAATCGTACTACACCGGTTCCGATGCTCGTCAGATATGGCAGGGTTTGCAAACTATTACAGACTACAAAGGGGAGCACAGCCGAGAGCTGCCCAGAGACACGAATCTACCAGACGAGCTAAATCACTTCTATGCTCGCTTCGTTGGCAAGTAACACTGAAACATGCATGAGAGCATCAGCTGTTCCAAAAGTCTGTGTGATCAGGCTCTCCACAGCTGATGTGAATAAAACCTTCAAACAGATTAACATTGATAAGGCCGCAGGGCCAGACGGATTACCAGGACGTGTACTTCGAGCATGCACTGACYAATTGGCAAGTGTCTTCACTGACATTTTCAACCTCTCCCTATCCAAGTCTGTAATACCAACATGTTTCAAGCATACTACCATAGTCCCTGTGCCCAAGAACACCAAAGTAACCTGCCTAAATGACTACCGACCCGTAGCGCCCACGTCTGTAACCATGAAATGCTTTGAAAGGCTGGTCATGGCTCACATCAACACCATTATCCCAGAAACCCTAGACCCACTCCAATTTGCATACYGCACGAACAGATTCACAGATGATGCAATCTCTATTGCACTCCACACTGCCCTTTCACACCTGGAYAAAAGGAACACCTATGTAAGAATGCTATTCATTGACTACAGATCAGAGTTCAACACCATAGTTCCCTCAAAGCTCATCACTAAGCTAAGGACCCTGGGATGAAACACCTCCCTCTGAAACTGGATTCTGGACTTCCGGACGGGCTGCCCCCAGGTGGTAAGGGTAGGTAACAACACATCCGCCATGCTGATCCTCAACACGGGGGCCCCTCAGGTGTGCGAGCTCAGGCCCCTCCTGTACTCCCTGTTCAACCATGACTGCACGGCCAGGCACGACTCCAACACGATCATTAAGTTTGCYGATGACACAACAGTGGTAGGCCTGATCACCGACAACGATGAGACAGCCTATAGGGAGGAGGTCAGAGACCTGACCATGTGGTGCAAAGATAACAACCTCTCCCTCAACGTGATCAAGACAAAGAAGATGATTGTGGACTACAGGAAAAGGAGGACCAAGCATGACCCCATTCTCATCGACGGGGCTGTAGTGGAGCAGGTTGAGAGCTTCAAGTTCCTTGGCGTCCACATCACCAACCAACTAAACTGGTCCAAGCACACCAAGACAGTCGTGAAGAGGGCACGACAAAGCCTGTCCCAGAGCACCAAGTCCAGGTCCAAGAAGCTCCTAAATAGCTTCTACCCCCAAGCCATAAGACTCCTGAACAGCTAATCAAATGGCTACCCAGACTATTTGCATTGCACAATCCCCCCCCCCTTCTCCTGGATCGCTGCTGCTACTCTCTGTTATTATCTATCCATAGTCACTTTAATATCTCTACCTACCTGTCACGTTCCTGACCTGTTTTCTGTTGTTTTGTATGTGTTAGTCGGTCAGGGCGTGAGTGTGGGTGGGCATTTCTATGTTATGTGTTTCTATGTTGGTAAATGGGTGACCTGATATGGTTCTCAATTAGAGGCAGGTGGTTTTCATCTCCTCTGATTGAGAACCATATTAAGGTAGGTGGTTTCACATTGTTTGTTTGTGGGTGATTGTCGCTGTGTCTGTGTTTATTTGCACCACACAGTACTGTCTCGTCTCGTTCGTTCCTGTTCATGCGTGCTTCGTTATATGTAGTTTGCATGKTCAGGTTAGTCTACGTTGTTTGTTTGTTATTTTGTAAATATTCAAGTATAGTTCGTGTCAGTGTTCGTCGTGTCTAATAAATTCATTCATGTCTACATACCTCGCTGCACATTGGTCATCTGATCCCTCTCTCCTCTCCTCGTCTGAGGAGGAGGACGACGTAGAATGTCGTTACACTACCTACMTACATGTACATATTACCTCAATTACCTCGACACCGCGGTGCCCCCGCACATTGACATTGACTCAGTACCGGTACCCCCTGTATGTAGCTCTGCTATTGTTATTTACTGCTGCTCTTTAATTATTTGTTATTCTTATCTCTTACTACTTTTRTTTTTGGTATTTTCTAAAAACTGCATTGTTGGTTATTAAGGGCTTGTAAGTAAACATTTCACTGTCTACACCTGTTGTATTGGGYGCATGTGACAAATACATTTTGATTTGATTTGATGTCAAGAACAGCTCAAATAAGCAAAGACAAATGACAGTCCATCATTACTTTAAGACATGAAGGTCAGTCAATCCGGAAAATGTCAATAACTTTGAAAGTTTCTTCAAGTGCAGTCGCAAACACCATCAAGCACGATGATGAAACTGGCTCTCATGAGGGTTGCCACAGGAAAGGAAGACCCAGAGTTACCTCTGCTGCAGAGGATAAATTCATTAGAGTTACCAGCCTCAGATTGCAGMCCAAATAAATGCTTCAAAGTAACAGACATCTCAACATCAACTGCGTGAATCAGGCCTTCATGGTCGCGTTGCTGCAAAGAAACCACTACTAAAGCACACCAATAAGAAGAAGAGACTTGTTTGGGCCAAGAAACACGAGCAATGGACATTAGACGGGTGTAAATCTGTCATTTGGTTTGATGAGTCCAAATTTGAGATTTTTGGTTCCAACTGCCATGTCTTTGTGAGACGCAGAGTAGGTGAACGGATGATCTCCGCATGTGTGGTTCCCACTGTGAAGCATGGAGGAGGAAGTGTGACACTGTCTATGATTTATTTAGAATTCAAGGCACACTTAAYCAGCATGGCTACCACAGCCTTCTGCAGCGATACTCCATCCTACCTGGTTTGCGCTTAGTAGGACTATCAATTGTTTTTCAACAGGACAATGACCTAACACATCTCCAGGCTGTGTAAGAGCTATTTGACCAAGGAGAGTGATGGAGTGCTGCATCAGATGACCTGTCCTCCCCAATCACCCGACCTCAACCCAATTGAGATGGTTTGGGATGAGTTGGACCGCAGAGTGAATGTCACATCCTGACCTTAGTTCCGTTTTTGTGTMTCTATTTTAGTTTGGTCAGGGCGTGAGTTAGGGTGGGCAGTCTATGTTCTTTTTTCTAGGTTGTTGTTTTTCTATGTGTTTGGCCTGGTGTGGTTCCYAATCAGARGMAGCTGTTTATCGTTGTCTCTGATTGGGAGCCATATTTAGGTAGCCTGTTTTCCATTGTGTGTTGTGGGTGATTGTTTCCTGTGTTAGTGTTTGTTTCACATTTCAGGACTGTTTCAGTTTTCGTTATCATTCACTTTGTTATTTTTGTATTTTGTCGTGTTCAGTTTTATTAAACTATCATGGACACTTAGCACGCTGCGTATTGGTCCGATTCTTCATACTCCTCGTCTGAAGAGGAGGAAAATCGTTACAGTGAAGGAAAAGCAGCCAACATGAAACGTGTGCGCTGGGAGTCGGGAAGCAAGATCAGGGAGTGAATAATTTAATAAATAAATGAAACAAAATACAAAACAAGAAACACGAACAACACACAGACAGGAAACTGAAAGAGAAACAATAACAACTGGCGAAGGAACCAAAGGGAGTGACATATTTATTTATTTATTTATTTATTTTACCGTTATTTTACCAGGTAAGTTGACTGAGAACACGTTCTCATTTGCAGCAACGACCTGGGGAATAGTTACAGGGGAGAGGAGGGGGATGAATGAGCCAATTGTAAACTGGGGATTATTAGGTGACCGTGATGGTTGAGGGCAACATATATAGGGAAGGTAATCAGGCACGTGCTGGTGTGCGCAATGATGGTGACAGGTGTGCGTCATAACAAGCAGCCTGTTGACCTAGAGGCCAGAGAGGGAGTATACGTGACACAACAAGTGCTCAGTRTATGTGGGAACTCATTCAAGACTGTTGGAAAAGCATTCCAGGTGAAGCTGGTTGAAAGAATGCCAAGAGTGTGCAAAGCTGTCATCAAGGCAAAGGGTGGCTTCTTTGAAGAATCTCAAATATAAAATAGATTTTGATTTGTTGAACACTTTTTTGGTTACTACATGATTCCATATGTAATATTTCATAGTGTTGACGTCTTTACTATTTTTCTGTAATGTAAAAAACAGTAAAAATTCTAGAAAAACCCTTGAAGGAGTAGGTGTGTCCAAACTTTTGACTGGTWCTGTAAGTAAATGCACCTTTGGCAGCGATTACAGCTGTGAGGCTTTCTGGGTAGGTCTTTAAGAACTTTTCACATCTTGATTGTGTAACATTTGCCCAGTATTCTTTTCAAAATACTTCAAGCTCTGTCAAATTGGTTGTTGATCATTGCTAGACAACGATTTTCAGGACCTGCCGTAGATTTAAATCAAAACTGTAACTCGGCCACTCAAACATTCACTGTGTTCTTGAGATGAGGTAGTCATTCAAAAATCATGTTAACCACTATTATTTCACACAGAGTGAGTCCATGCATCTTATTATGTGACTTGGTAAGCACATTTTTACTCCTGAACTTATTTAGAAATACCATAACGAAGGTGTCAAATACTTATTGACTCAAGACATTTCAGCGTTTAATTTTTAATTGATTTGTAAAAAATGAATAAAAACATGATTCCACTTTGACATTATAGGGTATTGTGTGTCGGCCAGTGACCCAAAAAATCTAAATTTAATCAATTTTAAGTTCACGCGGTATCACAACAAAATGTGGAAAAATTTCTGAAGGCACTGTATCACTGATAGGTGATATACCATTTACCCAAAAAGTATTTCTCTGTCTTTCTCTTGTTATTGTATGGTTCTCTGATCCCTCCTTCCCCTTCCGCCAATAGACTCCGAGGCTGGCATGGTGACGGTGAACCGCTGCCTGGATGCAGCCAAGGCGTGTAATGTCGACGACCTGTGCCAGAAGCTCCGCACAGAGTACGTATCTGCCTGCATCAAGCCCTCAGCAAAGTCTGGCCTCTGCAACAAGGCCAAGTGCAGCAAGGCCTTACGCCGGTTCTTTGATCGCATCCCTCCAGACTACACGCATGAGCTACTCTTCTGCCCCTGCACGGACACGGCGTGCGCAGAGCGACGCAGGCAGACCATAGTTCCCGGCTGCTCCTTCGAGGGCTCGGAAAAACCCAGCTGCCTGACACAGATGCGTATTTGCAAGGCTGACTATGTGTGCAGGTGAGTGAGACGCTCCAATAACACAACATACTGACTTATATCCTTTGGGACATAGAGCACAATGAGCTGCTACTGTACCACTTCTTTCTGTTCTTGGTCAAGTTGTGCCTCAGCTCGCTCCCAGAGAGGTAGATCTCTGCGAGCTCATCTATTCCAGTCTTGTACTCAGAGTGTAAGATGTTTAACAGTGCATCCCAAACATATCACTTTTAAAGAAAAACTGTAGTTGTTTGTATTATCTTGTGACCCACCAACTCAACCAAACAAAGACATTCTTTAGTCCTGACCCAGACAGTACCAGCTGTGACCAACCAGTGGGGCCATGACCCATTATTTGGGAACCACCCCTCTATCAACACACAAAACAGAACAAGCAAACCACTCAATCAACAAAATGGTTCAATATTCTACCCCCAAACCCCCTGGAGAGTGTGCTGCAATAACACATAAAATATTTAACACAGATAAAACATAAGATGGATTAGAGTTATCGCTCATTGCAATCGTTGGTCATGAACATTATTTTCACCACCCCTTTTACTGCTCTGGGGCTGAACTAATGATTCTGGCTTGTGGAATGAAACAAATCAAATAAACCAATGCCCCTCACTGCAGTTTGCCACATAGCCTTAAACATACGAGTGTTGTACCAAATCTATAGCACATGGAGATAGCGAAACCCTCTCTTCCTCCAGTGAAAACCATTCAATTAAACATGCTATCTTTACGGTATGCCATCATTGTAATTGGTGTCCGGCCCTTTCTCACTGCTAAACAGTGCTAGTTGTATTGGCTCTGTATAGGTCCCGCCTGGCTCAGTTCCAGTACGACTGCCAACCAGCCGAGTCATCTGCCAACGGTTGCAAGCAGGGGAACTATGGAGCCTGTCTACTCGCCTACACAGGCCTGATAGGTGGGTACAGAGATGGAGAGAGCGAATGTGAAACGGATGGGAGAAAGCCGAACATGTGGAGGAGAGGGTAAATCGATGAATAAAGAACAGGAGAAAGAGAAAATTAAGTGTTTAACATACAGAATGTGAGTGGAGAAAATGTAGCTAGCCTACAGTGTACTGAAATGGAGAAAACAGTTAGATACTGGGGAAATGAGGAGTGAGGGAAGGATAGAAAAGGTAAACTAATGAATAAAGAACAGGAGAAAGAGTGAAAGGAAATGATTACTTTGGAGGGGAAATGAAAGTTGCTATTTAAAGGAGCTACATGTAACAATTTAGCAATAATTCAGATTCCCTTGTGGTTTTCAAAGTATATCTTAGAAATAGCATAAATAGCTTATGCACTGCTTTCTGACCTTATCATAACCCAAATTACATCTGCTGCATGGGCGTAAGGTAATGTTATGTTGTTTATGTTTGCAACCTTACGAACGAGAACCAATCATGAAACAGGAAGATGCTGATGCATGTACCTACACGGAAACTATTTGCTATTTGCAGGTGGAAATGCTAGATGTACCTTCTTTAATACTGTAGGCCTATAATGAATGAGTATGAGTAGGATTTGAGTAGATCTTATTTGTGGAGGTTTAAAGCAGTACARATGTAGGATCTTAATTTGAACCGTATTGTCGTAGAAAAACAATCCTGCAGCAACAGGATTTCAAAGTTTAGTCCATAACGTTGCTTGATCAGTGATTAGGCTATTAGCTTTGTTTTATGCACTCGCTCAAAGAACGTCCATTTCTTTTTCATGCTCTTCAAAAGAGCACAAAGCGACCTAATGCATTTCAAGAGCTTCCTATGGTGCCCTTCAGCACAAACAAACACTTGGCATTTTCATTCCTGGCCTGTATTTATTAAGCACTTGAAAACTTTCCACTCCATTTCAGAACTTGGGAGAGAAATGGCACAACAAACACTTCTAAACCTTTTCAAAGGAAGCACAAATTGAAGCATCTTTGACTTCATAAAAACAAGAAACAGATAACTGTCAAGAATTACCCTCAACACACTTGCATTTCTGCTAATTTCTTGAACAGTATTCCACCTTACATTGTGCGAGTGAACTGTGAATTGCAAATACTGTTCATAAATGTTTTAGTTTGTATAACATTGTAAAAACAGTCTTGTAACAATCGGTCTTTGGAGGGAATAAATATTTGATACTGAACTGAGCACACATTGTTTCTACAGGCAGCTCGATAACTCCCAACTATGTGGATAACTCCACGTCTAGCGTGGCCCCATGGTGCTCCTGCTCTGCCAGTGGGAACCAGAGAGAAGAGTGCTCCGACTTCCTGGAATACTTCACCGACAACGTCTGTCTCAGTGAGTGGCTCCCAATGGCTCCTAATCCATCAAGTCATCACTGAAAGCAGTCTCCAGTGACTTAGGCTGGAGGTTCCATAGGGCTCTGGTCAAAAGTAGTGCACTATATAGGGAGTAGGGTTTAATATGGGATGCAGCCTTAGTGTAGGGTTGTATTCACTAGGCATGAAATGAAGGAAAACAGCCCAAGGTACTATCTGAACTTTTGGAAATATTTTGAAACATTTTGCTACGGTGTTCCCAAACATGAACATGTTTGCAAGGTTTAGACTGGGGAAGAACAAGAGCAACATCATCTTGTATCTCAAAAAAGCGCTATTTCTATAAAGTATTGTTCCTTATGTTCTAATGGTACATGATATGGGGCGGTTTGGAGGAAGGTAGTGATCACTTACAGTTGAATAGCCATCGTGATTGTTAGTGTGAATGTGTGACATCTGCAGCATGTTTTAGAGGATAAAGCAGAACTCCATGAGTTCTGGGGATTTTGCCTGTCAGTGTTTTGTCATGTCTCATGTGCGGTAGCCTACACTCTTAGAAAAAAGCGTTCCAAATGGTTCCTCGGCTGTCCCCATAAGGAGAACCCTTTTTGGTCCCAGGTAGAACYGTTTTTGGATCGAGGTAGAACTATTTTGGGTTCCATGTAGAACCCTCTGGGGAAAGGGTTCTACATAGAACCAAAAGTGTTAGGTTCTAGATAGAAAAATAGGTGCTAACTATGYACTGGTAAATGTATTTACTATACTTGATTTAGATTTTTGCTTAGATGTATTTTCTCTCTGAGGAATGATTCATCCAACACTATGGTTTTCTATTACAATAATTGGTCTGCACAACAATGCCTTTGGAATTATTCAACTWGTTTTTTTCTTGATGATGGAAATAAGGGACGATGTTACTCCTTGTTGAACCTAGCCTATTTTCATTGATGAATACCTGCTGTATCCTTGGTAATTACACCTGGGTGTTCACAGTGCCTTCCCTGAGTGAAAAGGAAATAGGTTATCCCTGTGATTCTAAAGTAATCACTTATTTMTGAATTCACCCTCTCCGTCTTAACGGCTTGTGCATTTATTCCTGTTTTAACAGTTGATGTAAATATTGGCATAGAAGACTCAACCTTAACCCATAATGGCACAGTAATAATTGCGTTATTACATGTAATAAGTGTAATATCACCTCACATGATGGGAGACAAGCTAGTTCCACCTTCTGATGGTTTACAGAGAGGGAAACAAGGATGAAAGACAATATGGTGCTTGTGCGATATGTTTATGATCCCTTATAGAAGATGTAGAGTGCTTTCAACCACATGAACCAGACTTTCAGCTTTATTTCAGGAGCATCATGCGTCAGCACCGTGACTCAGTACACACATTTCCCTGGGATTTTTTCTCTCTCACCCTAATGGTCTTCCATCTCTATTCCAATTTTGCTTATGCCCTTTCTATGTAGTGAATACTTAATTGTCCTTATTATTGACTTTGCTACAGTGTTTTTCATCTGACCTGTTTAAACAGACAGGGGCTATCTTCCTCCCGGAGAGCGCAAGGTAGATCTGGTTTCCACCTGATAGTATGGGCACAAAGTCTAAATTTGCTTTTTGGTCTTCATTTAAGGTTAGAGAGAGACATAAGGTTTGAAGCATGGATAAGGTTATGGTTAAGGTTAGGTTTAAAATGAAATTGTAGAAATAGGCAGGCTTTATGACTTTGTGGCTGTGGTAAACAGTGACGACCAGTAACTCTAAAGCCATCTCCTCTCCTCTCCTCTCCTCTCCTCTCCTCTCCTCTCCTCTCCTTGGTGGCCTCTTCGTCTCCTCTCCTTGGTGGCCTCTCCTTTCCTCGCTTCGCCTCTCCTCTCTTCTCCTCATGACCTCCTCTCCTCAGTGGCCTCTCCTCTCCTTGGTGGCCTCTTCTCTCCATGACAAAAAAGGACACAGAGCGAGGTTCCAGTCTTGTTTGGCCAATGCCACTCGTCTGTGAGTTAATGAGAGGATGTGGAGAGGCAGGTGCAGTTGGGGAAACCTGAAGAGAATACTGAGTATTCGCCTTTTCTTCTCCACCGAGCAAATCCAAACTTGCCCGAGCCAAGCCGCTCAGGCAGAATGCAGAATGGGTCCTGACTGTGCAGTAACTGAATGTRGGCGTGATTGGAAATTGATGAAGACGTGTCAGGTCCATTTCGGGAGCCTTGAGTCAAATTGTCTCTTCTCAAACTGTGCCTGTTGTCATCTTGTTAAACAGGGAATGCCCTCCTGGCATTTGGGAGCGGGACAGATATGGCGCCCACTCCCAGTCTATCGGGACTGCTCAGCCCTGCCGCAGGCAGAGAGAATCATGCCACCACCCCTCTGCCTGCTACCGTGGAGACCACACGGAATGTTCCGGACCCAATTATACCAACACAGGTGTGGTGATTGTTTCATCAGGGTCAGAGCTAGAATGGGAGAAAATAGATACTTGTTCAGTTGTTTGTACAGTATAAAAAAAAGAAGATTTGCCAAGAGTTGAAACCTTTGCCAGTTAAGTTCAGGGAGGTTACAGTTGCATATTTACAGTACTCCCACCCGATCACCTTTAACCTTTGAAATTTGAATCAGAATGATGTCTTAGATTTGGCCCTCGACAGTGAATAATACATCCCTAGTTTTGTTCTGTTCTGTTTCAGGCTAACCATGTGGGCTTCAATGTTTTTTGGTCAACATTGATTTCTCTTTCTCACCCTTAGGCCAGCGGAAATGACCGACTGTGGGGAGATTCTACCCTCCCATTGGATGGGCTCCCAAACTCTGCCCCCGCACTTGGCCTTCTGGCTCCAACGGCCTTTACCGGCCTTGTGCTCCTACCTTTGCTCTTATATGGACACTAAAGGAGGAAGCACTGCCAAGGACCACCCATAGAGCAGATGGGATGATTTGTTGACAAATTCTAGAGAAATTTGACTCTTTGGCCAATAGGCTTCTCCTCCTCCGAAACATGTACAGCATAGTCGTTTTTATATTTTTGTGTCTTAGTGGTTCAACTGCATCTGCGAGCCCTTTAAGTGTACAGAGAGGGACTGAGACAGATTGAAACCAATCTGTACACTGTACATTGTTATCGCTTCAAGTCAAGATAAAAGTACTTTTTATGTGGACTAACCTACCATCCAGCTATCCAAGCACATCCATTGTTTTCAAGAGTGAATTTAAAAAGCACCATTGGAAACTACGCAGTTATTCTTTAAGATCTATATATAAATGGAAAGCTCTTACCTAAAATGTTGTCAATGAACAGCGAACTTTGTCTYTATTTGGTACTCAACTGCACAAACTGATTGGAAAAGACCCTTGAGGATATAAGTGCTTTAATACCGTTCGCTTTGACTTGACTGAAGGAGGAACATTATTTCTAATCAATACTGGAATGGTAGAGATGGACAATGGAGCTATGGCTTATTCAGCCATTCTGGACAAATTCCCTGACTCAGATCATTCCGAGTGCTGTCGGCTGCAAGAGATGTGGACACCTCAGAATACCTGGACCTAATGATTATCATGCCCGCAGTGAAGATTGGGCTCTTTGTCTACTGCCAGTTCATTTGTTCTCGCTAATGATTAGCTAAGTGTTCATTATAAAACACTTTCTTCTCCTTTGTTGAAAKGAAGTTATGAGTAAACAGATTCTCTTTATGTGTACAGTACCATTGTTCTGCGTTTGTGTGGAAGCACTGCCCTCTGTTCCTCATTGTGTAGATGGACATTGTTTTAAAGGGTGTCGGAATCGGTGTGCCATATAGGAAGAAGGACTTGTGTCTCAACATTTCGGGCAAAATTTGACCCTTTTCACACTACTGAGCCTAGCCAAGAGAAGCCGAGCTGTACTGTGCTGGCCTCTTAACGCAGCCACCATAGTTGCTGAAACCATGCTGGAATGCACAATGTGAAAAGAAAATGCCAGAGCCAATAGCAGAGTACAGTTTGGGTCAGCACAATAGTGTGAAACATGGTATATGTTACCTGTTCATAATAAAAGATGGTCATGAATGATGTTATCGGGAGGACGGAAATTTTCCAATGTCATAGGAATCATTTGAATTGCTGCCAATAAAAGCTGTCAGAAAATCCAATGCTTCTCTCTTTCCTAATATACAGTAAATGTCCTGTTCAGTGATTGGACAATAAACATCCTTATCAGTTCTTCAAAAAAGCAATTAGATTATAACATTTCAAGCAGATTTCTATCCCATAGAGCTTTTGCTGAGTACAGTAATATGTGTATTTGTTTGTTCGAATATTAATTGGACCATAGGGGTATGGGTTGGACGCAATTAACGGCTTGATTAATTAAAGTTGAAAAGTTGAGGCTTATCAGGCACAGTATACGCAAAGAACACTAATGACAACTCTAAGTATTCTGCACATTTCAATAATGGAAGAGAAGGATGCCTTGGAGAGCGCCATGATTAGAAAATAAACAGAGAAGTAGCTGTGAGGTAGAATCAGTCAGGTGAATCCAAGCCGTTTCACTCTCAAAAACAGCCAGCTCTTCTATGAAAAATTATTTGGAAACCAGGGAGTGGGATGGCAGTGTGTATTACTACTGTAAGCAAGGGCTCTATCCATATCACGGAAATTCAGCGTTACAGCGTGATTGAAATTTAAATGCAATCCCACTCATCGCTAATGGAGTGGTGAGCACGCTCCGGCACTCCACATCCTTTTAAACCGCTCCGCGCTCACATGAAAAGAAACTGCTGCTCCGAATTCGCTCCATTCATTAAAATCACAATTTAACCAACACCCATCTATTTTTGTGACTAGCTGGAACTACCATTTCGTTTTGGATTTCTGAAACAAAACCATATGATATGAATCAAAAGTATTTTAATAAACATGAAAAGGTGAATGTAAGAAGCACTCATAATTTCATGTCATAATAAACAGCATATTAACACTCTAAATAGGTCAGGAACCAGACAAGGTGCCTATTATTTCAATTATTTCAAGGCTATGGCCTACAAAGAAATACATTCTGAAGCATTTGCGAGTGTGACACTAGGCTGTTAATCTAAAGGAAGTTTGTTCTGAAGTGTCTATTCTATATCTGAGAGATATAAGAAAGATCAGGAAACATATACTGTGTATATTTTATTTACATGTATTTAACCCCTTATTTCTGTCACTAAACAGTCTCCATATATACTTCCATAATTTCGACTGGTACCGGGGGACCGTTAGACGTGTGTAGAGCAAAACAACCAACATATACGTGTTTGTGAGAGTCTCACCTTTACACAGAGGGGACAWATTTGTGTGTAGCCCAAACTGTTCGGATGCTAGAGACGGAAGTTGGCAGATCGCCTGTACCAACTTCAAATGAGTCGTAGAGCAAAACGGAGAACACCATCGTGTTCGTGAGAGTCTCATCTTTCCGTAGAAGGGTTATAATAGTTTGAAGGCCAAACCGTTCGGACGCTGTAGATGATTTTGTGTGAAGACCGATTTTTGGGATGTCTCATGGTCTGAATCACATTTCACCGCAGATGCGGAAGTTGTCACATCTGCTCCTGCCACACCCCCTARTGGACATCCATTGTCTCCTTGACCTGCAGCCATTCCCCTAGTTCTCCCTCTGTGTGTGATTGTGTGGTTGGAGACAGGTGTGCTGGAGTCAGAGCAGTTCCCCACCAGCTGCAACCCGTTCCATAATCAAGACCAGTCCTGCCACTTCCACTCTGCCAGATCGTAATCTCCGTTCAGTCAGTCATGCTTCTACCTATTTGTTATTAGTTAAGATCCTGTGTCCTGCTGTGCTTGTTTCCTTGCCTGACACTGTTTCTCCTCTCACTACAGTCTTGCTGCTCTGACTCTCATTCCTGTCTCCTGTTCCACATCTCACCATCACTCCCTTGGATTCCCCTCCGGACCTGTTTACCCTGTCCCAACACAGCTCACTCCAACCTCAGCCTCCACATCTGGTTTCCTACAACTCATCTGAACTTCCCTGGATCCGCACTTCATCTCTCCCTGTTACAATAAATATCTTGGTTCATTCATCCCTGTTTTCTGGTCTGAGTCTGCTCTTGGGTTCCCCTGTGCTGCTCCGCCTAACAGAAGTGTTACATAGGCGGATTTGGTGGATTGAGACCTATCCAATGCAAAGAAAACAGATATCTCTAATTTAAATGGACAGATTTTTATGTTTTTGAATTATTATTATACTAATTAGATTTCCACGGGGGCGCGGACATCAACTCAACCATAGGGAGTTCAACATTTGATTGTATTAAATCATTATAGTCAATAAATTGTGCATATAGGCTGTGACTTAGAATTAAATACAAATGAAACAAAAAATGCCTTATTAGGCTCAGTCTACAGTGCCTTTGAATTAATTTGTAGAAAAACGAGTTTGACCAGAGTCTGTGGCTTGAAGCTCATGCGATGGTGTCTAGAGAGCAGGCCGGCAGCTGAGAATATCCTCTCTATGCTTGCAGAGCCACTGGGGATGCTAAACACTTAAAGGTATAACCCTATCAAAATGGAAAGCTCCTTGAAAGTGGGAATAAAGGGAAAGGGAAGGGGATACCTAGTCAGTTGTGTCAGTTGTCAACTGAATGCATTCAACTGAAATGTGTCTTCCACATTTAACCCAACCCCTCTGAATCAGCTGCCTTAATCGTCACCCACGTCATCGGTGCCCGGGGAACAGTGTGCCTTGCTCAGGGATGTCAAGCCTATTGGGCCAAAATCAATTATGGCCTATTTTATAGATAATAGAACAAAAATGAACTACATTTTTAAGAGATCTGATTTTTTATTTATAAATACAGTGATGAACTTAGTTAGCTACCAACCTSGTTCCTTTCTGTTAGCATGTGCATGAAGTAAGTACACCATCATGCTATTTCGCAAACTCCGTGACAGTAGCTGAAGCAAGGGGCTATAGCGGCACACAAGTACACTACAAATGCATGCTGGGTCGGGCATGCCCTGAGCTCGTGAAGTGAGCGCTACTGGAGCGAAATTGGAGCTGGCGAGAAGGCCGACACGCTCCAGTCCTCGCTCTGCTCTAGTTCCGCTCACATACTCTGTTGGAGACTGCATTCACAGTTAACGCTGCATACAAGGGTTCTTCCTTTAAAAGTTACGAGCTTATGCCGCAACCGTTAGTTGTAGATGGTGGCATTCTGTCATTGCACCACACTATCACAAGGGGGAGTTAGAGCGCTGATCTATCGATAGTATAAACTGTGGCACAAATTGACTATCTTTTTGTAAATTAATTGAGGAATTTTAAGAGTCTCTCTTCTCTGGCACTGGAGTCCTGCATCAGGCAACAACAACAAAAACTGTCGGCGGTCCTGGAGTTTTAAGAGAGAACTTGTGTAAATACAATGGGGGAATTACACTTGACATGTGGACTGACGATTTTCGAAAAATAGGCATGGTGGGCTTTTGGTTTCTCTCCCTCTAAAAACAGAAATAAATCATTCTAAATAACGAACTGCCTTTATTTACAAATTAGTAAGAATGTCTCACCCCATGTTCAAGAATGGCATTTTTCCCCTTTATTAAGATTACAACCACTCACTTTTGGTTATTTGAAAACGAAATMATCTCCAACATATTGTTATTTTTTAAACAAGCCATAGAAAGTTGGTTGCAAATTCAGTTGATCCACCAAAAAAGACAGAACAAATAATACAACAAATATTGTGGTTAAACTCAAATATACTAATTGATTAAAAAAAACATCATCAATTGGAACCTTTATCAAGTGGAAGGAGGAAAAAGTAAGGAACTTGTCTGTCGGCCCTGAATTAAAGACCAAAATTGGTTTAAGAAAATTGTGATAAATAAAAATATATACCAGTTTCATTTTAGGACCAAAAAATTGACAGCTGTGCCATATAGATTGCAAAATGGTTGGGAAGAGATTTCGATGTACCGATTCCATGGCACATGGTTTATGAATTGACACGCAATGTTCCGTTTATTATAACCTACTGCAGGCCAAAAACCTATGGGTTTAACCTTCTGAATGAATGATTATATTGAAGATAGAAGCCGCCTGTCACGATCGTCTTGCGGTGAGAGAGAGGACCAAGGCGCAGCGTGTGAAAAATACATCTTCTCTTTATTTAGAAGAAGAACAAACGAAACAAAACAACAAATAGACGAACGTGAAGCTATAAACGACTAAGTGCAAAACATGCAACATACACATAGACAATTACCCACAAAACCCAAATGCCTATGACTGCCTTAAATATGGCTCTCAATCAGAGACAATAAACCACAGCTGCCTCTAATTGAGAACCAATCTAGGCAGCCATAGACATACAAACACCTAGACAAGACACTGACCTATTAAACGTACAAACYCCTAGACAAACCAAAACACATACATTCCCCATGTCACACCCTGACCTAACTAAAATAATAATGAAAACAAAGATAACTAAGGCCAGGGTGTGACACCGCCTCTTAATGAGTTCCGAGAGCCGATCTGTTATCCAACAATTATKAATATTATTAACCCTGCAGTATAATTATATAAAAGCCCCTTAGATATTCTGTGTTTTTATCTACAGTAGTGATGGACAGCAGGAGGCATTTTGTTTTCACAAGAGTAGCAGGCTGTGAATTCTGCAAACAACATTTCCAGGATGGGCTATTAGCAGGACAATAGACTCTTCAACCTTTACAAAAGGATAATCTGATAGCTCGGCTACTGTAGGAGTGAAAAAAAAATCCCCCCAACTTGCAATGTATTAAGTACTCTAAAGTTTTACATTTCTAACTCCAAACCTCATGCAACCGCAAATGTCGGATCAAGCATATACTGTAGAGTATTTATGCTTTCATTAATAAAATAAYGATAAAAATACTCTTTCAAAATGCAGATGTTTATTTCAACTATCAGCAGGATAATAGGGAATACATATCACTGAATGACAGAGCATGGGGACTGGTCTTGATAAATCAATCAGATTTTTATTTGGAAATGTTAGGATTATTTTGCTCTTCATTTGCAGTCACTTAGTAGCTTAGGCCTACTCCCGACCGCTCCCGCTGTACAGCGCCATATTTTCTTAACTGAAACCCTTAATTAAATCGCTTTAGCCGTGATTGTAAAATGAATCATCTGATGCATTGTTCCAGAGCCAGGTGGTATTGGCAGAGAGTCACTCGTCATCGGTGGAGAGTCAGGTGGCATTGGCAGAGAATGACGYGTTGAAGAAGGCGAGGAACGAGATGTTGTCTCAATTGGAAATGACCTTAATTACTCTTCTATCGCTCAATCTGTAACGCTTCAGCAATCCAGATTGGATAGAGCCCTAAATCAAGGATACCTTGTTTACGTCAATGTGAGATTGTGGCAAGGGTATCAGTGGTTAAACCACTCTCAAGAGGTGACTCCAAAAGACAGTACTACAGGGAAAACCCCTGTTTGCATTTGTAGGCCTACTTTGTTGATGTGAAACAGATTGTAGCAATCAATATGAATACTCAGTTGGAGTGGTTCGGATGATTTCCAGTGAGAGGGATGTATTGGCTTGGTGCGACTGTATACTCAAATCATCACATAGCACGACTGATGGCTTTTAATTTAACATTCTGTGAGAAAAACATGGAACAGGTCCACAAGTCTTACCTCGAATGACCTGGCTACAATTGTATTCAATGGATTTTGTATCCCAGAAAAGAGATCTCTCTCTCTCCAAAAAAGAATTACACTGACCTTTCATTGTGGTGTATCATGCCATGAGGCCATAACACACCACAAAATAGAACAATGGTGTGGCTATGATTCTGAATGCGGCTGATAGTAATATTGGAAGTGTGGTGTTGAGAGGATATCAGCGCTGCCAGGTTTGTTTCACCGTACACCACTGGACTTGGCTGCACTCCCAGGTATGCGTCGGCATTTCTTTCACTATCCTCTCTGACAATGCTTTTGATTAGCCCAAGAAAACATGTATGGTGTGATAAGGAATGAAGAAAGCCCACAACATCAGAGGGAATATAAAAAKAACATTTATAATTTTTATGATGAGTCTAGGCCTCAATTTTTTTTTTTACTGAGCAGAAAATTGCTTTTGACATTTAAAGACTACAGAAGTAATAGCCGTCCTCTGAGAATGGGAATAGGCTATTTCCCATTTATTTTTGTGGATCCGTTTTACTTTCGGCTTCCGTTGCAAACACAAATGCACAAAAACGTCAGGGGAGGAGGAGATAAGAGTAGTCTTTGAACCCAGAGAGCTTACTGAAGGAGCTACCATAGAACCAACATAAAAACTTGGTTGGAAGTCGCCGAAAGTAGACTTTTACTTTAAAATAAAAGAATCAATTCATATTGCCATTGAAATTGCTTAATATTCATTGGGATATACAAGTGTAAACACATATCAAATGTATGCTTGCTTTTTTTAAATATAATTTGATAGACATTACTCATCCCAAAATTCCCAAACCAGAATATGTAGTTTTGTGTAGCCAAGAATCCTATGAAACATTCACTGTATCATATTTCTCTTGTCCAATATGGATTTTTTTTTTTTAAAGAGTTACCTGAAATACAACAATATGGGCAGAGTTTAATTAATTGGATAGCTGCAAAACTGCAATCAAAGTCTGTTGGGGGGTTACGAACTTCACAAGTAATTGAAATGGTTATGCTATCTCCCATGTAAAAGCTCCAAAGTAATGTGCAATTACTGGACATTTCATGGTAGGACTTCAGTTATGGATTGATGTTGCTACACATGGAGCCCTCAATTACTTATTACCAGACAGTGCAGAGACACTGCTCTGGCCTCCCTTTAAGATGGGTCTAATATTTCATGATATAGGTACCACATGGTGATGACATAACCCTCTGCAAGAAGATACAACCTATATACTGTACTCTACAGGATGAGTGAATATTGCCACAGCACTTGTTTTAGCCCAACAGTGATGAAACTCAGTGGCAGCTAGTGACCTACACATTTCCAGAGGATGATGGGATGAAAAATATTTTGAAGAATAATAAAGCTAATGGGGTCGCAATCTTTCATGTTCCAAGCCATCCTCTTTCAATCTTTCATGTTCCAAGCCATCCTCTTTCAATCTTTCATGTTCCAAGCAGCCATCTAGAATTACAAATAAGAATACAAAATTGAAGACTGACATCATAAACAGCTAGGTGAAAGAAAATAACAGTAATTATTTGTACTTGACTTTTTCCCTCTGCCATTCCCTTGCTTCCAATATACATGTATTCCCCCCAAAAGCTGCAGGGACCTTTGGGACTATCAGTTGGGCCAATGCCCGATTCACCTCAATTTCTACCCAATGACGGTTTCGAATTCAGACACCATCAATGGAAACAATCAAGTATTGCCCTGGGAGTCTTGCAACCCTTTGCCATTTATTGCAGAGTCCCGAGTTCACCTGCAAATATCTACCCAGGGTTTTTTACAAATCATATTTTTGTATTCCAAGGAGTTGCTTGCTTTTTCCATTACCTTCTAAAGCCCGCCTTTGCAAAGGAGAATTGGGATCGATTTGGCCCAGCTCATTGCTGTAAACACTGCAACAAAGTAGAGCCTGTGTTCATGAAACATGTCAACTTAATTTTCTCTGAGCTCTACTCTCCTGAGTAATGAGTTGTTTKTAGCCATTTTATGAGTTCAACCCCTAACAATGAAACACAGAGGTAAACCCCATTGCTTGCCTTCTCTAAAGTCTGTGACAAATKCTCACATCAACTTAGTATTTACTCTCAATTTGTAAATTGGGGAAAGGTAATACTATATTGACCTTGTACGTTCACAAAAAAACACATTCAAAACCATGCCCCTGTATTCATTGTCGTCCATTGAGATGGGTGACTGTTTGCTTTGCACAGTTTATGAAATTTCCGTCATACWCTCAAATAACTAATTGAACTTCATTGAGATGGTGTGAGTTTTATGTGTTTTGCRCAGCTTTCATCATAAATTATGATAACTATTTTCTCTAGTTGTCTAAGGGGACACCCAGAGTAAAGCTGTGCCTTTGTGTTTGAGCTTTATTTGGTTGAAAATGTAATCCACATACTGTAGCCTGTTTGCACAGTTTGGCTTTAATCAGTCCAACTCAGTGTTAATAATCTGTCTGAAGGGCATTGCTGTGTTYCCCAAGCAGGAGCTTCATCTTTGCTCTAGCTCAGTCCTCAACACTGRCTGGGTTGAGGCTAATGCAAACCTGTCACTGCACTGCACAGTCTGGAACAATCAACTAGCATTCAATGACATTTGAAACTAAGTATTTTTGGAACATCAGCCTACTGTAGTCGACCTGGGTCACATGCATGTCAAACGTGTTCAAATATTTGTGCTGAGCTTGATTTGGTTTTGTCACGGATCCCTCCGGAACTTTCATTACGCACACCTGTCCCCTATTCCCACTGATTGTATTTGTATAAATGTGCCCTTTGTTCACCATTGGGCTGTCGATTATTGTTACAATGTCCGTTGGTCGTGTGAGTACCTGTGCCTTGTTGTTTTGGCTTTTGTGCCATTGTGGAGTACGCAGATGATTACGGGTCTCGTCCCGTGTGATAATCATTGTGCGCTTGTGTTATTTATTCAAGGTACTACTCGCTCTTTTGTTTGGTTTTCAACCCTGTGTTTTTGTTACGTGTTTGTTTGGTCTTCGTCCCCATGCCTTTACACGGCATGCCGTAATTTGGGCTAAATAAAAAATCCTATTACGCATTCCTGCGCCTGTCTCCCGAATCATTCATACCAACGTGACAGAATAATCGACCATTAAGGGAGACAGCTGGAATGACCCATCCGACGATGCTGCGATTGGTCCGTCCGGCGCGGCTGCAACTTCTGCAGCTGCAACTAGCCTGTCCGATGCAGCGCCACTGCTACTGGTCCGTCCGACACCGCAGCAACTTCGGCAGCTGCATCGGTCCTGATCTACCCGCACTGCATTCCTGTGATCGTCCTCGAGGCCGGTGTCGTTGCGCTGCTGGTGCAGCGCATCAGGGGGAAGGGGGTACTGTCACGGATCCCTCCGGAACTTTCATTTCGCACACCTGTCCCCTATTCCCACTGATTRGTACTTGTATAAGTTGTTCCCTTTGGTTTCCATGGTCTTGGCGATTATTGCTACAATGTCTGTTGGTGCGTGTGAGTATCTGTGTTGTGTGTTTTGGGCTTTCAAGCCCTTATGGATTGCGCAGATGATTACGGGCCTCGTCCCGTGTGTTAATCATTGTGCGCGCGTGTGTATTTAGGTACTCCTCGCTCTTTTGTTTGGGTTTCAACCCTGTGTTTTTGTTACGTGTTTGTTTGGTCTTCGTCCCCGTGCCTTTACACGGSACGTTGTAATTTGGGCTTAACCCCTATTACGCATTCCTGCGCCTGTCTCCCGATCCTTCATGCCAACGTGACAGGTTTGCCCGATGTAATGGAACCAATGGAAGAGTCCCCAAAGTACGAACTCCAAGATAAGTCAAGCTCATCTCAAATACATTCAAGTATTTCAGATAGGGCCAGGTCTTACCCAAATCTAGCGTCATTCAGTGATATAGGTGTTCTACAATAACATTTTCAGAGATTGTATTYAATACAAGTGCATGTCAGTGGAAGACTATGAAATGTAGGGTATGTGAAATAATCAATCTTTCTGTGCTCCCCCATGTATAGCAATAAAATCCGTCATTCATGAATAACAGCTGTCTGTATGTGTGTGTGTGTGTGTCTTGCAGACCAGATCTCCATGTTTGTGTGTGTTTGTGGCTGTCTCCTGTCTCCTGTCTCCCAGCTGGCTTTCTGTGGGAAGTTGAAAAGTCACACACAGGTTACAGTGGGGGTTCAGCAAATGGGTCAGAGTGGCTCCATATGAGCACATGCTTGTGTGTGTGTCCGGCAGTGGGTGTGTATGCACGTGCATATCTTGTGTTTATCAATCTCTCTCCCCTCTCTCTCTCTCTGTGTGTGTGTGTGTGTGTGTGTGTGTGTGTGTGTGTGTGTGTGTGCTTGCTTGCGTGCATGCATGCGTTTGTGTGTGGTGCTCTTATCACAGCGGCCAGCGGCTGCAGTGTGGCACATGCACTTATGTCCCTGAACAGAGAGGAGTCATGGGGGGATCAGCTGGACTGGGTTGGCTGCCCACTCCCTCTCCCTCTCTCTCTGCTGGCCCATTGGTCCCTGTGGGGCCCCACTCACACTACCCCTGAGCCCTCCATCTGAGACTAGAGACTCCCTGGGGGCCGACCAGGTTGGCCCAAGACATAAAACTCTGCCTGCAATGGGCCATTTAGCCAGACACTGTCGCTCTTTTGGGTTACAGTACATTCATTAATCATGACATGTAATGTCATGGTGCCCTTGTTGACGCACTGTACAGTTAACACAGTATCACCATCCAGACTCATGGCACTGTACAGTTAATACAGTATCACCACCCAGACTCATGAACACTGTACAGTTAATACAGTATCACCATCCCAGACTCATGAACACTGTACCAGTTAATACAGTATCACCACCCAGACTCATGAACACTGTACAGTTAATACAGTATCACCACCCAGACTCATGACACTGTACAGTTAATACAGTTTCACCACCCAGACTCATGATACTGTACAGTTAATACAGTATCACCATCCAGACTCATGAAAACACTGTACAGTTAATACAGTATCACCATCCAGACTCATGAACACGTACCAGTTAATACACCCGTCATCACCACCCAGACTCATGACACTGTACAGTTAATACAGTATCACCACCCAGACTTATGACACTGTACAGTTAATACAGTATCACCATCCAGACTCATGGCACTGTACAGGTAATACAGTATCACCATCCAGACTCATGAGGCTTGTATGTAGCTATTGCATGGCTTCCTTGAAATGGGTGGCAATAAGGTTTAACATTGAATCTGTTTCCTGAATCCAGACTTGTGAAGTCTTTGTGAGTGAAGACATGGCGAGAAGGCACGGTAGTGCATATTAAAGTGACATCTGAATTCTGGTACAATACATCTACAGTGTGAGATCTCTGCTCTATGGCTCCTTACTGCTGGTTTGCATTCTGTACAGGAGAGGACAAAAGGCCCAACAATASATCAACACAACTCCCACCCTCACATCCTTGGCGACTTCTGTATTATATGTATTGCTTGTTTTCCTACCGTTGACTCTGCCTCAGAAGAGTTGCTTACAGGCACATAGCAATATGTGTCAAACCTGTGTCACTGAAAGGGTGCACTCTAATTAAGCCGGTCCAAGGTAACATACGCTTGCACTGTAATAACCAGCGAGAAGAGTGCGAACAAATCAATAAACAGACTGAATAGAGACACGTCGCAGGAATTCTCATCTCACAGAAGACGAAAGTAGGGGTCAATACACCCTTGATGGGTGTTGAAGAGCTCTGTTCCAGATAATATGGACTTCCAGTTTTGCACATTTAAATTGGAAAGCACCACGGTATCATCAAATTGAGCATAAGAATAGAGAAGCAGAATGTCAACAGCGTGCTTGACAGTTGAAAAAGCCCCAGACTCCCATTAATTGGCTGACGAAGCTGAGAAACCCCTTGACTTTACACAACTCTCAAGTGGGAAGTCGAGATTTCCAGCCACCATTAGAATACTTCATTGGGAAATTACTTTGAAGTTTCTCAAGTAATTCATCGCTTAATCTACATCTGTCGTCTTTCTCGACAGATCAACAGTGGGCTTTGAGCTATTCCTGCTTGAAAAGAGAGAAAAAACGAACCTAGTTCTCAGTCTGTGGCTCAATCTCAATTCATCTTTCCACGATTCCTTGATCGCCAGTGCTTGCACTATTTATATATTTGTTATTATATTTTCAACCTATATACGGAACTCAAGCAGTAAACAATGTGAGGTTCTGGTACTCAATACTGATGTGTTCAAGCTGAATTCAAGTACTGTCGGTCGCATAATCGCCATGCCTCTTGAATTAAAGGTCCCAGGTCCTTCCCCTCGGACATTCTTCTCCAATGCGTTTTAATAAGGAGGTGAGGAGAGAGAATACGAGGTATCAAGGAAAGATGAATTGAGAAAGAGCCTTTGTTTCGGTTTCGATGTCTTGACTCGAAACGATTCGCTGACCGTAAATCTCTTTTGAGCGTTGTTTGTGCATTTCTGGTTGGTTGCGAAATAAGACATTCTGAACGGAACAGGCTGGTGAGGTCAGTGCACGGGGATGTCAGTTCACATGACATCTGATCCCCTGGATGTCCTCGCTTGGTCAGTATTGTTATGAGGGAAGCTGTGCTGAGTGGAGCCGGCATAGTATTTTGCCCAGGGCAAAGACTCTGGATAGGTAAAGATATGAGCTGGGGGTTGGCATGTTGACTCTGTCACTCGCCCTCTTCTACGTTCTGAGACAGACATCAATCACTGCCGTGTATTTCCATCCATATGGCTCCAGCTGCAAGCCAAAACCAGCACCTGTCTGTAATGTATAAAGAGCCTGACCCAGGCTCACCTAGAGCTAACAATGAAAACAGGGTTASCTAAACAGATGTGTCTGCTCTATACCTAACAAGAGCCAGAATGACATTGCACAACACAATGAAACCAACTGCCTTGATTTCAACTCATGACCTATTACTGAGCTTAATAAAGATGATAGCCTAGTAAAAATATAACATGTTTCCGGTCCTCAAAAGCAAACTTTTCTGATTGTATTTGATTGTGTTGAATCTTTATCAGACTGTTTGTTTCTTCTTTTTACAGATTTGTGCAGTATACAGATGACAAATGCTTTTGGCTTGCCAATATTTTTGTCAAGATGCAAAGGCAATACTCATTGTATGTTTTCAATTGTATGATTGTAATTGTGATCCGCAGCTAAGCTAAGTTCAGGTGGCGTGAACTTTTGTTAGAACACAGGCAGGGTGCAATTAGCAATCAAAACAAACGGAACAGGCAATCAGTAGAGTACCTTAGACAATCAAACACTGATATAGGTCATTAAACGCTTTAGCAACACAGGTCCGCTTTAGGCTACTGCTGTTTGCTGAGATACCCAGGCAACAATCTAATTTCCATGCTCTCTTATTCAAAGGCAAGACCTTAGTTAACAAAAGGAGGAAGAAACAGAGTGAGACAGGGTAGGAGCTCTTGCTTAGGTGACTCATATGAATAACACACTTGGGCTCTGTCTCAGATGCTTGAAAATCCATCCTCTCCTCATCTCCTCCCCCTAATCAAGACTGGACAGGTGAAAACAATGTAGTGGAAGCTCATAAGGTTAGCTTTCACCTGGTCAGTTCCTTTAGATGGGAGTGTTGAAGGAGAGGCAAGGAGASGAATAATTGCGACAGAGCCCTGGAGCTGTTAGTGGAGAAAATGAGGCTGTTGCTAGACTGCCCTCTTCTGTTTAGAAAGTGCACTGCAGACCTACTCCAACAAACTATCGCATTCAATGGAATACAGAAGTGAGTCAATAAAAACTTTGAATCCGGTTCACTCCAGTTCAGAAAGATTTTGCTTTCTTTTATCACTTAGTTCTAAAATTAAAAAACATAATTACTTGGAATGTACTCGGCAGACCACAGTGTGTCATTTGTTCATTATAAGGTTATGGAATAGTCCCTGTAGCTTTTTTACATTAGAGGTCTGTAATAAGCACACTCTAGGGCTAGGCAGCAGGTGGCCAATCAACCTCACTGCTGTCATGGTAACCCAGGGGGTGGAGAGAGGACATCCTTCACAGGTGGTCAGACACTCATATCAAGAAATGTCAAGTTTAATGCAGGCCACCAAAGGTTGATATCTGCAAATGGCAAACTGCACTTATTAGAAAAGAACTTCCAGGTAATCTCATGGAAATAAATTACGCATTTCTCTTGTGGTACATTTCAGTCACCATAAACAATGCTCTGATAGCTTTTATTTGAAGCAAGCCTGGACCAGAAGTTGATACTGACATCTGGGACATCTGGGAAGTAGTGTTAAAGTAACGGGAAACACTGACTGGCAAATTGTGCGACCACTGAGTGTGACTATCAGTGGTCATTTAGGGTTTATTGCACATATCGCAAGAGTAGCGTCGTTAACCCCAGTGCACAAGTGGAATTCCTAACCTGGATACTACCATGGCTGTCTGATAAACCTCTGCTTGACTTGACTTCTCTTCTCTTCTCTTCTCTTCTCTTCTCTTCTCTTCTCTTCACTTCACTACTCTTATCTTCTCTTCACATGTTACTCTGGTTGTTGTTGTAAATGAGGATGAGTCCTCAATCAACCTACCTGGTAAAATAAATTAAATCTGCAAAATTTAGTTAATGCAGAAAATTTATTCATTTTTGAAACAACACAAAATATCAGAGAACACTGATATCCTAATCAGATTTTGGAAAGTATACGGATTGTAATCCTGGAGTGGCCTGCTGGAGTACCATCAAGATGGCACTGTGGTACTGTGGTGGCATCACTAGTTTTACACCCAGCACCAGCTGGAGTGTACCAACAATGCCATGCCACTTAAGTCTCAGCACTCACCTGATCTAGGGGGTGTGGAGTGGGAGAGGGCACTGAACACTATCCCAGCATGCACAGCAGTGTGGAGGGACGGAAGGAGGGAGGGAGGGAAAGCCACATGCTGGGGCTWTTACTTTACTATCACTGACCCCTGTGGGAGCAGAACCACATGGGACTCTGTACTGCTCGTAACCTCACTGACCTTGACCTCCAGCTCTTAGGCAACGTGACAGACATTCCCTCCAGGTTACTAGCTATGAAGCTGAAAGTGTGGTTTAGGGGGCTGATAGTATGGGGCTTGAATATTGTTCTTCAGCTGGCACAAGGGAARGTTTGAAATTTACAGAATGGGGACCTGTACATAATAGGGGGAGGGTTATGCTTTTTYAATTTCAGTTAAGGGGAGGGTTTAGTATTTTTTTTATCTAGTCCAGGGGAGGGTCATGTAATTTGTAATTGATAAAAACATTTTTTGAATTAGTTGCTTATTAGGTATATACAGTGGGGAGAACAAGTATTTGATACACTGCCGATTTTGCAGGTTTTCCTACTTACAAAGCATGCAGAGGTCTGTCATTTTTATCATAGGTACACTTCAACTGTGAGAGACGGAATCTAAAATCCAGAAAATCACATTGTATGATTTTTAAGTAATTAATTTGCATTTTATTGCATGACATAAGTATTTGATCACCTACCAACCAGTAAGAATTCGTCTCTCACAGACCTGTTAGTTTTTCTTTAAGAAGCCCTGTTCTCCACTCATTACCTGTATTAACTGCACCTGTTTGAACTCGTTACCTGTATAAAAGACACCTGTCCACACACTCAATCAAACAGACTCCACCTCTCCACAATGGCAAGACCAGAGAGCTGTGTAAGGACATCAGGGGTAAAATTGTAGCCTGCACAAGGCTGGGATGGGCTACAGGACAATAGGCAAGCAGCTTGGTGAGAAGGCACAAACTGTTGGCGCAATTATTAGAAAATGGAAGAAGTTCAAGATGACGGCCAATCACCCTCGGTCTGGGGCTCCATGCAAGATCTCACCTCGTGGGGCATCATGATCATGAGGAGGGTGAGGAATCAGCCCAGAACTACACGGCAGGACCTGGTCAATGACCTGAAGAGAGCTGGGACCACAGTCTCAAAGAAAACCATTAGTAACACACTCCGCCGTCATGGATTAAAATCCTACAGCGCACGCAAGGTCCCCCTGCTCAAGCCAGCGCATGTCCAGGCCCGTCTGAAGTTTGCCAATGACGATCTGGATGATCCAGAGGAGGAATGGGAGAAGGTCATGTGGTCTGATGAGACAAAAATAGAGCTTTTTGGTCTAAACTCCACTCGCCGTGTTGGAGGAAGAAGAAGGATGAGTACAACCCCAAGAACACCATCCAACCGTGAAGCATGGAGGTGGAAACATCATTCTTTGGGGATACTTTTCTGCAAAGGGGACAGGACGACTGCACCGTATTGAGGGGAGGATGAATGGGGCCATGTATCGCGAGATCTTGGCCAACAACCTCCTTCCCTCAGTAAGAGCATTAAAGATGGGTCGTGGCTGGGTCTTCCAGCATGACAACAACCCGAAACACACACAGCCAGGGCAACTAAGGAGTGGCTCCGTAAGAAGCATCTCAAGGTCCTGGAGTGGCCTAGCCAGTCTCCAGACTGAACCCAATAGAAAATCTTTGGAGGGAGCTGAAAGTCCGTATTGCCCAGCAGCACAGCCCGCGAAACCTGAAGGATCTGGAGAAGGTCTGTATGGAGGAGTGGGCCAAAATCCCTGCGCAGTGTATGCAAACCTGGTCAAGAACTACAGGAAATTTATTATCTCTGTAATTGCAAACAAAGGTTTCTGTACCAAATATTAAGTTCTGCTTTTCTGATGTATCAAATACTTATGTCATGCAATAAAATGCAAATTAATTACTTAAAAATTATACAATGTGATTTTCTGGATTTTTGTTTTAGATTGAGGTGTACCTATGATAAAAATGTACAGACCTCTACATGCTTTGTAAGTAGGAAAACCTGCAAAATCGGCAGTGTATCAAATACTTGTTCTCCCCACTGTATCAATGTGTGCCCGATGCCATSSCTCATCTCTGATTCTCTGCTGGGCGTGCAATMTTAAGTGAGCTTACAGRCTATTTATTGTAGTATGATTTAGTACTACGAAGTGCATGCTCGGAGAAGCACAGAGCAAAGTTATATTTCTTAGAAAATATACTTCCTTTCCAAGTATTTTGCACTGCTGGTATTGTGTAAATAAAACTAGGCTGCATTACACACTTCAATGGATATTCCAACCCGTAACCTTGGCCTGCTCTGCTCTTGCTGATCAAAAATGTGTTTTGTGATACCTAATCATTGGCTGTGCTGTGTAGGCCTATAATGGCAGTTCAGGAGAAGTCCAAGGCTTCTTCACAAAAATCATTTTTGATTAGACCTAGTCAAAAAACGTCAATATTGTGTACATGTTCTGTTCAGTTTGGAAAGGATAGAGCGATGATGAGAAGGACCAGAGGTCAACTTTGATAACTTGCTACTACTATAATATATTTTATAAAAAATAATATTTCTTGTCCATTATGTATTTTTCAGAGTTATTGATCTCACAATAAGACAGATTTGAGTAACTTACTGTACATAGTGGTGCTGAAACTTGAAGTGGCATCCGCAGCACAATAATTTGGAAATGGACAGCGCATGTTTTTATTTTAATTTTATTTATTTCACCTTTATTTAACCAGGTAGGCCAGTTGAGAACAAGTTCTCATTTACAACTGCGACCTGGCCAAGATAAAGCAAAGCAGTGTGACAAAAACAACAACATAGAGTTACATATGGGATAAASAAACGTACAGTCAATAACACAATAGAAAATCTGTATACAGTGTGTGCAAATGAAGCAAGGAGGTAAGGCAATAAATAGGCCTTAGTGGTGAAGTAATTACAATTTAGCAATTGACACTGGAGTGATAGATGTGCAGATGAGGCTGTGCAAGTATAAATACTGGGGTGCAAAAGAGCAGAAAAAAACAAAAACAAATATGGGGATGAGGTAAGTAGTTGGTTGGATGGGCTATTTACAGATGGGCTGTGTACAGCTGCAGCGATCGGTAAGCTGCTCTGACAGCTGATGCTTGAMRTTAGTGAGGGAGATATAAGTCTCCAACTTCAGTGATTTTTGCAATTCRTTCCAGTCATTGGCAGCAGAGAACTGTAAGGAAAGGCGGCAAAAGGACGTGTTGGCTTTGGGGATGACCAGTGAGACGTACCTGCTGGAGCACGTGCTACGGGTGGGTGTTGCTATGGTGACCAGTGAGTTGAGATAAGGCGGAGCTTTACCTAGCAAAGACTTATGGATGACCTGGAGCCAGTGGGTTTGGCGACGAATATGTAGCAAAAGAAGGCAAATTTGAGTAGGCATAATTCATTTCAACCGTYTTAATTTTAAATTGACTTTACTAGCAACAAGAGGGCTTTGTGTTGAAGCCTATTTCTTCTTATACTTGTTTGACAGACAACATTAGGCTATAGGCTGCTATCTATAGATTTGTTGGCCAATTCCACCCACCATGCACTCTATAATAGCCTAGCCCAGTGTCAGTGAAGGGCTGTTAAGTTAAAACCAGGACTCGAATTGAGTGGGTATGAGAGGGCAAGCCACCTTTTATTACAGAAAATGGCAAAAAGCATAGACCTACCCCTTTTTAGCTTAAGATTTTGAAGACAATTAACAGATTGATTATATAAAGGGTGTCACGTTCCTGACCGTTTTTCTGTTTAGTTTTGTGTGTTAGTTGGTCAGGACGTGAGTTTGGGTGGGCATTCTATGTTGTCTGTTTCTATGTTGGTTTAGGGTTGCCTGGTATGGCTCTCAATTGAGGCAGGTGTTTGGCGTTCCTCTAATTGAGAGCCATATTTAGGTAGGCTGTTCACAATGTTTGTTTGTGGGTGGTTGTCTTCCGTGTCAGTGTTTTGTCGCACCATACGGACTGTTCGGTTTGTTTTGTTCATTCGTCATTTATGTGTAGGCTATTTTCTTGTTCGTTCGTTCTGCGTGTGTTATGTCAGTTCGTCGTACTAAGTCTGTCTACTTTCGTTTTGTTATTTTGTTTAGTTATTCAAGTAAAGTTTGTTTTCGTTGTCTTGTAAATAAAATTCATCATGTATTCACAACCCGCTGCGCCTTGTTTCGATCACTACTCTCCTCTTCTATGAAAGAGAGAGAGGAACGCCGTTACAGAACCACCCACCACTTATCGAGAACCAAGCAGCGGAGTAAACGGAGTAAGGGACAGGAAAGAGGAGGAATGACTTGGGACGATGTATTGGACGGGAAGGTTGCTACACATGGGAGGAGATCCTGGCTGGTAGGGATCGCCTCCCATGGGAACAGGTGGAGGCACTGAGGAGAGCAGAGGCAACCGGAGAAGGGAACCGGAGTTATGAGGGGACCGCGTCTTGCACGGAAGCCCGAAAAGCCCGTGAGTAACACCAAAAATTTCTTTGGGGGGGGGGCTAAGGGGTTGTGGGCCAAGGGCAGGTAGGAGACCTGCGCCCACTTCCCAGGCTAACCGTGGGAGCGGAGTACGGGCAGACACCCGTGTTACGCAGTAGAAGCGCACGGTGTCTCCTGTACGTGTGCATAGCCCGGTGCGGGTTATTCCACCTCCCTGCACTGGTAGGGCTAGATTGGGCATTGAGCCAGTGTCATGAGGCCGGCTCAACGCGTCTGGTCTCCAGTGCGTCTCCTCGGGCAGCATACATGGCCCTGCCTTACGCATGGTTTCCCCGGTTCGCCTACATAGCCCGGTGCGGGTTATTCCACCTCCCCGCACTGGTCGGGCGACCGGGAGCATTCAACCAGGTAAGGTTGGCAGGCTCAATGCTCAAGAGAGCCAGTACGCCTGCACGGTCCGGTATTTCGGTGCCACCTCCCGCCCAGCCTAGTACCTACAGTGCCTACACTACGCACTAGGCTACCAGTGCGTTTCCAGAGCCCTGTTCCTCTTCCACCAACTCTCCCTATAGTGCGTGTATCCAGTTCGGTCCTCCAGTTCCGGCCCCACGCACTAAGCCACCTGTGCGTCTCCTAAGTCCTGTACACACTGTCACTTCTCCCGTACTAGTCCTGGGTGCGTGCCTCAGCCCGGTGCCACCAGTGCGGTACCACCCGCACCAGGTATAGAGTACGCTTTGAGAGTCCAGTGTGCCCTGTCCCTGCTCCCCACTAGTATGAAGGTGCGTGTCCTTAGCCGGTGCCTCTCAGTTCCGGCACCACGCACCAGGTCTACAGTGCGCCTTATCCGGCAGAGCCATCCGTCTCCTCAGCGCCTCTGAGCCATCCGTCTCCCCGCGCCATTGAGCATCCGTCTCCCCACGCCATCTGAGCCATCCGTCTCCCCAGCGCATCTGAGCCATCCGTCTCCCAGCGCCGTCTGAGCCATCCGTCTCCCAGCGCCGTCTGAGCATCCGTCTGCCATGAGCCTGCAAAGCCGCCCGTCTGCCATGAGCCTGCAAAGCTGCCCGTCTGCCATGAGCCTACAGAGCCGTCCGCCAGACAGGAGCCGCTAGAGCCGTCCGCCAGACAGGAGCCGCTAGAGCCGCCCGTCAGACAGGATCTGCCAGAGCCGCCAACCAGACAGGATCTGCCAGAGCCGCCAACCAGACAGGATCTGCCAGAGCCGCCAACCAGACAGGATCTGCCAGAGCCGCAACCAGACAGGATTGCAGACCGCCCAACCAGACAGGACTGCAGAGCGCCAACCAGACAGGATCTGCCAGAAGCCGTCAGCGAGCCATGAGCAGCCAGAGCCGTCAGCGAGCCATGAGCAGCCAGAGCCGTCAGAGCCATGAGCGCAGGCGTAGCAGCATGAGCAGCCAGAGCCGTCAGCGAGCCATGAGCGTCCAGAGCCGTCAGCCTGCCATGAGCGTCCAGAGCCGTCAGCCGCTGCCATGAGCGTCCAGAGCCGTCAGCCTGCCATGAGCGTCCAGAGCCGTCAGCCTGCCATGAGGTCCAGAGCCGTCAGCTCCATGAGCGTCCAGAGCCGTCAGCCTGCCATGAGCGTCCAGAGCCGTCAGCCTGCCATGAGCGTCCAGCCGTCAGCCGTCCATGAGCTCCAGAGCCGTCCAGCCTGCATGAGCGTCCAGAGCCGTCAGTCAGCCATGAGCTGTCCCTCAGCCAGAAGCGGCTAGTAATCCTGAACTGCCCTCAGTCCAGAGCTGTCTCTCTGTCCGGAGCTGCCCTTCAGTCCGGAGTTGCCCCTCTATCCTGAGCTCTACCTCTTCTCCTGAGCTACCTCTCTCTCCTAAGCGATCCCTCTGTCCTGGCTATCCCTATGTCCTGAGCTACCTTGTCCCAGAGCTGTCCTTGATTCTGGTGTTGCCCCTAAATTTAGGTGGGGTTATTGGGGGTGGTCATTGTGGGGAGCTAAGGAAGCGGGGATTGATTATGGTGGGGTGGGAACCACGCCCGGAGCCTAAGCCACCACCGTGGTCAGATGCCCACCCAGACCCTCCCCTGGACTTTTGGTGATGCGTTCGGAGTACGCATCTGAGGGGGGGTTATGTCACGTTCCTGACCTGTTTTCTGTTTAGTTTTGTGTGTTAGTTGGTCAGGACGTGAGTTTGGGTGGGCATTCTATGTTGTCTGTTTCTATGTTGGTTTAGGGTTGCCTGGTATGGCTCTCAATTGGAGGCAGGTGTTTGGCGTTCCTCTAATTGAGAGTCATATTTAGGTAGGCTGTTCACAATGTTTGTTTGTGGGTGGTTGTCTTCCGTGTCAGTGTTTTGTCGCACCATACGGACTGTTCGGTTTGTTTTGTTCATTCGTCATTTATGTGTAGGCTATTTTCTTGTTCGTTCGTTCTGCGTGTGTATGTCAGTTCGTCGTACTAAGTCTGTCTACTTTCGTTTTGTTAGTTTATTCAAGTATAGTTTGTTTCGTTGTCTTGTAAATAAAATTCATCATGTATTCACAACCCGCTGCGCCTTGGTTCGATCACTACTCTCCTCTTCTTATGAAGAGAGAGAGGAACGCCGTTACAAAGGGATCTATAAAGAGCACTTTGGTCCGTGATGCTTTATTCTAGAAAGACAGTGACTCCAATGCATATGGGGATATCATTGTTTGTTTCTTTGACAACCTTCTATAGCCGAGGAGACAAAAAATGTACTTTGCTTGGGAAGTAATTTAATTCTGTCACTATCAATTGATTAAGCTATTCACTTTCTGTAGAATAGAAGATGTTTAAACCCAGACAGATTTTAAAGAAACACTTGTGACCTTCTCTCGTTGGGTTAAGCCACAGAAGAAGAGTAGCCAGCAGATAAAGCTTACATTATTCTGTGTCGGTAGGCCTACTCTGTCTGGGGTGAAAGTTAGGCCTAACTTTTGAAAGTACCATGCTCAGATTCATAATGTCATAACATCAGTTTTGTGGCAAACAAGACACACTGATTTGGCATTGGAGAAATAAGATAAGATGAACACATAGGCCTATCTCTCTGTCCATTCTTAGCCTGTAAATTAAAAAAATGTGTGTGGTATTAAAACATATTCTGCTTAATTCTCAGTCCTGTAAAAGGATGTAGAATTGTATGAATATTTTTATGCTATGTTTTATTGGACCCGCAAGTACGATGATAGGTTCATAGAAGCTTTTACTTTAAAGGAGATCTTTCCACCCCTACTCTTGTCCATGGTGGTCTGCGAACCTGCAATCTTCTGGCCCGCAGTCCTGTACACTATCAAAGTCCTGTGTTACCATGTAATCGCCACAGGGTGAAGAACAGTTTCTAAAACTGCCTATCTAAGTATCTGGTCTGTCCTAGTAGTGAGGGTAAACCGTAGACATGTTCTCTGCTATCCACTTTGTTTTAATTATTATTTTGGGTATTATATATATATATATATATATATATATACACTGCATTCGGAAAGTATTCAGACCGTGTGACTTTTCCACATTTTGTTACATTACAGCCTTACTCTAAAATTGATTACTAAATGTTTTTCCTCATCAATCTACACACAAAACCCATAATGACAAAGCGAAACAAGGTTTTAAGAAATGTTAGCAAATTTATTACAAATGAAAAACAGAAATACCTTATTTACATAAGTATTCAGACCCTTTCTTTGCTATGAGACTGGAAGTTGAGCTCAGGTGCATCTTGTTTCCATTGATCATCCTTGAGATGTTTCTACAACTTGATCCACCTGTGGTAAATTCAATTGATTGGAGATATTTGTAAAGGCACACACCTGTCTATATAAGTTTCCACAGTTGACAGTGCATGTCAGAGCAAAAACCAAGCCATGAGGTTGAAGCAATTCTCTGTAGAGCTCCGAGACAGCATTGTGTCAAGGCACAGATCTGGGTAGGGTACCAAAACATTTCTGCAGCATTGAAGGTCCCCAAGAACACAGTGGCTCCAGGGAGGTGACCAAGAGGCCAATGGTCATGCTGACGAGCTCCAGAGTTCCGCTGTGGAGATGGGAGAACCTTCCTGAAGGACAACCATTTCTGCAGCACTCCACCATTCAGGCCTTTATGGTAAAGTAGCCAGACAGAAGCCACTCCTCAGTAAAAGGCACATGGCAGCCTGCTAGGAGTTTGCACAAAAGGCAAATAAAGGACTCAGACCATGAAGAAGCAAGATTCTCTGGTCTGATGAAACCAAGATTGAACTTTTGGCCTGAATGCAAGCGTCACGTCTGAAGAAAAACCTAGTACCGTCCCTACGGTGAAGCATGGTGGCGGCAGCATCATGCTGTGGGATGGTTTTCAGCGGCAGGGACTGGGAGACTGGTCAGGACTGAGGGAAAGATGAATGGAGCAAAGTACAGAAGATATCCTTGATGAAAACCTTCTCCAGAGTGCTCAGGACCTCAGACTTGGGGGCAAAGGTTCACCTTCCAACAGGACAACGACCCTAAGCACACAAGCCAAGACAACACACGAGCGGCTTTGGGAGAAGTCTCTGAATGTCCTTGAGTGGCCCAGCCAGAGCCCGGGCCTGAACCCGATCAAACATCTCTGGAGAGAAGATCTCGTACAAATAGCTGTGCAGTGACGCTCCCCATCCAACCTGATGGCTTGAGAGGATCTGCAGAGACAAATGGGAGAAATTCCTCAAATACAGGTGTGCCAACCTTGTAGCGTCATACACAAGAAGACTCGAGGCTGTAATCGCTGTCAAAGGTGCTTCAACWAAGTACTGAGTCAAGGGTCTGAATACTTATGTAAATGTGATATTTCAGTTTTTGCTTCGTCATTATGGGGTACTGCGTGTAGATTGATCAAGGGAAAACAATTTAAATAAGGCTGTAACGTAACAAACCGCAGAAAAAGTGAAGGGGTCTGAATAATTCCCGAATGCACTGTATATACACTACCGTTCAAAAGTTTGGGGTCACTTAGAAATGTTCTTGTTTTTGAAAGAAAAGTACATTTTTGGTCCATTAAAATAACATCAAATTGATCAGAAATACAGTGCACATTAATCAACATTTCAGTAAAAGTGCCGGTTTTAGCCAGCCGGCTAATTTTCAACCGCAGTCCCTGGGCAGGTTATTAAAAACAATTACATTAACAATATAGACAATAATTGAGCAGTGATCACACACAGAGCAACATAGGACAAGCAAGACGTAGCATGCAGACAGAGCAACATAGCACAAAAAGCAACAAGACAAAATCCATTAAAGCAACAAAGTGTATCCACACCTCACAAGCTACAGACAACATGGAAAGCGGCAATACAAAACTGTTCACAAATCTGATTGGCCTTTAGCCATGTCTTCATGTTTTTTGTGAAAGTGTGATAGGTGGTGCAGTTATGTGAGTCCTAAGTCAATGGATATTGTAATGGCATTGAATAGAAAACTACAAAACCCCCCAAAAAACGACTTCCTGAAATGATTTTTCTCAGGTTTTCGCCTGCCAAATCAGTTCTGTTATACTCACAGACACTATTTTAACAGTTCTGGAAACTTTAGAGTGTTTTCTATCCAAATCTACCAGTTATATGCATATAATATCTTCTGGGCCCGAGAAGCAGGCAGTTTAATTTGGGCATGCATGTCATCCAAAATTCAGAATGCTGCCCCCTACCCTAGAGAAGTTAAGGGAACTATACAGTCACCTCTCATGGCAGACCTTGTGGATCTGCTGCCATATGTTTGGGTTTTCTGTTTAACAAAAGTACTGAGTGGAGGGGGAGCCAGACCATTTAGGATCTTGAATACAAGAAATGCATTGGTGTATTACACAACATTTTTCCAACTCAGGAGCTCATGCTGTCTGAGCATGTAACAGTGATGATGGCTATTGGGCTTCCTATCAAGCACTTTGAGAGCCTGTTTGTAGACAGACTGAATAGGTTTTAATGTTGTACCCAACTAGTCAAGCAGTATGTTAAGTGGGGGAGTACCATAGATTTGAAGTACAGTTTTGCTACCTCTGTAGTCAAAATTTTTGTATAAATCGGAAATTAGCTAGGTTGAATTTGGTTACTTGAATTACCTTTTTCACCTGCTTTTAAAAAGAGAGGTTGGAATCAGGTATGATGCCAAGGCACTTAAAATCAGATACCACCTGGAGCTTCTCCCCTGACACATAGACATCTGGCTCAGTAGCATCAGTTGCCCTCTTTGTGAAGAACATGCAGACAGTTTATTTCACATTGAGATGCAAACATGAGTCACTGAGTCACTTTGTAACCTGGACCATTCCAGTAGTGAGTTCTTGTGCAACTTATTGTTTGCTCTTTGCATGCACATATATCACTGTATCATCTGCATACATTTGAACTTCAGACCCAGTACAGACAGAAGGCAGACCCATGTACAGGCTGAACAGGAGGGGCCCCAGTATTGACCCTTGGGGCACGCCCACATCATAGCTAAGAGTGGGTGACAACTCATTGCTCACTCTGACACAGTGAGTTCTGCCTTCAAGGTATGATTTCATCCATCGCAAGGCATCGGGGGAAAAGTTGAACTTGGACAATTTTGTGATGAGAACCTCATGGTTAACAGTATCAAAAGTCTTCCTTAGGTCCATCAAGCACTTTGAGAGCCTGTTTGTAGACAGACTGAATAGGTTTTAATGTTGTACCCAACTAGTCAAGCAGTATGTTAAGTGGGGGAGTACCATAGATTTGAAGTACAGTTTTGCTACCTCTGTAGTCAAAATTTTTGTATAAATCGGAAATTAGCTAGGTTGAATTTGGTTACTTGAATTACCTTTTTCACCTGCTTTTAAAAAGAGAGGTTGGAATCAGGTATGATGCCAAGGC